>NC_050444.1:44888652-45207402 GCF_903995425.1 Onychomys torridus | reverse complement strand
TTGTTTTCAGAATTTTCCTCTCTGTTTGTCCTGCCTATACTTCCTGCCTAGTTAATGACCAATCAGTGCTTTATTTATTAAACAATCAGAACAACACATTTGACATACAGAACATCCCATTACAAATACCCAAAAAAATAGAGATGGGAAGAAATAATCAAATTTTCAGCTGAAAATAATGAAACAGAAACAAGAAAATAAAAAAATATTCAATGAAATGGTGGTTTGTTCTTTGAAAAAATAACAAGATTGACATGTGAAGGCAATACAGACTCCATCTTAGGGGAGGGCCACCATCTTAGACTGCCTGCTATCGTCAGTTCAGGAAGGACCTCAGGAACATACCATAACAACTCAAACAGATACAGGGCAATACGCTCCTGTAGACATTCTGTCTGTAGTTTATGGCCCTTAAAAATATCTAGATAATCCTGCTGAACAACCCAAATAATCCTGTTCAGCAAGTTCTGATTCCCCATAAAAAAAAAAACACAACCCAATAGTTTTAAATATGGTTTGTCACCAAAAGTCTAGACCAATAGTTTCAAAAAATCACCTTGCCCCATATCACTTCTACCCAATCCCAAGTTGCCAAAGTATGTAATTGGTTTGCAGTTTTTCCCTATAAAAACTCTCTACCCCTGAGCCCAACCTACTGCCACATTTCCCTCCATCTGCCATGTGGTGGCCCAGGTTTGAATCTGACAATAAAAGGACCCTTATATTCTTGCATCAGAAACCAGCTCCTTGGTGTTCTCTCTTGGGGGGGTGGGAGTTACAAAACAGGGGCCACAGACAGACTTCTAGCCAAATTAACTAAAAGAAAGGTATTAATAAAATTAGAGATTAAAAGGGAAACATTACTAAAAACACTGAAGAATTTCAGAGAATCATGAAGTCATACTGTAAAAGTCTATGCTCCACCAAACTAGAAAACATAAGAGAACTGGATGGATGTCTAGATATATATTACTTTCAAAAGTTAAACCAAGATCAAACAAACAAGTTAAAGAAATTCATATCTAGTAAAATAAAAGCAGTAATTGAAAACAAAAACCTCCCAACTGAAAAATGTATGTTGCAGCAGTGGATTAAACAGGACCCTCAAAGGAGAACTAACATCAATATTTCTTAAATTATGCCACAATATATAAACTGAAGGAACACTTCCCAATTCATTGTATAAAGCCAGAATTATGGTGATAACAAAACCAGACAAAAACCTCAACCAAAAAAGAAACATATATATATATATATATATATATATATATATATATATATATATATATATATTACAATCATGGATGCAAAATCTTAACAAAATACTTGCAAACTGGATGCAAGAACACACCAAAAAAGGTTTTTACACCATGATCAATTTAGCTTCATCTCAGAGATGCAGGGATGGCTCAACATATTTGATGGATCACAACACAGACTGCAACTGGGTTCGGGTGGATATAAAGACACAGAGACTATTATGTCATTGTTATGAATTCTGAGTCGAAATTTTAAGATCGTATAATAATTTAGAATCCCATATACTCCCTCAAATCATGAGGAAACAGTTAGGTATTTCCATTCTCTAAACTTTTTCAAAATTCTTAAATAGATATATTAGTCCCTGAAAGTACTAAGAACAGCTGTTATCAGCAATAAGCTAATTTTAGAGCAGAAATAAGTAAAAAATATTAATTATGAAGAAATTCTGCGGGACTGTGCCTTGGATGGAAAGTTGGCACACTGTCTGCTGATTATATGTGCAGTGGAGTCAGGGAGCAGCTCCATCTTAGCGGACTCTCAAATAACTGCTGTGGAGGTTTGAATGAAAATGGCCTCCATAGGCTCATAGAGACTTGAATTCTTGGGCACCAAAAAGGGGCACTGTTTGAACAGTTTAGAAAGTATGGCCTTGTTGGGGGAAATGTGTCACTGGAGATGGGCTTTGAGGTTTCAAATCCCATGCCATTTATTTATGGATCCAGACATAGAACTACCAGCTATTTCTCCAGTACCATGTCTGCCTGCATGCCACCATGCTCCCTACCTGATAAGGGACTAAACTTCTGGAACTATAAGGGAGCCTCCAATTAAATGCTTTCTTTGATAAGTTGCCTTGGTCATGGTATCCCTTCACAGCAATAAAACACTAAGACAACTGGGCCAGCAGTTTGGTTTGGCTTTCAAGGTAGGCAGATAATGAGGTAAATCAAAAATAAAATCACTTAACATTTTTTAGACTTTCTTTTTGTTCTAATTTTTATTTTATAATTTGATTTAATTTTACATATCAGCTATGGATTCCCCTGTCCTCCCCTGCCCCCCATTCCCATTTCCTCCAAGGCAAGGACTCCCCTGGGGATTCAGCTCAGGGACTCCCCTGAATTCAGTCCAGGCAGGTCCAGTCCCCTCCTCCCAGGCTGAGCAAAATGTTCCTGCATAAGTCCCAGGTTCCAAACAGCCAGCTCATGCACTAAGAACAGGTCCTGGTCCCACTGCCTGGATGCCTCCCTAACAGTTCAAGCTAATCAAGTGTCTCACTTATCCAGAGGACCTGATCCATTTGGGGGCTCCACAGCTATTGGTTCATAGTTCATGTGTTTCCATTAGTTTGGCTATTTGTCCCTGTGCTTTTTCCAATCTTGGTCTCAACAATTCTCACTTATACAATCCCTCCTCTTTCTCGACAATTGGATTCCTGGAGCTCCACCTGGGGTCTGGCTGAGGATCTCTTCATATGCTTCCATCAGTCATTGGATGAGATTCCTAGCATGACAGGGTGTTTGGCCCTCAGATCACCAGACTAGGTCAGTTTGGGCTTTCTCTCAACCATTGCCAGTAGTCTACTCTGGATGTATCATTGTGGATTTCTGGGGACCTCTCTAGCATTTTGCTTCTTCCTATTCCCATAGGATCTTCATTTATCATGGTCTGTTATTCTTTGTTCTCCCTCTCTATTTTTTTTAATACTTTTTCTTTATTATTATGTGTTTTAAAATTGTATATAATTTTTTTCTTTATTATTATGTGTTTTAAATTTTATATATCAGCCATGGGTTCCACCAGGTTTAAATGAATCCCCAGGGGTGCCTTGATCCTGGAGGACATGGGAATGGAGGGGAGGGGCTGGGGTAAGGTGGGGGGGGGGGGGGGGGGAGGACAGGGGAATCCCTCTCTGTTCTTGATCCAGCTGGGATCTCCCACTCCCCTAAGCTCTCTTTCCCTTGACCCTTGCCCTTCATTAACCCACCTTGTGCCCAGTTTGCTCATGTAGATCTCCGTTTTTCTGTAGTTGGGCGACCCTTATGTCGTGCAATGACTCGGTTATGTGAAGAGCTATTCCTGGCTCTGGAGAACAATGGTCATCTTCAGTCTCAAGCATGCTTCAGGCTTTCTGAACATCAAGGAAAAATTTTCCTAAGTGTCTAATGCTTGTATAAAGTGAATTCTTCAAGGAGAAAGAAAGGAAAACACCCACTAGATGTGCTTTTTTGTTTAGGTTGTTTTACAGTAAAATAAAAGTTTCAAGTCCTTTTACAGAAAGGATAGATGAAAGATTAATGGTTAATGTACAGCCAGAATACACAGAGGTTGAACTATAAACTCAGTGAACAAAATGTGGCATGTAACAAGAGCAGTAAGGGAAAATAGATGGAGCTGGAACACAGTCAGGGAGGACTATCAAGTGGGTTTGCTCAGCTTTTTCTATCTAGCTTTCTTTTTTCTTTCTTTCTTTCTTTTTTTTTTTTTATTTAATTGTAAACTTTCACTTGAACATGGGGATTTGCTTAAAAGTTACCAAAGTCCGAGGAAAAAAGAGTCTGAAATCACTGGGTTCTCTTACAGCATTCCCTTGCACTAGGGAGAGAGGAAGGGGACAAGTAGAGGAGGGAGGGAGGGAGGGGAGGGGAGGGGCGGGCCAGGAAGAGGAGGGGAAGGAGGGAGAGAGAGAAATGTTTAGCACATCTCTCTGATCTGCACTTTGCTACCCAGGTCCCAGAACTTCCCGTTTCCCTCCCATCCCTCTTGCTCCCATTCATACCATTACCCTTCTTAAAAACCCACCCCAGCTCTCCTCTAATATTTGTGTATACTTTTCCCTCCTTTTAACTAAGCCCCCTTTGAATTGCCTCCCTTTGTGTGTCTCCCGGCAGGGGGCAAGGTCTTTGCTCTCCTCTTTGGCCCGGTTTACTGGGGCTTGGGGCTTCACTGGGAGCTCTCTGGAGAATTGTGCAAATTGCACCCGGGCTTTGGTTGGAAGAGCCACTCCGGAGCCCCGTGCTGTGCCTAAGTGCATCAAGGCCATGGCAACTCCTTGATGCTGCCTCACGCTGTGATCCTCCTTTGCACTGTGTCATATGTCAGGATGGGTTTTCCCCACAATGCATTCTTTAGTTCACTGTCAGAGGAAAAAGAACAAATAATGTGCTCCTGTGGCAGACAAACATGCTACCTGCCAGGTTGGAGAGCTGGACACATTTCCCTGCTCCACAGTGAATTCCCTCCGTTGATGCTGTCTTTTCCTCCCCCATTATTCCCTCTGCTTCTCTTCCCCCGTCGCCCAAACAGCTCCTTTGTAAAGTTCTTGTGCCAGGTCAGAACATTCATCCAGCAGGAAAATTTGTAATATATATGTCAGTGAATCCATTGATCAATATTTTCATGCTAAATATATTTGTAGACAAACTAATGACATAAAGTATTCTGTTTTCTGTAAGAAGCTTAGTCATGAAATTTTCTGAAAATTTGAAGATGACAAAGCTTCTACAGGAATTCCTCAGGAACCCCTGAGAAATCATCTCTAAATACATGAAAATGTCTATTTTAATTACCAATGCACTTAATTATCAGCTTACTATTTTTTAAATGAGCATAAAAGCACTTCACGTGCTATTTAAAACAATCAAGTGCCAATTTTGTGCCCTTAATTCTTTCTGAAAAAAGAAAGCAATCTTTTCCCTAGTGATTACATTTACTACCTGACTATGAGCAATCTGTTTTCCCCACACCATACAAAGGTGAGTATAAAAACAGAAATTTATGGGGACTTGGGAAGAGGAAAGACCCTTACCCTGCAGACTGACTAAAGCCTCTCTCCAGCAGAGGAATGCCAGCACAATTAACACTTGCTGTGAGAGCCGCCAATATCCAGGTAATACTCCTTTCACATGGAGATACTTCATTTCAAAATAGCAGTGACCTGTCCTTGAGACTAAAATATATGTGATAGTGCACAGGGCTTCATTTGTTTTCTCCAGGCACTTAGAAGCCGGGCAGTGGTGGTACACGCCTTGAATCCCAGCACTCAGGAGGCAGAGCCAGGTGGATCTCTGTGAGTTCAAGGCCAGCCTGGTCTACAGAGCAAGATCCAGGACAAGCACCAAAACTACACAGAGAAACCTTGTCTCAAAAAGAAAAAAAAAAAAAAAAGAAATGGCCAACAGATCTGGTAACTTTGTTAACAGCAAATTATCCTGCCTTCATGCCTTCATGCATCTGTATCTCTATAACCTAGACATCTACCTCATCAACTGTAATCTTTTTAGGTGCTCTTTTTAGATTCCTTTAAAGAAAACAGCTTCAAACCCCACCAAAATCCTATATGTGATACTATAGACAACAAAGTGTAACTCCTCTTTGAGAAGTCCCCTTTCCTTCTGAGCACCTCTCTTGCCCTGAGCCCTTATCCTTAAAGCTATCTTTTAATGTCCATATAAACCCTTGCTCTGCATCCTACCGTTTAGTACTGACATTCTTCTCTGCATGAAAACCATGACCCTGGGTGACTTAAGTCACGGTTCCTTAAAAGATTAAGGGAACTCCACAGGTTGCTGAAAGTGACAGTGTAGCGTTAGTGTCCTGCTTTCATGTCTCACACCACTAACACTATGAACTACAGAATGTGTGATTGTTAGATGTGATGCATAGGCTTCTTGTGCTCTCACCATCTCATAGACTACAGGTGGGCAGAAAGGAAACAACTTGTAAACCCTTACAGCAAGTGTAATCAATGAAAAATCTCTCTATCTCTAAAGATTCCATGACTTACACAAAGTGGAAAACATAAAAATACCCAGCATGAAAGAGGGGGTAGAAAGATCAATAGCCACAGGTTAGGAAGCACTCAAATGAAAGCAATGTCTTCTACACATGACAGAACCACTTCACTAAGAAACCGCAGCAACTGCAGTCATCTACACAAGGCCAACACAAAATTAAGCCAATGAACATTTCACTGTGAGAGGGTAGAGACTCATGAGCCCCTCCATTTCACTGAAGAACTATATTGATACTTTATGGTTTCTAGGGACAGTTTTCTTTACAATTATGATCTTTGGTGGGTTGACTGTGTTCCAGTGGATGGTTCCACACCCATTAGTATGTGAACAATACAAATTGGACTTGGTGGATTATTTTAAAAAGAAAAAAAAAAAAGACACAAAGTTGAGAAGGCTTTGGGAGTTGGAGGATGGATCTGGGAGGAGTTGGGGGAGGAGGACAGAGGGTGAATATGATCAACATATATTGTATGGAATCTTACATTATCTATAATGAAAAATAAAAATATCAGACTGGATATTAGTCATATGGCAGGTAGTAGCTCCTGAGCACAGCTGCTGAAGAGTACCACCAGGAAAATGAAAGCGATCATGATCTCAGACCAATTCTATACCTGCCAATTCAGAATATACATTTTAATGAGATGCCTAGATAGTTGCTTAACATATTTAAGTGTGAAATGAGTTCCCTACACTCTTTTACTAAGCAGATTTCTGCAAAGATTTAGACTGAGCCAATTACATCCAGAACCTTTATCCAGAGAGTACCTGGACATAAAGGCCACTCATAAAAGTACAAATGGTATTCTTCAGGCCAATGGAGGGAAATAGGGCAAAATACAAACACTATCTAGGTACAGTCATCTCTTTTCTATTTGTAAAACGTGCAGATGAAGTATGTGTCATTTTATATATGTGTATATATATGCATTTATATGTGTACATTAATGTACATGAGAATGGCTTACTAGCGAAATAGAGGCAGATCCTACATTACCGTAATACCAAATAGAGGATGGAAATGCTGGCAAAGGTTAAAATAAAACAATTCGCATTTGCAGGTTGTGCTGACTGCATGATTCTGAAGGAGGTTACCATAAGATAGTCTACATTAAGTCATTTAGATTCTTACACTATATACAAATTGAAAATTGATATTTCTCCTGTAGAATGAGGTCCTGAATTCACATGAGCCCCGCTCTGAGAAGCTTGCCTTCTTCTTTGCTCTGTCTTTCACTCTTGGTGTCAACAATGAGTCGCTGTTGCTGTGACATGTATCCTCATTCTAGTGAAAGAATTCTTTAAACTCTTAGAATTTGTTCCACTACAGCTCTCTCTCTCTCTCTCTCTCTCTCTCTCTCTCTCTCTCTCTCTCTCTCTCTCTCTCACACACACACACACACACACACACACACACACACACATACACACATCCCCAGTCCTCTAATCTGTAATCAGATAAACTCTTGAGCAATTATTATATGATTCATGCTTGCTTATGAATAGTTGTGTTTCATCACATTTCTAAATAGGAAGATATAATTTTACTAATGATAAACACGAGTTCAAAGAATTACTTAAAAGGATTGTGTGTAGCCAAGCACCAGGCTGAGCTCCAGGAATCCAGTCGAAGAGAGAGAAGAGGGATTCTATGAGAAGGAACATCAAGATCATGATAGGGAAACCTACTGAGACAACCAAACCAATCTAGTGGGGACCCATGAACTTTAGACCAACAGCTGTGGAGCCTCCATTGGACTGGACTAGGTCCTTTGCATAAGCAAGACAGTTGTGTAGCCTGATCTGCTTAAGCAGCCCCCTGGCAGTGGGATCTGGATCCATCCCTGGTGCTTGAGCTGGCTTTTTGGAGCTCACTACCTATGGTGGGACAGCTTGCATAGCCTTGATGGAGAGGGAGGGGCTTGGACATGCCTCAGCTGAATGTACCAGGCTCTGCTGATTCCCCATGGAAGGCTTTACCTTGTCAGAGGAGGGAAAGGTTGGAGGAGGTAAGGCTGGGAGGTGAGAAGAGAGGGGGATCTGTGGTTGAAATGTAAAATGAATAAAAAATTTCTTAATAATAAAAAAGGACTATGTGTAAACAAACATAAAGAACATTCTCCACTGTGGTAAGACAGACTCACTCTGACACTTTTGATACTAATATGACAAACATTAAATGAATTCTGTTGATTATATTGACTTCTTCTCATTTCATCTTATGCAACTTCTTTTTCCTTTAATTATCAAATACCTAAGTATTTTACTTAATAAGCTTTTCTGGAGGTACTTTCAGATTTGTGTTACATATAATGTACATTATCCCACATAATTACCTAAAACTCTTGACTTCCCTATTATTAATACCTTATATTCACCTTAGTACATTTGTTACAGTATCAGTACATAGTTATAAACTATCTAAATTCAATAGGTTACATTAGGGTCTTCTCTATGTTATATTTATGGACCCAAATGTCCATTTTTTGTTATGTCACTGTTACAATTATTTTTGTATTATCTTTCCTCCTAACTAAGAAGAATACATTTCATGAAAAGTAATATTCATCTATCGAGCATCATATTGCAAGAATTCAGTAATCACTACTGTTTCTCTGTTTCCCAGGTGCCAGCCTGTTCAGAGTTCATCTAACCAATGTTTAATGAGCACCTTTGTGCTTTTACAGAGTTGCTGCCAAGGACCTGCCTGCTTCCTAAGGCCAAATTTCTCACAGTGTATTTTTTCTCATGAATGAAATCCAAACCCTTATTTATGCTTTTCCAGATTTTACCTTACATTCATCTAATTAAGATCTGGGTCAAAGGCATGATCCAAAGACAAGGAACTTATGTTTTAATAAATATTATAGGCAAGCCTCATAAACAAAGAAGTGTGAAAACTTGCTACTGCTAATAAGTTACCAAAACAGTTGAAACATGGAAAATAAGAAGCTATTACTTATAATCATATTTTAGTCAAGGTCTCACTATCTATCCGAGACTGGCCTTGAACCCATAACCTCCTACTCCAGCCTCCAGGCCCAGAAACTGTAGGCATTCACCACCACTCCCAGCTATGATCATTTTTAATTGGATAACAATTCACATAAGTTCTTTTTAAATAAGTGAAACATATAAAAAAATGTTTCTATGAGGTCAATGTATTTCACTCTCCTCTATTATAAGAGTATTTGGCTATAATGCAAGAAGAATGCTTTATCACAAGCAGACAGAGGACTCAAATATGCTGCTACTCTACTGAAACACATACAAATTTTTGACATGAATGCTGTTGTGTTTGTCTGTATAAATCTTTATGTTTAGTGATCAACTTTGTACCTCCCTGTCTTGATGAAAGACCATAATAATGTCACTTAGTATTCTTGAAAAACAGCTACTAAATGTTGATGATACTTACTGCCCCGATATTTGAGAATTTTGAAATATTTGTGGAAATGCTTTGAAGATATAAAGGCTGGCATAATAAAAATTCTGGGCAATGCCACAGTGAGGCAGATATAAAGCTCAGTGGTTTCTACTCTTCTGCACCATTTCATGCTCTGCTTTGTACTCCCATGTGATACCTTCTTAATTTAACTGGACCCAGAGCTCTTCCAAATTTGTTAGTTGTTGAACTGAAGAAATGTTATTATTTCCTATTTTGACTGCTTAGGTTAATTCTTGTATAGTCTACACAATTTGAAATTGTAATACTCAAACTATGATTCTGGGATACATATCTGAGATTCTTGGAGACAAAACTTTAGACTTCTGCTCAAATAAGCAAAGTAAGAGAGGAAATCAAAGTCTTCAAAGTTGTTTCCATTTCAGGAAATACCTAGACATAGCAATGTCTTCACACAAGTATGAACCCTCTGTGTCCTGGTTTTGTTTTCTGTCTCGGTGATAAAGACCGTGACCAAAAGCAACTTAAGGAGGAATGGTTTATTACAACCTATAGGTCAGAATCAGTTATCAGGGGAAGTCAGGGTAGGAGCTAAAGGCAGGAACCCAAGGGCGGGAACTGAAGCAGAGGGCATGAGGGAATGCTGCTTACTGGTTTGTTCTCCATTGTAGAACCCAGAATGGGGTGCACCCTCTCATATCAATCATCAAACAAGAAAATTCCCCATGGGCTTGCTTCAGGCCAATATGATAGAGACATTTTCTAATCAAGGTCCTGTCTTCCCAGATGACCTGTGCTTATATCAGGTTTACAAGAGCTAACCAGCACACGCATTGAAAGAAACATTAAAAGCTACTGAATTTAATAAACAACGTATTTGCAAACACTTGTGTGGTCTATTACTACCGTAAAGTCCTAGGAGTTGTATAAACAATATAGCCAGCTGTTGACTAAACACACCAATGACCCCAATACAGAGGCAAACAGTCGCCATTGCTCAGAGCAAATACTACCTCCTAACCCCATTCCAAATACATAGACATTGGGCACATAATGGGAACATTTGTGCTGCCTTATTCTTCATTACCTACTGCACTGTGCTTAGAAAAGTAGTATACAACATATGGCCAAACTGTGTAGACACAGAGTAGAACCTGATCTGTAAGTCATTTCAATACCCTCAATGCCACCGTCTTAGTCTGAGACATGGGTTTTGCTTTCCACTAATTCCATCTGTCACATTAAATGCCTCTTAGATAATTTCTACATCTGAAATTATTTCATTTGTCCCAGGGTGTGGCAGCACACACCTTTGACCCCAGCACTGAGGAGACAGAGACAGGAGGATCTCTGTGAATTCAAGGATAACCTAGTTTACATAGTACATTCCAGGCCAGCCAGGGCTATATCATTATACAAAGGGCTACATAGTGAGATCCTGTCTTTAAAATTAAAAAAAAAAAGGAAATAAAATAAAATAAATTATTCTCTGAGTGAAATAAGGAAATGAGTGGCAATACTTTCTTCTAATTTAGATTATAAAATCTCCTCAAGGCAAAGGAATCTTTTTGTTTGCCTTTGCTTCTACTATCCATTAAAAATATATATAGTCATAGTACATTGTCTTGGGGGTTTTATGTTCTCACAGTTACAGTCAATGAACTCCCACCACTCCATTGTGGCACATCTTTGTGGCTTAACATGTGTGTGGGTCTCATTGGAAGCATCATGGTAAGCATGTCTATCTCAGTAGGCATCATGCCTCCATCTTTTATTCCTGGGTAGTAATTTTTAACGTCTCTCGGAGGTTTTCCTTATCAGAAATTCATTTTAAATAATTTGATACTCTTAGTTTTTTATCAGAGAACCACACTCACATATTTCCCAAGCCTTAAGAAACTCATCTTTTTTCTAGGCTTCACACATGCACCATGTCACATGCAGTGCACACCTGTATGCACACCCACACACACACACACACACACACACACACACACACCAAATACAAACACTAAAAATAAATAAATTTTAAAATAAAAAAAAAAAGAAATGTATCTTCACAGCTCTTTCCCAGATAAAGCCAAGTATGGTACCTGAAGCAAAGAAAATGCAAGGTTCTTATGCCAACAACCCTAAGGAAAAGAAAAGGAATCTTCAGGGTTTAAAGACAAGAATTTATTTTTATTTTTTTAGCTCCTCAGTCAATAAATTTATTGTCTTTATTAAAAAAAAACTCTTCATAGAAAATTGCTTTAGCACTGGGTGGTGATGGTACATGATTTTAATTCCAGCACTAGGAAGGCAGAGGAAAGTGGATCTCTGAGTTCGAGGCCAGCCTGGTCTATAGAGGGAGTTTCAAGACAGCCGGGGATACACAGAGAAACCCTGTTTTGAAAAAAACAAAACAAACACTAAAAATTACTTTAGCTCTCACCAGCACGTTCCTAGCCTCTGAGGAAGTGTGCCTTTTTTTTTTTTTTTTTTCTAACCACCTTATCTTTCTTCTGGGCCAGGGATATTTTGGGACAGTTCCATCTCCTCTTCTTCACTTCTGTCTTGGGCTTCTCCTCATAGGCTGGATTGTCTCAGATGGCAGCATGAGCTTTTGTATGCATCCCCCCAGCATGTCTGGAGTTGTTTTTTTATGTACTGAGAAAACTGTTTCCTATAAACATCTTCCTTCTCTTCTGTTAGGTAATTTATGTAGTCTGTGACATTCTAACCCATGTTGTGCTTCCAATGTACTCCTGCATTGCACTTGTTTCCAAAATCACGCAAATGATTATTTGGTACTATGAGGGATAGACAAGCCTCCATCCACAGCTCTCTTCAGGGCCCCCAAAATTTTTATTGTCATTTGTGTTTTAGGCAAGACCTGCATCCAACTAGTAAGTGCAGGCACCAGGTTGACCATGAATGCTTTCCACATTGTATTCATCTCCAGTCACCTCCACTTGGCCTTCATAGATCTTATCCATGCCAAACCTATTGAGAAGCCTGGAGGCCAGCAAAGGCCAGTACAACAGGCTGCAGCATAATTGTCAGGCCAACTTTCACACCATATTTTGGCAGTTCATATGCATATGCTGTGCAAAATATCATATCCCCTTCTATATGGGTATATGCAATCTAGAAAATAATATCTCTGTTAGTTATAGGAACTATCATCCTACATTTGGATATGTTGTACTCTATCCTAAATCATCAATCACTTCTAAGCATAGTAGTCAGTTTTACCTTCTCACCACCTTCTGAATCTCAGTTGATATATCTTAAAGTAAGCCTTTCACAAACTCCATCCTGTGATGATATATTGTGTACCCTAATAAACTTATCTGGGGATCAGAGGAAGAGCCAGCCACTAAATTAGACATAGTGGCCAGACAGTGGTGACATGTACCCTTAATCCTATCACTTGGGAGGCAGAGATCCATCTGGATCTTGGTGAGTTCAAGGCCATACTGGGGACAGAGTTAGGCAGTGGTAGCACACGCCTTTAATACCAGAAATTGAGATCTTGTGTCTTTGCTTAGGAAGAACAAACACCTTTAATCCCAGGAAGTGACATGGCTGGTTGGAGAAAGGTATATAAGGCATGAGGAGACAGAAACTAAGCAGTAGTTCAACTGAGACCCTTGGGGTGAGGAATCAGAGGCTTTAATGGAAATAGGATAGGCTGAGGAGTTGGCAAGGTGAGGTTGGTTGTGGCTTGTTCTATTTCTCTGAAACCCACAGAGCTTCAGGCATGGAGGTGCTAGGGGAGAAAAAACATGACCCTCTTCTTCATGAAATGAGTAAAGGGAAAAAAACCAGTTCTGTGGAAGATTGATATGCTAGCAACAGGAAAGACTTATCAATAGGCTTATTAAAAGATAAACAGAGTATCAATCACGAGATTTTAATTATCTGGACATTGAAGAAGTAAAGAAGGGAAAAGAGAGAGTTGAGAAAGAATGGGGAGAAGGAGGGAAGGAGAGAAGGAGGGAGGGAGGGAGGAGGAAAAGAAACAGAACAACAGAAAGGGGAGAGAAAGAGACAGACAGAGAAAGGCAGAGGTGGTGGGGATTAACTGAATCTATCATGCTGGTCCAGTAAGATTAATAGTTCAGGATCATCCTCTGCTACATAGCAAGTTCAAATCAACCTGAGCTACAAAAGAACATGTCTCACAGAAAAGACAAATAAGGGAAAATAAAAGAAAGCTATTTCATCTACTTTCAAAAATTCCAAATATTATCCAACAATTATAGTTCTCTACATTTCTGTCATATTAAAACTATAAACTGAACAGCATGTTGCTGTGGTTAATTCTGCTTCACAATCCTGACGGCATTCATCTGATAACAAACTACAATCGCTCCTCCTGAGCTTACCCACTAAAGCTCACTAAAACACATACAACAGACTTCTAGATGTTCTCTTATATTTCTAAAGTTCCCAAAGAGGTATCCTTGAGTCACAGTTGTAAAAGAGAAGTGCTACTTCAGTTTCTTAAGAGCTGTAAAGGCAAAAAACCTCTGGGGTTTACAAGATGACTAAGGAAGGCATCAGATATATGTGAGCCTTTGCTATATCTAATAAAGTATTTAATTTGGAGTCCTTTATGACTGTTTCACCTGAATTTTATTCAGGAAAACTTCAAGTTAATAAGGGTTACAGATATTTATTAAATAGATAGATGATTGATAGATGATAGATAGATAGATAGATAAATAGTCAGACAGACAATGGATAGATAGATTATTGATAATACATAATAGAGAGATGATAAATATAAATAGATGATAGGTAGTTTAGAGATGACATAAATGTATCAGTAGATGATAGGAACATAGATACATATACATACATATGTACATGTATAAATATTATACATAAGTCATACTTTTGCAGATGTAGAGTACTATTTCTCTGTTTAGTTTAAGCACCTGATGACCAAGACTATCCAAAGCTCTTTGTAGCATCCTTGCCTGGTCAATACAAATTCAGTACTTATATTTAAAAATAATTTAGCATAAGAAAAAGAAAATTCCTCTCTACACACTCTTTAGTTTAGAGTGGCAAAGGATAAAAAGGTATGATAGCATTCCAGTTTTGAGAGATTGTCTATCAGAATGTCTATGTATTTCTCTCTGTGGAAATGCACTTGAAAAGTGAGATGCAAAACCCTGCCTCTGTGTGAGATTAAAAGCTGAGGGAGGTTTTCCTATAAGTGAAAAAGATCTACACAGAGAGAGCAAGTAATGATGAGTTTTTGAAAATGATAAGATTGTAGCAATCCGATTCACTGCAAGAAATTGGCAAATTGTAAAAGCACCGTACACCTGAAAGAGCTGTACCAAGGCTCTAATTTTGCAGGCTCCCCTGCCTTAGGAAATGGAGGAGGTGGGGGATACAGAAATACCTTCCTACTATTGGAGCTAGCACACCTTCTAAATCATGACATACAGGGAGTTTCAAGGGATAATGGCCATGGGACATAGGGCATGTGGGAGATCTACACTCACTTCTGCACTTTACAGACACAGAATCTGATAGTTTTATCAAATATAGTGACTGCTGGCTTGTTATGACCATTGACAGAGGTTGCAGAAGTGCCTCCCACCATTGACTAGATGGCTCCCTGGGGAATGAGTTTCAGTTTCTAGGGCTCAGGCAGAGTGACACCACCTTTTAAAAAATTGAGGGTGCCTTCTTCACAGGCAAGTGAAACTCGGAGGTCTCTCAAAGTTAATTGCAAATATCAGGAAACAAGTCTTGGCACTTATAGACCAGAACCCTGTACTGAATTAAAAGTATTTTTTCTTTATAACTAAAGAAAGTAAAAAATAAAACCCTGTATTGGGTAGCTATTCCAGCTTTGTCCTGGAAGTACTACCCTCATTGAGGCTTCTGGTAACTGTCATGCCTATAAGGCAGGACCGAGACAGGAGCCCTTCAAGACCTGAGATCCGGATATGCCGGCTCTCTTGGTTCCTAGATCCTGGACACTGGAGGTAGACAGAGGAGAGTTCTCCAGAGAACACCACTGGACTGCACTTCACCTCTCCCAGACCCTGTAACCTATCCCTTTACTTATAAGTTAATAAATAAATAAATAAATAAATAAGCCTCCCTTTTAACTACATAGAGTTGCCGTAATACTTCCACCAATATCTTGTGCCCAACATGGGGCAAATTCCAAAGGCCTGCATGGCTTCCACCCTCAGGCTCTTCTGTGACTGCTGTGGCATGCTTTCCACACTTACCATACTTCCCTGTCTCTTCTTTCCTGTCTCTTTTAAAATTCCTCCCTCTCCTGGGGACCAAACACTTGCCCTTAACCTCCCTGTACTGTTTCTTCCCTTTCTTTGCTTCCTCCTCTCTGGCTGGAGGGCACCTAAACCTGCCTGCAGAGTTCCATACCCGGAGCACCTCTGCAGTTCCATTCCTGAAGAAAGGGAGCAGCTGAGTCTGGTCTCAGTTCCCCCACTGTGAGTGAGGGGTATATCGGGAAACAAGTCTTGGCACCTACAGACCAGAACCCTGTACTGAATTAAAAGTATTTTTTCTTTATAACTAAAGTAAGTAAAAATAAAACCCTAAGCACTAAACAAGGAAATATAAAAATGTTAAATACATGTCTTGTAGGTCTGTTTAGCCTCAACTCCACAAGATTGTTACTTATTTGACATTAGAGTTTGTAATTTTGAAAGAACTTGACTTTAGAGGACATGAGGAGAAAAAAAAAAAAAAAAAGATCTTCTTATTCTGGCCACATATGATCTTTTTGCCATGGAGCTGGTGAACCAGGCCACTCTTCCAACCTTTGCTACCAGGGCTACACATGTGGCCAAAGAGCCATTCCTCACTCTTCCATCTTAGACTTTCCTACTCTATGATCTTTACTGTGCAATTTCCCGTCCTTTACACCTCAACCCCATCTGTAGTTGGGTCACTTGTTCTCCAAGTCTGAGCTTACTTCTCTGGGAACATCTGTTATTCCTGATAGTGACAAAGCCATGCACGATCCTAAGAAAGCTGAAAGATTCCTTCCCTCTCTGCTACTACTGCTGTAGCTCTTTATGCGGTTACTTTCCCAAATGCTAATGTTGTCTATGAGTTCTTCCATTTTCTTCTTCTTAAAGAGAAGACACAGCAATCAGCTTCAAGCTGATAAACTGTAAAGAGCCTTTATACTAAACTTCATACTTCCATTTATTCTTTTCCCATAGCAGCCCACCACACTTTTTAAGCTCTCTCTCTCTCTCTCCAACCCTTAAACAAAAATTTGAATTAAAAATACTAAAACTCTCCTATTTCCTTCCTTTTGCATTATAAAATTCCTTATGCCTGAGTTTTTTCTGTGACTGTCACCAATCATAACGAGTGCTTTATTCTCCCAATTTTATTTCAATGAAAACTTAACTAAACTTCTCTTATTCCCATTGGTCAACACATATTTTGATCTTTTCTTCTTTTGCTGATTCCAAGTAATGAATTTTCTTCCCTTCTATGCCTATGTTTAAATATTTCCTTTGTTTGTTATATGTACTTTTCCTTTGCAAAATAATCATTGCCACAGAGTATAATTATGGCTAACCATTGCCTATGTTCTGCTCAGTGATCCCTTTACTAAGTAGAATCATATCCCACATCAACACCTTTGTCCACTGCTGGTTCTACAAGAACAAGCTGTACAGTCTTGCTGGGTTTCCCAGCATTTGCCTCTTCCAGAATAAAGCATTCTCACAGGCTAATGGTGTACAGAAATGTGATAGCAATTCAGTCTGATAGATAATGGAAACTGCATGTTAGTCATGTGCAGGCAAGAAAGAACTGTGAAACTGAGTCTATCTTCAAAATGCAGAGATTGACTGAACTTATAAAAGCATATCCAATGGCTTCAGTTTTAAGGATTGCATTATAAGATACATTTGAACTGAGGTTTTTGAAGTATTGACAACTTTTGCTTTTCCAATATTTGTGTATTCTTTTCAGATACTGTGTGGTGAAGAAAATATATCTGATATAATTAAAATTAGTCCAAAATTTCTTCTTTACTTTTAGTTTTATTTTATTAAAAAATAGGATAGAAACAAAGGAATAAACAGAATGATACCTTTAGTAGCAATGTTTGTTTCTGGTAGGAAGTGATGGGCACTTCCTACCAGCTTTGCATGGATCATCTCCTTAATCAGCAGACAAAATGATATTGGTCCTATTATTATTCTCATTTTACAGATGAGTTAACAGGTGTTTTAAAAGGTTAAATGACTTCCCAAAGCCACATAACCACTGTGATTATAGCATCAATAATAAGTGACCTCATCTGAACTCACAGTCTGAATAGGTTTCAGAACCTTGGGGTCATATAAATTAAACAGTATTTCTAAGGGTCATCATGGGAATATTAGGATGTATTACCATAACCTCATCAAGATGTGAAACACATACGTGCTCATTTCAGAAGCCAATACAGTGGTTGAAATGTGCCCAGAAGGTTTATGTAGGATCAAACCATGGAAACAATGGAAATGAATTTTAAATGTTCTTGTTTCAAGCTACCATTTGGCTGTTTTGTATCACTTATATTGTTATATATTCATTGTACATAGCACTGAGTTTCATAAACATAACTTCTTTAAAATATATCATGGATTTTTGCCCTATTCACCCGTCCTCCATTCCTTTCTCTGTTCTATCCCTTGCCTACCCACACACTAGTTTCCTTTCTTCCTATGTACATCATTCTGCATTTATATGTGGTGGACCTCATGTGTATGGTTTGATGAATCTACAATAAATTTAGAATTGAAAAATGAGGAAAAAACAGAGCAATATGTGTCTGAGTCTTCCTTATTTCACTTAATGTCATGATCTCTGGTTTTACATGGACTTCCCAGCAAATAACACATTCCATTCTTCCTAGGTGAGCAGATACCCATCTTGCATATACACTGTTCAATGACAGATGGTCACTTAGGTTAATTCCATTGCTTAGCTATCATTATAGTACTGACATAAAGATGAATTTCTCAAGTTTCTCTGTGATTTGTTACATTAGAGTTCTTCCCCAATATAGCCATGGGCGGTATAGGTGGGTCCTCTGCTATATCTATTTTTAGCCTTTGTTTATTTGTTTTTAGTTCTTTGTTTGTTTTTAGGAACCCACATGCTGATTTCCACAGTGGATAGATGAATTTGCATTCCTGCCAACACTGTGTAAGTGTTCACTGTCCCTGCATCTTTACCAGAATTTGTTGCAATTTTTACTATGAAAGCCATTATTATGTCTGGGCTGGAATGGCATTTCAGTGTGCTTTTAATTTACATTTTCCTGATGTCTATGAACATTGGATATGTTAAAATGTATTTATTGGATACTTATACTGGAACTTTTATTGCTTTTTAAGATTTATTTCTATTTCTTATTTGTGTGTGCATTGTGTGTGTATGTGCACATGTGAATGCAGACACCCTCAGAGTATAAGAGGTCTTTGCAAGAACAATGATTATTCTTAATTGCTGAGCCATCTTTTCAGCTACTTTTACTTTATCTTTTGAGACCTATTTGTCCATTTCATCAGCCCATTTATCAACTGCACTGTTTGATTTTCAGTATTCAGTTTTGTTTTGAGATCTTCATGTCAGCAAAGTTTTATAAGTAGCAAATATTTTTCTTCAACTCTCTTAGCAATCTCTTCAACTCATTTGTTTCCTTTGCTATGCAGATTTTAGTTAAATGAGTTCTTATTTGTCAATTGTCAGCCCTGTTTCCTGATTGGATCATGTCCTTAGAAAGTCCTTCCTATGGTCATATTATGAAGTGTTCTTCCAATACTTTCCTTTAACAATTTCAGATTTCCTAGTGTTACATTAAGCTCTTTGGTTCATTTGACCTTACATTTGACCAGGATTGAGACAGATCTGGTTTCATTCTTTTACATGTAGACATCCAGTTTCCTCTGCCCAGTGTTAAAGACACTGTCTTTTCTCCAATGTGTATTATTGGTTTATTTGTCAAAAGTCAGATGGATGTAGCTAAGTGGGCTTATATCTGGGTCTTCTATTCTGTTCCATTGAGCTGCATGTCTTTTTTTTTTTTTTAATGCCAGTACCATACTCTTTTTATTGCTATGTATTTGTAAAATAACCTGAAATCAGGCATGATAACACTTCTAGCACCATTTTGATGTAGGATTGCTTTGACTCTCTGATGTTTTCTGTGCTTTCATATGAACTTTAAAACAATTATTTCTATTTCTGTGAAGAATAGTGGTGGTATTTTTGTGAGGATTGCACTAAATCTGAAATTTATCTTTGGTAGGGCAGTTGTTTTCACATGACTGGTTTTTTTTTTTTTTTCCAATTCATGAGTTATAGGTGGTCTCTCCTACATCTAGCTCACTATGGCAGTCTTTCAGTTACAGAGTTAGGTTTATTGCAAGATTTTTAAGCAGTATTGTGGATGGAATTTTACTTGACTCTTCCTAATAATGTTGTTATTGGTGTATTGGAAAGCTCCTGGGTTTTGTGTGTCAATTCTGTATTCTACTTTGCTGAAAGTGCTTGTTAGACCTAAGAGTGTTCCAGAGGAGTCCTTAAGATGTCTTATTTGTAGAACTATGTCAGCTACAAATAAGTATATTTTTTTAACTATTTTTGTTTCCTCTAATGGCTCTAGCTAAGATTTCAAGCACTGTATTGGATAAGAATAGAAGAAATTGATACTTGTCTTAATCTGATTTTAGAAGAAATGCTTTTAGTTATTAGTAGAACAATAGCTATAGGTTTGACATACATAGTGTTTATGGTGTTGAGTTTTGTTCCTTCCAATCCTGGTTTCTCCAGAGATTTTATCTTTAAATGATGTAAGACTCTGACAATTGTCTTTTCCAGTATTGTTGAGATGATTGTGTGATTCCTGTCCTTGAGTTATTTATGTGTGTTAACACTTAGAATTTGCCTACATTGAACCATACATGCATCCCTAGATTAAAGCAAACTTGGTCATGGTGAATGATCTTTCTTAATGTATTGCTGAATTCATTTACATATATTTTATTGAGCATTTTTGCACCCATATTCATCAAGAAGATGGGTCCATAATCTTCATTTCCTACTGTGACCTCATCTAGTTTGAGTATCATGACAGTATTGGCTTCATAAATAGTTTAGTAGCATTCTTTCACATTCTGTTTTATGAAACAGTTGGGAGAACATTAATTTCATTTCTTCCTAGTACTCTGATTGAATTCAGAAGCAAATCCATCCAGACTAAGGCTTCTTTTAGTTAAGAAAATTTTATTACCGTTTCCATCTCAGTATTCACTATAAAGCTGTCTAAATTGTTTCTGTTCTATTGGTCCAATTCTGGCTGATCAAACGTGTCTGTCTATACAATTACCTGTTTCTCTAGATTTTATGATTTACTGAAATTTCTGTTATTGAAGCATGCCTCAGTGATCCACTGAATTGTGTTAGTATCTGCTGTAATGCATCCAGTTTCATCACCAGCCTTACTTGTTTGGCTTTTCTCTTTGTTAGTTTGGCTAAAAGTTTGTCAGTCTTATTTATTCTGTCAAAGAACCAACTCTATGTTTCATTGATTCTTTGTATTGTTTTCATTTTCATTTTTTTCATTTCTACCCTAATTTTTATTACTGCTTTCTATCTAATGATTCTGAGTTTGGTTTTTCCCTTATTTGTCTAAGAACTTAAGGTGCATCATTAAGTTATGTATTTCAAGATCTCTTTAATTTTTTAATATAGGAACTTACGGCTATATGCTTTCCTAATAGAACTGCATTCACTGTACCCCACAGGATCTATGTTGTGTTTACATTTTTATTTGATTACAGGAATTTTTTTGTTTACAACTTGATTTTACCAAGGACCAATTGGTCATTCAATAGCATATTGTTCAATCTCCATAGTTTGTGTATTTTTAGGAGTTTCATTTGATGTTATTTCTTATGGACAAATAGAGTGTAAAAAGTTGTCAGATTTTCTTATATTCATTAAGGATTGCTTTACATCCTAAAATATTGTCTGATGAGAAGAATGTATTCTTCAGCAATTGGAGAGTAAAAATGACCCAATTTATACTATCAGTTATCTGTGTTGTTTGCCTGCTAGTATTTTGATCTAAATAAACTGTTTATTGATGAGAGTGGGGCAATTAAATTACCCACTATTGCTATGTGAAAGTCAGTTTGTGCCTTTACATCCAGCAGGGTTTTTATGAAATTGGTTGTATGTGAATCAGAATGTATATGTTTAGAATTTTTATATCTTCTTAAAATACAATTCCCTTAATCAATGTGAAATGATCTTTTTCTGATTCATTTTTGTTTGAAGTCTAATATATATATATATATATATATATATATATATATATATATATATAAACAGTATAGCTGCTGTTGGTTGCTTTCCAGTTCCATCTTCTTTGGGTTAATTTTCCATCTTTTTATTGTAAGGCTAGATTTGTCTTCACAACAGAGATGTGTTTCTTAAGGGCAACAGATATATAGGTCCTAGAGAATTTTTTCTTAATTTTTCTGAAAATTGTTATGTATGAGTGTTTTGCCTGTATATATGTCTCAGTCATGAGTCATACAGTATCTAAGGAGGCCAGAAGAGGGAGGGCATCAGATCCCCTGCGACTGGAGTTACAGATGACTTCAAGCCACCCTGTGTGTGCTGAGAATTGAACCAGGGTTCTCTGGAAGAACCCCTAGTGACTTTAATCACTGTGCTATCTCACCTGGTTTATTGGGTTGACTATGAGGGTGTCCAAACATCATTATTGACACATGTTTGATATATCATAGGCTACATCATTTTAAAATGTAAAATTGAATTATTTTTGCATCTTTATATTTTACTGTAGTTGTTTATATTATTTCTGTTATTTTTGAGATTAAAATATAATTACATCATTTTCCCCTTTCCTCCTACCAATCTATTAGTCTGTGTCTTTTTATTGGAGAATTGAGACCATTAGCATTCAGCATTGTTATTGAAAAGTATCTTGTGGTTTTGTAATTTTGGTGTACTTCTAGTCCTCACATGCTTATTTACTGTTTGATGCAGCTTGGTCTTACCCATGACCTCTTAGATATATTCATCTTTTTCTCTCACTATGTGGAGGATTCCTTCAAATATGTACTGCTGGCTTGGTGATCATGGATTCCTTTAGTTTGTATTTACCATGGAAGGCTCATTTTTCTCCTTCAGTTTAAAGGGTAACTTTTCTGAGTAATTTAATCTGTGATGGCAGTTAATATCTTTCATGGCTTGAAATACATAACTACATGCCTTCCTGACTCTTAAATTTCTGGTGTGAAATCTTCTGTTATTCCAATGGGTTTTTCTTTTATGGTAACATGGCAATTTTCTGTTATAGCTTTCAGTGTTATATCTTTGTTTGGCATGCTTAGTGTTTTCATTGTAATATGACACAAAAAGAGTATCTTTTAATCTTATTTGCTTGATAGTTTAAGTATGTCCTGGGCCTGGACAGCTAACTCCTTTGCTAGGTTTGGGAGTTTTCTATTATTATTTTATTGAGTTTTTTCTATTCCTTTATCTGCAGCCTCTCCTTCATATTCATAATGTGAGAATTTAAATGATGTCCTAGAGATCTTGAATGTTCTTTCTATACTTTCCTATTGTTTTGTATTATTTTATGAATGGTCAACTCATCTACGTTGTTTGTTTTTTTTTGTTTGTTTGTTTGATTTAGAGACAGAGTTTCTCTGTGTAATAGAACTGGCTGTCCTGGAACTTGTTTTGTAGATCAGACTGACCTCAAACTCACAGAAACTCAATTGACTCTACCTCCCAAGTGCTGGGATTAAAAGCATGCACCACCACCACCTGGCTTCTACATTCTCTTTAATCCCTGATATTCCATCTTTCATTTGATCAGATCTCTCGGGCTTTCCATCAAATTTCTTATTCCATTTATTAAGCTTTCTATTTCCAAAGCTTCAATTGATCTTTTGCATATTGCTCTCTCTTTTTTGGATTTGCCCTTCCTATCCCATCTTCCTATGTCATTCAGCTATTTATTGTAGACTCTCTGAATTGACACTTGATTTCACTGAACACTCTCGAAGTCATTTTTCCCTTTTGAATTATTTGTCAGGAATTACTTTTTCATTTTATTTATAATTTAATTTAATTTTACATATCAGCCATGGGTTCCCCTGTCCTCCCCTCCCACCCCTGCCCCCGGCTTCCCCTCAGCCCACCCCCCATTCCCATCTCCTCCAGGGCCAAGACTCCCCTAAGGGATTCAGTTCAACCTTGTCGATTCAGTCCAGGCAGGTCCACTCCCCTCCTTCCAGGCTGAGCAAAGTATCCCTGCATAAGTCCCAGGTTCCAAACAGCCAGCTCATGCACTAAGGACAGGTCCAGGTCCCACTGCCTGGGGGACTCCCAAACAGTTCAAGCTAATCAATTGTCTTACTTATCCAGAGGGCCTGATCCAGTTGCGGGCTCCTCAGCTTTTGGTTCATAGTTCATGTGTTTCCATTAGTTTGGCTATTTGTCCCTGTGCTTTTTCCAATCTTGGTCTCAACAATTCTCACTCATACAAACCCTCTTCTTTCTCACCAAATGGACTCCTGGAGCTCCACCTGGGGCCTGGCCAAGGATCTCTGCATCCATTTCCATCAGTTATTGTATGAGAGTCCTAGCATGACAGTTAGGGTGTTTAGCCATCTGATCACCAGACTAGGTCAGATCAGGCTTTCTCTAGACCATTGCCAATAGTCTACAGTGGATGTATCATTGTGAATTTCTGGGGACCTCTCTAGCACTTTGCTTCTTCCTGTTCTGATGTGGTCTTCATTTATCATGGTCTGTTATTCCTTGTTCTCCCTTTCTGTTCTTGATCCAGCTGGGATCTCCCGCTCCCCTAAGCTCGCTTTCCCTCGAAACTTGCCCTTCATTACTCCCACTCACGTCCATGTTGTTCATGTAGATCTCATCCATTTCTCTGTCATTGGGCAATCCCTGTGTCTTTCTTAGGGTCCTGTTTTCTAGGTAGCCTCCCTGGAGTTGTGAGTAGCAGTTTAGTCATCTTTGTTTTACAACTAGTATCCTCCTATGAGTGAGTACATACCATGTTTGTTCTTCTGGGTTTGGGTTACCTCACTCAGGATGATTTTTTTCTAGATCCATCCATTTGCCTGCAAACCTCATGATGTCATTGTTTTTCCTCTGCTGAGTAGTACTCCATTGTGTATATGCACCACATTTTCTTTATCCATTCTTCAGTTGAAGGGCATCTAGGTTGTTTCAAGGTTCTGGCTATTACAAACAATGTTGATATGAACATAGCTGAGCAATGCCCTTGTAGTATGATTAAGCATTCCTTGGGTATATGCCCAAGATTGGTATAACTGGGTCTTGGGGGAGATGGATTCCCAATTTTCTAAGAAAGTGCCATAGGAATTTCATTGACTTCACCTACTTTATCCTCATTAGAATCCATTTATATAGAATTGTTAACTTCAGAAAGAGTCATATTCCTCTAATTTTTTTTCATCTTCTTTTGTTTCCTCTTTGGGACTTGTACATCTGATATTGGATTACTGGTTTCATTTTATGTTTTGTCTACATTCTTTCAGTTGCTTTTGCAATATTCAAGTGAGACTTAGATGTTCTGTAGTTGAGATATATTTTCTTCCCAACCAGACTGTGGGGATTGCTCAGTAGCTGAACTGTAATCTCACTTTCTCAAGGTATCAAGCACACTCTTAATAATCACTTTAAGAATAGAAAATTCAGTACAAAATTAACTACATTGATAGTTAAAACTTGAATTAAAAATATTGAAATAAAATATTTAAAACAAGCACTCCTTCAATTTCAATAATTTCAAAGAAAAAAAGGATTATGTAGCACATACAAAGATATGGGGTAATGGGTGTAACAATATAAAAAAGAGTAAGACTAGTGATAAATATACAGCAATGTAGATAAACTAGAAGAAGGAAAAGACTGATATAAAGAGGAACCATAAAGAAGAAGAGAGAATACATGCCTAGCTAAAGGTACAGTGGGAGGAGAAAGAGAAAAAAAAAGAAATGTGAACAGGCAAGCTGAAACTATCTCAACACTTGGGAAAAATAGGACAGAGACAAGTTCTTCCCTAGCACCAGCCCAACCTATGCTCTGTTGGGAGACTGAGGTGGGGTGGAAAGACAGGACAGGGAAGGGGGGCAGAGACAAAGACAGAGGGGGGACAGAGACAAAGCTAGGCCATGATTAAATATTAACAAAGAGAATTATAGAAGTAAGTAACTACTCTCTCTGATTGAGTTAGTCTTAAACACTTTATAAATGTTCTATGATCAAAGAACAAAAGGGAGGCAAAGATGAAATAAAATAGAAATAATTTTAATTTAAAATAAAGCTAGCAATGATAATAGCAAATTCACAGAATGAGAATAAAGAAAACCAGGTTTACATCTCCTGAGGTTGTCATTCCATATGTGGGAGGGAGGGTAGAGCCTGTCTGCATTGTTGTCTGGCTTTCCTTCTCTTCACTACTAGGGTTCGAGTCTCCCAATGAGAATAAGACAAAACTTTTGTGATATTTCACTTGCATTGGTAATCTTTGTGTTGTTCTCCCCAAATCAAAAGGGTGCATTTATGGACTGAGCAATACAGGTTTGTACTTTCTATCTTCAGAGACTGGATGGAGCACAGGAGAAGCTGTCTGCTGTTGGGTCTAAGACTTTGGAACCTTCAATTCTCTAGGCTTGTGACAGGGCAAAGTGATTCTAAGAACAGCTCTCACACATTTACTTGTGGTTGCTTTTCCCTCCTCCAGTAGAGATCTGGTGGCCAGCGTTCTAACACCAGGATGGGGAGTGAGTGGGAGTCACTCATGGCCCAGACCAGGTAACCACTGCCTGGAGCTATCCATGGTTCTGACTCACAATTTTCCCCTCTAGCTAGCCAGAAGCTGCTGGCCAGCTCTGAGTGTAACTGCCAGCCATTTTCCCTGGGTTCATAGACTGTCAGTCAGGTCAAACAGGAACCTTTGCCTCTAGGTTCTCCTGTCTGCCAACTCAGTGAGGTCCTTTTCCCAACAGCTTTGAGCCACTGCCCTAGTAAATCAAACTTTGGTAAAAGAGGATTTCCCTAGCACTTGTGTGTTACAGACCCTCAGGATGTCCATCTGACTAAACTGTAAATCTACTCAGCAACCACAGAGTTGGTTCTATTTTAAGAGTCTCTGTCTTCACTTTCATCTCTGGTGCTAGCTGGCTCTCTCTCTCTCTCTCTCTCTCTCTCTCTCTCTCTCTCTCTCCTCTCTCTGCCTCCTTCTCTTCACCCAATTCCTCTCCAATGTTTCAGTAAATGAATGAACAGTGCATATTTTCTGAGACTAGCTTTAGCTTTAGCTTTGGTTCCAGCCCTCTTCAATTGCACTTACCATTCAAAACTAAGCAGCCATGATTTGGGGATGAGCTCTCCCTCTTCTCTCCTTACCACTAAAATGTCCATGCCTTTCCATCACCACCCACTTTGGAAGTTGGATTCTCTCAACTGTTTCTAAATTATTCCTGGAGATTATAGTTGTTGAGGAATGAGTATCATTCACCATTGTCCTTCCTCAAAATATTCTTTGATGGATTAAAACTACTTTGGAGGGCCATTTCACCCAAGTTAGAATAGATAACATGAAGAAAAAAATACTATGAGGATACATGATAAGAGAAGATTTATTCAGTGTTGGTGAGAATGTAAACTTATATAGTTACCATGTAAATCAGTATGGAAGGTTCTCAAAAAGATAAAAATTAAACTACCATATCATACAACTACAAAGTATCCATCCAAAGGAGTCTAAGTCTTATCAGAGATATTTGTACATTCATATTTATTGTTTCATAATTTATAATGGAACCAGCCTAGATGTTCATCCACAGAAGAATGGATAACAAAAATGTGGTATATATACATAATAGAATTGTACTCAGTTATAACAAAAAATGTCATCATGATGTTTGCAGAAAATGGATAGACTGGAAATTGTTGTCTTAAGCTCATTCTCCTGGACTTAGAAAATAAAATACTGCATGTTTCCTCTAGATAAGACTCCTAGGTTTAAATTTTCATGTTTGTATATAGTTTGTGAAACTAGAAAGGAGAACATGAAAATAGTGGGGAGAAAGTGAAGACGTGGGAGGGAGAAAAGGAAAGAGAAGAGTAACAAAACACAGGTGACATGGGAGAAGGATGATCGATGAAATAAGGATGGGGACTAGCACCAAGGGGCAGGGGACTGGCAAAAAGATGGGAGGTAAGAGGATCAACAATAAATATGCAAGAAAATACCATCACGAAACCCATTACTCTGTATTCTAATTTTTAAACTAATAAAAACATAGTTTGTAGACTTGTGATTTGAGAGGTCACTACAACTATTAGCCCAACCATTCCTGTTCTAAGAATAAAAAAGAAAAATAATACAAAAACCCAATAAACCTCAGTTTAATCTCTTTCTTTAGATTCTGAAGGGTTACAGGATTGTTTAGTGTTTCAAGTGTATGGTAGATATTACTAATGCCATTTCATCAATGAATCAAATTATGCTCTTTAATTGAAATTGTCATATAAC
Source organism: Onychomys torridus (assembly GCF_903995425.1). Lineage (NCBI taxonomy): Eukaryota > Metazoa > Chordata > Mammalia > Rodentia > Cricetidae > Onychomys > Onychomys torridus. The sequence goes on along the minus strand of NC_050444.1, from coordinate 45,179,306 downwards.
AAGGAGCTGATAATGGACATTTTATTACTTATACACACACACACACACACACACACACACACACATTCTGCATGTAAATAACAACACTCACAAATAAGCCAGAGTAATTCAACCTTCAACAATCAGTAAAATTCCCCCACATTCTTTATAGCTTGGTTGCACATAAAACTTACAGCAGTTGAATAAGTACTTGGGCTCTACCCTGTCTTTTTTTCAATTTACCTGCACAACTGTGAGTCCCTTTCCATTGCCCTAGACAGAACCCTGGAAGCCAGTTCCTAGTGCTGTTAATAGGAGTTGAGTGCTTAACTTCTTACATACTGCATATAAAAGCGCCCTTATGTGTCAGACTGAAAAAGCATAATACAAAAAGGAATAAATACTGATTGTTATATAGAAGCCTTCATATACAAATTATCCCAAAGAGCTTTACAAACAATGAATCTGGCACTGTAGTGCAGAGATGATGTAAACAAACAAGGCGGCTGTGGAGCCCTCAGCAATAACTCACACAGAGAAGCCTCCTTGAAATGCCAGAAAGCATATTTCTTCCCCAGTACTCCTTCCCAAAGCAGAATGTCTACCTAGGAAGCTTGTTGTCAATCACAGAACTGCACTCATACTTAATGTAAGGGAGTGAAAATTCCTTAGTTAAAGGATTGATGCAAAAATACATACGGAAACCTGGTGTGCCAAAGTTAAATCTATTTACGAGATGCCAGGTCACTAGGTCATGTACTACTGCTAGGTAGGGTTTGGAGATGGCTCACTATGGGTAACCTCCCACTATTTATCCTCATTCTCCCACATCCCTATCTGTTTTGCCTAAAGGAAGAATAAGTATCTTAGTACATATTCATATTCAGCACCTTCTCTTTTTTCAATTTGTTATTTATTCCATTTTATGAGTTGTGTACATATCTTTGCCAAATATGTAGTTTCAAAAGAAACACATATCATCATAGTATCCACTACTCCCTAGCATTACCAATGACCAACAGTGTCAACCCAAGTTCCGCTAAACTGTTAGTGCTCAAAAATCAGTTCTCAGGGAAATCTATGTAAATAAGCACAGTTTATTTATAAATATACTCCAGAGCACATTTATTGAAAAATGGGGAGTTAAATATTCCATCTTTAGTCTTGCATAGACTATATCTGAATTACTGGAATGAGAAATTTGGGGATTGGCATTGAGGATTATTTTTGTGTTGTGATAACAATAGGCCATTTCAATAACCCACATATAAACACCCAGACAGTTATCAAGGTTTCTGTTCATTCCTTTGGGTCTGAAGCCAGCTGCTTCTGATGAAACAATGTAAAAATCAGAACTTATAGGCCTTGATTATTGCCCTGAGGAGCACCTCCAAAGCAGTTGATAGCAGCAACAGCTGTTCATTGTCATCTTAGGCCAAGGAGCCATCAATGGAGGATTCTTCATGTCCCTGGCTGCTTGGCAGGGAAAGAGGACAGATTTTCTTTTCTCCTTGGGTTTTCAGAAACCCTCCTTAGGTCACTGAAGACTTGGTGTGCCTTTCATCAGCATTGATGCACTTTAGACGTTTTTAAGAGCAATAGAATTAAATGTTCTAGCCTCTAGGACAGTAATAAATTATCCCAGCTCTTCGTTGTATCTTTCTCTTCTCTGAAAGATGAAGCTATGTGATGGGTCAGCCAGAGTTGCAATAGTACCTCATCATCATCTATTTCTGGTGGCCTCACTGGGAGCAATGGCACTGTTCTTTTCCCCCTGTTGGGAAATTCTGTGGATATTCAGAAACTTGAGCAATAGTTCCTTTATCTTCATTCATCCCAAGACTCTGCTGTCCCCTTCTCTGGGCCAGGTTCTCTCTTCTTATATCTGTGTTCATGGTCCCAAAAGTCTTATGGGTATTAAATTCATCCAGCCAAAATACTACCATGATCTCCTGAATAAAGAAATCATAGTTAGTTTCATAAAAATTAAAAATAAGCATCTTACTTTAGAGAACTCTCCAAATGTAAAATGCTATAGTCTGGAGCTAGATCAGCACAGTTAAATACTGTCTATGTTGTCTCAAGTTCTGTTATCCTAGACATTTAATACTTTCAGTGCCCCATCATGAAGTAGAGAAAATAAGAGTACTTTCCCACATGCTTTCTAATCTAGATTGGGTTATAAGTAAAGTGCATTTGCCACCTAGGAATAAATACTATATGCATGCTGAAGAGTTTGGCTATTATTAAGACTGTCTCCCTAGGCTATCAACTGCAACATACAAATATTGATATCTCAGTGATTTAACAAAATGAAAATGAATTTCCACCTTTCTAAAAGTCCATTTGGGTCTTATGATCATGGAATAGATTTCTTCCTCATGGTGATTCAGTAATACAAGTACCTTCTGTCTTAGGACTCTGCCACTCGTTTGGGCCTTGGCTTAGTCAGAGTTTCTATTGTTGTGAAGAGATACCATATGCAACTCTTATAAAGGAAAACATTTAACTTAGGTGGCAGCTTACAGTTCAGTCCATTATCATCATGGTGGGGAGCATGGTGGCATGCAAGCAGGCAGGGTGCTGGCTACATCTTGATATGAAATAACAAGAAGTAGTCTCTGTGTCACACTAAGGGAATCTTGAGCAAAAGAGACTTCAAAGTCTGTCCCCACAGTTACACACTTCCTCCAACAAAGCCACACCTATTATTTCCACAAGGCCACACCTCTTAATAGTATGCTCCCTATGAGATTATGGAGACCAATTACATTCAAACTGCCACAGACCTTAAAATCCACTGTCAGATTTTCTTTGTCCAGCAGACTATGGAATGAACAAGCAAGATCAAGCAACATTACATGAAGGGTAATTATGAGCTTGGCTTTGAAGAAGCTGATTCCCACCCCTTACACATATTGATAGCCAGCACTCAGTTACCTGCCCATACACTGTGAAGGTGATCTCAACTCCAATATGCCCAGAAGAAAGATGCCTTTTGTGGTCACACATTATTCTAGTCTCTGCCATAAAGTAATAATGGATTTCAACATAAACTGTTCATGAGAAAAAAAAACCTCAAGATTACTCTAAGAGTGAAATAGTTTATATGCTGTGACGGATTGTGTTGTCATTTTGACAGACTCTAGATTCACACAGGAGACAAGTCTCTGACAAGCCTTTAAGGGTTTATCTTGATAAAGGTAGTAAAAACAGTGTACTGTGGTTCATACCATTTCTTAGGCTGAGATTATGGGCTTGAGAGAGAGAGAGAGAGAGAGAGAGAGAGAGAGAGAGAGAGAGAGAGAGAGAGAGAATTAGCCAAATGTAAGCATCATCACTTTCTGCTTCCTGGTTGTAGATGTAATATCACCAGATACTTCAAGTTCCTATTCCCTTGATGCTAGATCATAATGGACTGTACCCTTGAACAGAAGTTAAAAATAACTACTATCTTCCTTGAGTTGATTTATCACAGCAACAGGAAAAAGAAATTAAGATAGATGCTTATATATATTTTTAAGTTCCTAACAGCTAGCATTATCTCTTGGGAGTCCAATTGCCCTTCCTTTCACTTATCACTCCATATGGCATGAAACAATGAGATCTTCCAGTGGGACCATTGGAGGATGACACAGCCAACAGAGGTGTTTACGTTTCCAGCTTGTTTCTTTGTTGTAGGGAACTGTACATAAGAAGGAATCATTATTCCTTGACTGTTCTCTGAGGCTGAGGCTGAGCCTCCCTTCCAGGAAATACAACAAAGCACCTTCAGAATTCTGCATCATTATAAAATCTCCAGAATCCCAGCCCTAACTATCTTGACACACTCTCGTCTGCCATTTCTGGGCCCAATATAATTCAGGCAGCCTCTATTCTGCAGGCCAGTTATGGAATCATCTCTTGGTGGTCAAGTCTCCCTTTCTCCCAACATACTCTGAGCTCCTGATACCTGAAGATTCATTTTGTATCTTGAGACTTAAAATTACTGTACAAAAGAGTTGTAGGGGATTTAACTTGCCTAGGATGTACAAGACTCTAAGTTCAATCCTGAGCAACACATACACACACACACACACACACACACACACAGAGAGAGAGAGAGAGAGAGAGAGAGAGAGAGAGAGAGAGAGAGAGAGAGAGTTTTGTGTACCACCTTCCTGCTTCTTAGATGCTAACAGTTTTATGCTCAAAATAGATGACAGAATTTTCATATTCTAAGTCCTCAACACACTCAGTCATATCCTTATGCTTTAAGAAATTATCTTTGTCAACTGGATGTGATGGTGCAATCCTATTGTGTCAGTCCTTGGGATACTGACACAAGAGGATCATAAGTTCCAAGCAAATCTGAACTACGTGGTAAAAACTGCCCAAAGAAAAGGAAAAGGAGATGGGAAGGGGTTAGAAAGGAAAGAATGAACAGAGGGAGGGAGGGAGAGAAACGAAAGAGAAAGAGGTATTGGGGAGGAGGAAGAAAGGAAAAGAAGAAAAATATGACTAGGATATAGATCCCCTCAGTTCTCTGAAAACCTGGGCAGAATTTTAGTCATCTGCTACAAACAACCTCCACTTCAAAGTGTTGTATCAAACATAACTTTCTGAGTGTTAAAATAGTAAACTACTGCCATAAAGGTTTTATAAAAAAAGAAGACTATGAAGCCCTCCAAATGAGATCTTATTCCATGACAATTAAAGGAGAAACAAGCAAGAATACAGTCACCCAATTTTCCACCACATTAGCACTGTTAACTCCTATCCCACGTTTCTGAGAACTTTTTTGTGGAGCAGAGCATCACATTAGATAAACAAAAGCCAGAGTATTTCAGAATTTCTTAAGAATGGACCTGAAGATGTCTACAAGTTGTTCCAAACCCAACAGTTATGCTAGTGTTGGGCAAAAGAGACTATTCCGTTCCCAGTTTCCCAGAATTTGCCCCAAGCCTAGTTCTGATTTCTGCTGGAACATGGAGTGCTCACTCTAATGAATGGTGGAAAACCTTGCACTCACTATGCAGAATGGCACTTCTGTGCTCAAAGAGTATACCCCTGGATCCTGCCAATCATTCATCAAAGAAGAAAAGTAGGTAGTAGTGGTTCTGTTATTTTATATATAACAGACTGGCAGGAGCCATTCTCATATGGATTCAAAGTCAAATCCTAACTTCTTTCTGTATTGCTAAATTGACCCAAAATTGTTGACGTACCACACACATACAAAGTCTATTATCAAAAAGTATCTTGTCTATGAAAGCATCTAACACTCTGTTGTGAACAACATTTTACCATGTAATTGATGTTTTCACATCTTAATGCTAGAACAAATGAAAATTTAATAGATTTTATTTTTCTCATTTTAAGAATCCTCCCAATGCAAATTTCTACTGATCATACTAAGAATCAATTTGTAAGGAGTCATAATAACACTTTTTCTAAAATCCAAATACCAAAAGGAATACTTTTCTAATATTATAGATATTCAATAAAAACCTATACTCATTGTGTGTCAAGAAAATGCCTCTGTGATGACCGGCCACACTAGTGAAAGCCCATGAACTGTGGACTGGTGGCTATGGAGCCCCCATGGGACTGGATTAGGCCCTCTGGATACAGAAGATGATTGTTTGGCTTGAACTGTTTGGGGGCACCCAGGCAGGGGGATCAGGAACTATCCCTGGTCTATGGGCAGGCTTCTGTAATTCGGTGCCTGTGGTGTGACACCTTGCACAGTCTTGGTGCAGTGGGGAGGGCCTTAGACCTGCCTAGGCTCATTGTGCTGGGCTCTGCTGACTCCCTTAGGGAGACCTCGATTTGGGAGATGTGGGGATTCGGGGTGGCTTGGGAAAGAGGGCTGGGGGTGGGAGGAGGGAGGAGGGGGGATCTGTGAATAGTATGTGGAGTGAGTCGAAAATTTCTTAGTAAAGAAAAATGAAAAAAAAAAAAAGAAAATGCCTCTGGTGGGTTTTTCTTACTTCCTCCCTACAAGAAAAACCACATTCTTCTCTTTGTGTGTGCACATGTGCATGCATATACATACATGCATATATACACAGGGACATGAACATTTCCGTACTATGTTGTGAGAGTACAAGCATGTATGAGATTGTGCTTGTATGTGTATGCATGTGCAAAAGCTAGATGTTCATTCCAGGTATCTTCATCTGTTGCTCTCTGCCTTAGTTTTGAGACAGGGTATTTCCACTGAACCTGAGGCTTGATACATAGACTGGCCTGTTAGCTTGAGGATCTGCCTTTCACCACCTATGCCATCCCCCAGAACTTGGCTCACAGGCATTCACGGCCAAACTTGAATTTATGCTGGTTTTAGGATTCTGAACTCGTGTCCTAATGTTTCTATCACAAGCATGCAACTTGGTTATTTCTCCAGAAGCAAATTGTAAAAAAAAAAAAAAAAAAAAACAGCAAAAACGTTCTTTTATGAATAAACATATTTACAATTTTATAATCAGCTTCCATGGGACTTCAGTCTTCTTTTGTTTCATTTTGCTATAACAGAATGCCTGAGACTTGGTGAGTTATAAAGGAAAGAAGTTTAATTAAGAAGTAAGGAACCTAAAAGTTCAAGGTGAAATGGGTATCTCTGATGGAAGTTTTGTGATGCATTATAATCTGACAGAAAGTCAAGCAGGCAGATGTGGAAAAGAGAAAGCACATGGGACAGACTGGTTTCATGACAGTGACTAATTCAGTCCCCAGAGAGCAAGGTAGGCACTTAGTCCTTAGAAAGCAAGCCCAGTCCCTGCAAAACAGCATGACTTCCTAGTGGAGGCTTCATTTTCATAGCCCAAACATGCCTTAAAGTTCCCACATCCCAACACCATGACATTAGAAATCGTATTTCAACATGAGTCTTAAAGGGGATAAAACATATTTAGACTGAAGCGACAACCATAGGGAATGGCTTTGCAACCTGGAACTCCACCTAGCTTGGGCTATGCACACCCTGCTCTCCAGAGAATGTGTGTAACAAGCCCTTAGCAACCTCAGACTCAGACCTCCATGGGACCACATGTGTATCTGCTTTAAACAGTGGGAATAACTTACTCTCCTTAGCAGCCCTAGGTAACACCTTGTTTCAAACACATCTGGAGCAGAAGCCAATCAATGGGTCAACCTGGCCAAGAGTGGCTCAGGATACATGCACAATGTGGCAAATTGTGTTCTCAAATTGAATTTTAGATACAGTCTTTGTTTGACTGCCTTATGCCTGGGCATCGTTTGGCATGTATATGACTAAAATGGCATTCATAGAGAGAAGGGACACGAATAAAGAGCAAACCTACCTAATCCAAGCACATTAATCAAAATAGAGAGCCGCTCAAACTATACCCTAAGTAATGAACAGCTGCTTCTTTAGAATCTAATTTTAAAAGCCCCAAACAATATTTCGAGCCCTTAAGTATATTTTACTGTATTTATTTTATTTTTGAGATTATAATATAATTACATCATTTCTCCCTTCCCTTTCAAACTGTCCCATATTCCCCTCCTTCCTCTCCTTCAAATTTGGGGCCTCTTTTTCATTCATTAATTGTTATTACAAGCATGTTGTATGTGTGCATATATATAAATACACACAACATACACACACACACACACACACACACACACACACACACACACTGTTCAGTCTGTATAATGTTATTTGTATGTATGATTTTAGGGCTGGCCATTTTATATTAGGTAACAAGTTGGTGTTCTCTTGCCTGGGGAAAAACTATTTCTCCTGCACTCAGCATTCCTTTGTTGCCTATAGTTATTTTTCTAGGGTCAAAGCCTTGTGATAGTTCCTTCTTCCATATCGTTGCTCTCAGTGCACATTTAGGCAGTCACATTTTTGAGACTTTAGGTACATAGCTCCTGACTTTACTAGGAGACACAGCCTCACAGCAAGCTCACTCCCTGTGAGCCTATGAGGGTCATTTTCTTTCAAGCCATCACACTGATCCTTGGTAACAAAAACATAGCAGATGCTCTACTAATGTTTTGATTAATTCTTTAAATAATTATAATGATTATCTGCTCTGAGTTTTTCCAGAACTAGTGCTCTGTTAAATGAAAGAATGTTTCCTACACAGGACTGACAAAGCTATCAACCAAAACATAGCAATCAAACCAATGGAAGTTTTTATTTATACTTAAATCAAGCCCCATTTTCTGCATATTACTAGTTTCAGTTTAAGACCAATAACTCATACCTAGTTCAATATTTCAAAATTTTTAAGATATTAAAATTTAAGTTAAAACATGCACTGTATGTTTTGAGTTGTTGACTAGTTTCACATATAACACATTGTGCATCCCTGGACCAAGCTCCAGGAGTACAGTTGAAGAGAGGGAGGAGGGATTATATAAGCAAGGGTTGGGGGGTAAAGATCATGACCATGAGGGGAAATCCACAGAGATTCTGACTGGAGCTCTTGGGAGCTCATAGACTCTAGACCTACCTAAGCCTCTGCATATGAGTGATAGTTGTATAGCTTGGTCTGTTTGTAGGGACCCTAGCAGTGGGACCAGCAACTGTCCATGGCATATGAGCTGGCTTTTTGGAACCTATTCCCTATGGTGGGATGCCTTGTTCAGCCTTGATGCAAGGGGTGGGGAGAGCTTGGTTCTGCCTTCAAATTGATATGCCATGCTTTATTGACCCCCATTGCAGGCAGGTCTTACCCTTACTGAAGAGTGGATGGGGGAGTTGTAGAAAGGAGGTGGGGGAAGGGATAGGAGGGGAGGAGAGAGGGAAAACTGTGGTTGGTATGTAAAATACATTAAAAAAAAACTAATGATAATAAAAATTGTGCATCCTTGGTGGGAGGAGTGATATGCTTAGACTCTGAAAAGGGATTGGACTTTGAAAGGTCATAATCCAGCACTTTAGGACCATATTTTCAAGCAGTTTCACCTTAATACTTTATCTAACAATTTTTATCTAAAACTTCTAAGAAAATGTGTTTTAATCATTTTAATAACTTAATGGGATTGATATTCTATGATGAAATTTTATTGGCAATTCATGCAAACATACTTAATGCCTCAAAATGCAGTATTAATATGGAAAAATCAGGATTTAATTTATCTACATTAATCAGTCTCTGTGTTTTAAATTCTTGTTTTTTTTTTTTTTGAAAACCACATTTTAACAGGTTTTTTTCATTTTCACTTTGTATGGGACTCTGTGTGTGTGTGTGTGTGTGTGTGTGTGTGTGTGTGTGTGTGTGTTCACATACCCCATTCACGCATTATTGTGGAAGCCTAAAGAGGACTTTGAGTGTCTCCCTTTATTGCTCTCTACTTTATCATAACCTTGATGCATGGTCTATGACTGAACCTGGATATCACTCTTTGGGGGCTAGTTTGGCCATCCAGCAAGGCCCAGTGACCCTCCTGTCTACTTCCTCCAATACTGGGCTTACAAGCAATTGTGGTTATAGCAGGCTGTATAACTAGATAATGGGAACTGAAATGAAAGTCCACAAGATTGTATGAAAGGTGTTCTTACCCGGAAAACTATCTCCTCAGTGTTTAAAAAGGTTTGTAAGTCCCCTTTAAGTATGCCTTTACACAAAATAATTCTGTTTTTTAAGATTAGGGATACAAGAGACATCTTTACCATAAAGATTACTTGCAGTTTACAGCAAGTCCATAGCCAACATTAACTTAAATGCAGAGAAACTCAAAGCAATTCCACTGAAAACTGGAACAAGACAAGGTTGCCCACTCTTTATATCTATACAATGTAGTACTTGAAGTATTAGCTAGAGCAATAAAACAATTAAAGGAGATCAAGGGTATGCAACCTGGAAAGGAAGAAGTTAAAGGATCTTTATTTGCAGATGATTTAATAGTATAAGTAAGTGAGCCTAAAAAATAAAAAAATTAAAAAAAAAAACAGCAGAAAACTCCTACAGCTGATAAACACTTTCAGCAAAGTAGTTGAATATAAAATAAAGTCACAAAAACCAGTAGCCCTGCTATATACAAATGGTAAATAGTCTAAGAAAGAAATTAAGGAAAAAGCACCTTTCACAATAGCCTCAAATAATAAGATACAAAATATCTTCAAGTAACTCTAACCATTCTAACCAAGCAAGTGAAACTTGTATAATAAAAATTTAAGACAGTGAAAAAAGAAATTAAAAAATATATCAGAAGATAGAATGATCCCCATGCTCCATGGGTCAGTATGATCAGCATAGTAAAAATCATCCTACAAAAGCAATATACAGATTTAATGCAATCCCCATCAGAATTCCAAAACAATTCTTTACAGTCTTCAGCTTCATTTTGAAACACATATACAGAAAAATGGGATAGATAGAAAAATCCTGAATTATCAAAGAACTATTGGGGGTATCACCATCCCTTATTTTAAATTCTATTATGAAGCTATAGTAATAAAAACAGCATGATATTGGCACAAAAACAGATATGTTGATCAAAAGAATCAAAGTGAAGACCCATCTATAAATCCACACATAATGTACGTCTGATTTTTTGTGATAAAGAAGTCAGAAATACACACTGGATAAAAATGAGAGTGTCTTCAATAAATGGTGCTGGTCAAACAGAATGATTACATGTAGAAGAATCCAAATAGATCCATTCTTAACATCCTCAACAAAACTTAACTCTAAATTGATCAAAGGTCACAACATAAAACCAAAGTAAGTGGGAAATTGTCTTGAACTCACTGGCACAGGAAAATACTTTCTGTACAGAATACTGTTAACACAGTCACTAAGATCAACAATTAATAATTGGGACCTCATGAAACTGATAACTTTTTCACAGTAAATGACATTGTCATATGAACAAAGCAGCAGACTACAAAAAGATCTTTACCAATTACACATCCAATGGAGGGCTAATATCAAAAAATGTATAAAGAACTCAAAAAACTGGACGTCAAAAAACCCAAATAACTGAATTCAGCTACTTTGCTGGAAATGTTTATCAGCTGTAGGAGTTTCCTGCTGTTTTTTGTTTGTTTGTTTGTTTTTTAGGATCACTTACTTATACTATTAAATCATCTGCAAATAAATATCCTTTAACTGTTTAATATAAACAGAGAATTCTCAAAAATGGAAATTCAAATGGCTGAAAAACACTCAAAGAAATGTTCAACATGCTTAGTCATTGAGGAAATGCAAATCAAAACTACTTTGAAATTTCATCCTAGACTTGTAAGAATGGCTAAGGTAAGTAGAACAAATGACAGCCATGCTAGGAAGAATGTATAGTAAGGGGAACACTCATCTATTGCTGGTGGGTGTGCAAACTCATACAGCAACTATGGAAATCAGCATGGCAGTTCCTCAGGAAGATGGGAATAGATCCAGATAAATCATTCATAGTCATCTACCCAATTCATGCTTCATCCTACCACAAAGACACTTGTTTAACCATGTTCATCCTACCACAGAGAACACTTATTCAATTGCTGGCTATGCATAATATTAAAATTGAAAAAACATAGATGTCCCTCAATAAAAGAACAGATTAAAATAATGTGGTACATTTACACAATGGAATATTACTTAGCTGTTTAAAAAATGACATTATGTAGCACATAGATAAATTGACAAAACCACAGAAGAAAAACCAAAAACACAAATATAGTATATATTCATTTATACATGGATATTAGCTGGTAAATCAATAACAAACAAGCTACAATTTGTAGAACCACAGAGGTTAGGTATAAAGTAAGAAATTACCAGAGTGGGGGAGATAGAGCTCCCTATAAATGGGAAATAGAATAGATAATCATAGTTGGGTGGGAGGCTAGAACAGGAGGATCAAGTGGGAAGGAGGAGGCAAGAGGGGTACAAGAGAGGAAATATGGGAAGAGAAAGCTAAAATTAAAGGCCATTTGAGGGGTAATGTGGAAACCTAAAATAGTAGAAGCTAAAATATGTGAAGGTGATCTACATGAAATTGCCAAATTACCAGGTAAGAAGGAGTGCCACTGGACATACATCTCTTGTCCCCCCGATGAAGCTTCTAGTACTAGGAATTGGTTATGTCTAATCATTGTTTGACAAAATAGTCCTATGGGAACCCCTAAACAACCCAGACTTCTGGTAAGACTATAGGTTGCTTTCCACAAACTGACAACAAGATCCCATTGTTGAAGACAACATCTACACAACTCATGGAACATGGAAAGGTTGAGGTGGCGCTTTATATGCTATCATCTTTGGTACATGAAAGTACTCTGCATGCTACCAAAGGAGAAATGTAAACACTAACTCAACTACAAACCCTTTGATCTAAAATGGTGTCTTGCCTGAAAGATAGGGTAGGGCAATAGTGGCACAAATCTTGCAGAAGTAACCAGCCAATAACAGATTTGACTTAAGGACTACTCCATGAAATGGAACCCCTACTCAGAACTCCATGGGTGACAAAGAGCCTTAGATGAGAGTCCAGGAACCTAAGGTAAAGCAAATGCTATTGTTCTACTAAAAGGATGTTACAATAAAATTACTCCTAATGACTTTCTGCTATTCTCGTAGATCAGTGCCTTGCTCAGTCATCCTCTGAGAAGCTTCCCCCTTCATCAGATGTAAACAAATAAAGAAACCACAGACAGACAATATGCATAGAGTGAGATACCTAGGAACACTCATCCCTAAATGAGATATCTCTATCAAATCACTCTTGTCATAGGCTCAGGGGGCCCTACGGCAGAGGATGCTGAAAGAATGTAAGAACCAGAAGTGACAAACAACACCAAGGAAACAAAGCCTTCTAAACACAACAGAACTTACACGCCAGCTCACAGAGACTGAAGCAACATGCACAGGGCCTGCATAGGGCTGTACCACATGATACTCTAGAGCTAGAAGGGGATGGATGCCCCATGGAGTCTCACTGGGGAAGGAAACTACTCTTTTTTATGATTTTTTTTAATTAAAAAAATTTTCTTTCCTTTTACATACCAACCACTGTTCCCCCTACCTCCTTTTCTCCCTCTCCCCCATGCTCCCCTCCCTATCCCACCTCCATCTCCTTCTCATGGAGGGTAAGGCCTCCCTTGGGTAGTCAACACAGACTGGCATGCCAAGTTGGGGCTGGACCTAGCCCCTCCTCCCTACATCAAGACTGAGTAAGGCATCCCATCACAGGAAATGGGCCCTAAAATGCCAGTTCATGGACCCAGGATAAGTCCTGGTCCCATTCCCTGGGGACCCACAAATACATCAAACCACACAACTTTCACTCACATTCAGAGGACCTAGTGCAGGCCCATTCAGGCTCCCCAGCTGTCAGTCCAGAGTCCATGAGCTCCCATTAGCTTGGGTCAGCTATCTCTGTGGTTTTTCCCATCATGATCCTGACACCCCCCACCCCTTGCTCCTATAATCCTTCCTCCATCTCTTCAACTGAACTCCAGGATCTTGGCCAAGTGCTTGGCAGTGGGACTCTGCATCTGCTTCCATCAGTCACTGGGTATAGGATCTATGGGGACAGTTAAGGTAGACACCAATCTCAGTGCAGGGGAAGGCTAGTTCAAGTACCCTCCTCACCATTGCTATGAGTCTTAGCTCATAAAATTGGGAATCAACCTACCTCAAGACCCAGCAATATCACTCCTGGCATACACCCAAAAATGCTCAACCACACCACAAAGACATTTGCTCAACTATGTTCATAGCAGCATTATTCACTAATAGCTAGAACCTGTAAACAACCAAGATGCTCTTAATCAAAGAATGGATAAAGAAAATGTGGTACATTTACACAATAGAGTATTATGCAGTGGTAAAAAACAATGTCATCATGAAACTTGTAGGCAAATGGATGGAACTATAAAAAAATCATCCTGAGTGAGGTAATCCAGACCCAGAAAGACAAACATGGTATGTACTCACTCATAAATAAATAGTAGATGCAAAGCAAAAGCTAGCCAAGCTACAATCCATAAGAAAACTACTCTTAAGGATAAGTTGCCTGCCCAGCAATGTGTGTCCAAGAGAAAACAAAGTCGATGTCATCTTTAAGGTTTCCTTGTGTCATCATGTTATGTCATGCTTATTTTTTCTATCCTATTTTATTTTTTCCTCCTTTTTTGTTTTTACCCTAAATGTCCTTTGGGTATATATTATGGCTTCTAGTTTAGTGTTTTTATGGAAATTCTGTGTGTGCAAATGAGTGGGTCTCTGTATCTTTAGATGTTTCTAGTGCCTTTCCGTTGGGCTCTTTTCCTCCTAGTTGTTTGTTTTTATCCTGTTCCATTATTTTGGTTTTTGTTTTTATCTTATTTTATATTATGATATTATATTTTGTTATCATCCCTTATAAGCCTTTTTTTCTAATGAGAGACAAAATTGGGGGGGGGGGTGATCCAGATGGGAGGAGGGGGTAAAAAGAAGAGGTGGGAGGAGTAGAAGGAGCAGAAAGTATAATCAGGGTATACTATGTGGGAAAAAAATCTATTTTCAGTAAAAGGAAAATGAATAAATAAAATACCAAAGATCACAAAAAAGAACCTACATACCACTATGGTTTATATGAATATAATGTGATAATAATACGTGGAAAATGGATTTCATCATTAATTATGACAGTGATTTTCCCATGATTTACAGGGTTTTGTGTTTTCAGTGAAAATTTTACACTTCCAGTTTTATAGGTCAAATAATTTAATAATAGCTTTTTCATATGGTCTGAGTAAATGTAAGCACATATTATTCTTTAAATAATAGTAGCTATTTTTAATTTTCATATACATATTATCTAAGAGCATGTAAGGTTTAGAAGAAATTATAAATTGGAGAATTAATCAAACCTGGTTTTGAGGATCCAGTCTACCTACCTACTAGGTCCATGACTTTGCAGAAACTCTTATCTACTCTGAGCCTTTAATTCCCTCATCTATCAAACATCAATAGCCATCTGAAAAATCACCACAATAATAAAATAAGAAAGCATCAAGCCACATAAAACACAACACAAGCAAACTGCCAGCATGAGAGGCATTCAACAACTACCAGAAAAGCCCTCCTTCCTTCATCTTCCAAAATGGAAATATACTTGGCTATAAAAACAGTATTCTGAAAGGCAATCGGCAAATTGGTCAAAAAGCACCACTAATTTTCTGTATGAATCAGGGGTGTGTAAGTGAGTGTGAGTGTGTGTGTAAAGACATGAGCTGCATATCACACTGTAATTTGATTTCCTTTTTGTCAAATGCTGCTCTTGTTAAATGCCTCCCTTTCATTTTTATCTTGGTCATACATTCGGGAAATTTCTTAATTTTGTTGCAAAAAGACTGTTTTATGAATTATTAACCATTTAGCAGCTTCATTAGAGTGTGTCAGGATTACTCACTCACTGCTTTTAAAATATATTAGCTACCTGAATTTCACTGCTCTGACACTGACTGTCAAAGAAAATTGGAGAGTTTTTCTCTTCTAAATGATTTCCCTATTGTGCTCTTTGGGAGACTAATGGGCAGTGAGTTTCAGCCCTTTCTCATCTGAAATTTTCCTTTAAGACATCCACTAAGAATTTATATCACGTCTGCAGTGATTTGAAAATCTAAGACTTAGAAAAATGATATTTTAAATTATTTCTACTTTTGCAAAATTGCTTTCAAAGAGTGCACAATGTAAAGAGTAGCAATTACTAACATACCAATGCTCACAAGGCCAATGCTTTGCTAGTAGTGTTTTTTTTGTTGTTTTTTTTGTTTGTTTGTTTTTTTTTGTCCTCCCTTTAAAAAAAAAAAAAATCAGCCCAGTTTCATTTCTGAGCTTCACTGAAACCCTTAACGAGTTTTTGGTGTGGGCTTTGGTACTTTATATAGCCCTGTTTTGTTCTTTGAGCTCCTGCTTGAGCGCTGCAGAGTCCAAGTGGTACTTGTAACTAGGTCCTCAGACAGTTCCTGCCTTTAACCGAATAGGAAGCTATAGATGGTTGAGGTCTAAGAAAAAACAATTTCAAAAACCTTGCCTAGTTATGTTTTAAATTCTATCTAGTATATAAAAATTTATTATTCTATTAGTGAAATTATTTTCCAGCTGTCTAAAGTTTACCAACTGTTTCTTTAACAAATAGAATGCTATTTCCTTTCTCCAAGGAGACACTCAATAGCAGCAGCTGGGATAACCATTCTGTGAAATACAGTCACGCCACCTCCCTCTCATCAGAGTTCTTAACGAACTCACACCGCATCTAAATCTAGTTAACTCCTTTCCAGGAGTTGGTGGCAGTATAGACTGAGATTAACACTATGTACGTCTTCACATCCCAGTGATCCATTCCTTCTCCAACTTCTACAATACCACACATGTGTGGTCTATTTCCTGCAAAGCTGACTGCTCCATGTAGGCATCTAAATCCTGAGAAAGGACCAGAAAGCCATGGAGATAGTTGAGAAAGGCTTCCTCGGAACGGAACGTGTCAGCATTCGTTACCTGGTGGAGCCACAGACACACAAATACCAGCAACAGCCTAAAGATCTGTTTCTCCTTTTGCCGTTCATTGGTTTCCTGCTCATTATTCAAAGTTATTTCTCCACCTTCCCCATCAATCATGGATTTGAAACAAATTCCTTCAAGCTTGCGAAGCCATCATTGCTGCTTTAACCCATGTGTACCAACATAAGGAAGTGGCACAGATGGAGTAGTGTATAAGGCAGAGAGGGTTATTTTCCCCAATTCTAAATGTCGGAAAGTTGGAGGTCGAGGTGCTTCTGTGTGGTGGGGGTTTTCTGGTCATGTGTTTCATGGTAGAAAGGCAACCACTCACACAAAACCTGTTTATACCAGCAACAATCTAGTTATGAGGGTTGAGCCCTTGTGACCTACAGATCGCCCCAAATTCAATGCTTCTCAGAACTGTTTCATTGAGGGTTAAATGTCAGCATATAGGTGTTTGAGTATACATTTGTACCGTAAGCAGTCACATCCATTGTTTGAAACCAAGAACTTGCCTGATACAACACCTAGAAACCTCCATTTTAACAAGATTATCCAGCATGTTGATGGGATTCATGTTAGAGCATATTTATTTTACAGTACCTCAAACATTGAAATATTTTTCCTTCCTTTACACATTCCCTCTTGAAAATGTGGACAGTTCCATTTCTTCTTTTGGGTCTTAGTTCAAATATCCCCAGTGCAGAGAAATCACCCCTGGTGGTAGAGGCAATCCCTTCTCACGCAGCTTTCCTCTTCTTCATTCATCTCTAACGTACAGATTAGCCTATCACTTGGCAACGTTTAATTATGAGAGTTCAAGACATAAACCACATATTCTTGGTACATGGCAATGCTTAATTGTGAATATACAAATAATAAACCACATATCCTCAGTTGTAAATTAAGAAAATATTAAAATTTTATTTCCACTAACTTGACCATCTAATTTTAACATAAACTACATACAGACTGTACATTGCTTTGAACATACATTTTAACTATCAGGAAGGTATAAACACCAAACTTTGTGTAAGTCTTCTCAGCACAGGTTGGCAAGTATACACCTCAAACCACAAATGAATTTTCAAGAATCAGATTTGAATAGTCAAGCAAGAGGGATTGAAGTCTTAGACATACATGAAATTCTAGATTAGAACATATACTTTAATTTGAATACTATAAACTTTGCCTCAAGAAGCATTTTCTTTATGTTTATTTTAAGAACAATAAAACAAAAGACTAGAGTCTCAAAAATCATCAGTTTCTCTATAGAAGTAAATGTAAAAGGGCTTCTGCTGACTTATGTTAAGGCAATGCTGTTACAAGATTCTCATATTTCTTCTATGCTTGGGGATATGAAAATGAATACCTTTCTGACTATAAATGAGAAATCCAGAGACTTAGGGGATACTGGATGAAACTATGCTGAGGAAGCAAGTAAGGATGACAGCAAAGAGTGAAAGGTCCCCTTGGCTTTCTTGAGGCCCCTCTGTGGTAGATACCATCATAAATATATGAATAGAATATCGTATTGTGAGACCTAAGCATAGATCTCTGTGAACAGCATGAGACACATACATACCAGACATGTTAAAGAGCACAACACTTTGGGCACAATGCCTATCTGACTCGGCTAGGGGGAATATTCTTTTTTCCTTCTTGGGAGCAGCAAGTGCCTCAGTCCTCCAACAGTCCTACTTCACATTATTATGCTCTTCAGCTCTTCATTAAAGTACTAGTATGCAAGTGATCATTCCTGATAACAGGCTCTCCACAATTAGAAGTGGGCTTTTTTTTCATTTTTCACCAAATTATGAAATAGCTTCCCATTATAACTTATGTTCTACATACTTCAGCCAAGACTTTTCTCTCATCTTAAAATGTTCAGCTTTAAATGGGCCTCTAATGTATAATTTTATTGTTTGAGCATTTCATTTTCTTTTGTGATTTATGTTTCTTTATAGCTGGTTAGACAGCTCTTTGTGATTTTTTTTGATGAAAGATTTTACATAAATAAAATTGACTGAGAAGAAGGACCTTGGTGGTGGCCTTACAGGATGCTCTGTAAGCTGAAGATCGAGATTCACATCTCATATGAAAGATTTGAAGCATTCTTCCACTTTCCTTCTTTATAAATTTATCATAAAATTCAGCTTGAAGTTTATAATTTTATCCTATCCTGAATATAAACTTATGTGCAAATGGGAGTTTTCACCAAAATATATTGAGCTGCCAAGGCTGGGGTGAGTGAATAATCATAATGATGATGCTGATTGAATTTAATACCATTTAGTCACTAAACTTCCCATTTTAAAAAAATGACAACACATATTTTGTATTTAGAACAAATACCAAAACAGGCAATTATCTAAAGATTCTGAAATACTAGTTATTTCCAAAATTCTAAAATATCTTTAATGTTTCCTTATTTGCACCTTACATTTGTTATTAAATAAATACAAAGTAATCAGCTAGTGTGACCTAAGAAAATCTTTCTCCTCCCTTCCTGCTCACATGGTCTTGAATAACTTCACATCAGTCTTGTTTTCCTTCCATCTAGCAAACTATTAGCAAGATATGCCATACTCAAAACAGAGAACTAAAGCTATTTTAGTGAACAGAAAAAGAAAATATTATTATATATTGTTTTTTCTTTCTTCCTTTATAACAACTTTAAATTTTAGGTAATGATAGATGGTATTACTAACAACTGAATTTTTTATTTTTTTTTTAATTTTATGCATTTGAGTGTTGTGTCTGCATGTATGTCTGTGTAGCATATGCATGCCTGATGCCCATGGAGGCCAGAAGAGGATATTGGATCCCTTGGAACTGGAGTTACAGAGTTACAAGCCACCATGTAAATGCTGAAATTGAACCTGAC
The DNA here is from genome assembly GCF_903995425.1 of Onychomys torridus. Lineage (NCBI taxonomy): Eukaryota > Metazoa > Chordata > Mammalia > Rodentia > Cricetidae > Onychomys > Onychomys torridus. The sequence continues at coordinate 45,159,992 of NC_050444.1, read as the reverse complement.
TCTTCTAGAAGAACCATTGAGTCATCTCTGTAGCAAAGAGCTGACAATATACCTATTCAGTGATACAGCATTTGCCTAGCATGTGCTGAATCTCAGTACGAATAAAGCAAGCAAGAGAGGGAGAGAGGGGAAAAACACATACACACACCACATAGTAGTTAAAAAATAGAGAGGGAGGCATAGTGGAGAGAAGGAAGCTAATGATGAAGAAATGAAGAAAAAATTGCTTCACTAATGTGTATGGATATGAGCCCCTCAGTTCATTTACATAATGATAGTAATAGCCAGTGTTTGTTGAGCATATGCAATGTGTTGGTGGTTTGTGGTTTAAAATCATTGCTTCATTTCTGTCAAAGGAAGATATGACATGGAAGTCATATACAAGGAAGTATATGACATGGACACAATGGTGATTCATCTCAAAGAAAAATCTAACCTAGTTTAGGGTTTGGGTTGGAAAACATCATAACTTAATTTTGGAATATACTGAATGTGAAATACTGTCAAGCATTCTCACTAAAGAGTTTAAATATAGATGAGAGGTTCACGCAAAAGCGTAGTACTTGCTTCGAAAACAAGAAGACCCAAGTTCAGTCCCCATTACCCATGTAAAACAGAAATTATGATGGAATCATTACAATACCAGTTCTGAGGTGGAGAGACAGATACCTGGAGCTCGCCAGCCTGTCAGCTTTATCAAGGCCTATGCATCCCCCTTTGACAGACACTGCGACAAAAATTGGGTTATTAAAAGAAGTCACAGGTTATAAACAAATGAAAGTGTAGTTAAACAACTACAGAAGAAATATAATAGAAAGTCTGGCAGGACAAATTAATTCCAAATAACATCCCAGAGCTGAGACCAGTGTGGTCACTACAGCTCTGTATCCTGCTTAATTAAATCTTTGCTACATCAAGACTGAGAGAAAAGAACAGACACTAGGGCGAATCAAAATCCCACACCTATTTCAGTAAAAGATCACTTTTTAATTAGTTGACTTGGTTTGTTTTGTTTTCTTTTTTTCTGAAACAGGGTTTCTCTGTGTAGCTCTGCCTATCCTTGAACTAGCTCTGTAGACCAGGCTGACCTCAAACTCAGAGATCTGCCAATCTGTCTCCCAAGTGCTGGGATTAAAGGTGTGAGCCACCACTGCCTGGCTTAATTGACTTTGCTTTTATAACTTACATTTTTTTTTCCTATCCTAGAATTTCAGTGGAGTAGATATTTGTGAATTGCCAAAAGTTGGCATAAGAAAAGACTGACATATATTTAAAGACACTCGCCCTTTACAAAGTACTTTTGCATATCTTGTGATGTTTAATTCTCACAATAACTTTTGAAACTGGTTATTACTGTTATTTTACAGATAAGGAAGTTAAATCCTAAGAAGAAATATGGGACAAGTCCACCATATCAAAATGATGGCACTAATGGGGTTGAGAGCTGAACAGGTCCTTCAGCTCCACATCCTACCTTTACCTGGACATTAGAATTCAGTGTTTCCTCGGATGACAGAGGCTCTTGATGCTATAGAAGGGTGGGTGGCTGGACTTTCCTTTGGAGGCCACCAGTAAACAGAAAGGACATGCTGCTTGCTATGAGATGGAAAGGAAAGTCTGCGGGGGAAAGACAGCCATGGCAAAAGAGATGAAAGGCAGGACAATGGACAAAACTGGTTTTTTTCCTGTAAGGTTTTCCCTCTGTTTCATGTTTCCTTTATACACACACACACATAATCATGAGATATTCATGATATCAAAAAATAAACATTGCCACAAATGGCCATGAGAAGGACTTTCCATTTTCAAAAGCTTAGATTTTGGTGGGACTCAGATCACACCAGGAAAAAAAAAAGGTAGGGGGAATAAGAAGAAAGAACTTGGCTATGCTTGTATATATATATATATATATATATATATACACATAGAGAGAGAGAGAGAGAAAGAGGGGGGAGATTTACTGGGGTAATGGTTCTAAAGGTGGGAAATACAAAGTCAGTTGTTCTCATTTAGTGAGGGTCTTCTTGCTTCATTGCATACTGCAGCGAAAAACCACATTATCAAAGAGTACACAAGAAAAACCAAGATAAGTATTTTCTAGCAAATTTGCTGCAGCAATAGCTAACCCATTTCTGTGATGCTGTCATTTAAATGTCCATTAATAAACAGGCTTCATGGTCTAATCACTTATTAAAATACTATTTCTTAACCTATTAAATTGTGGAGTAAATGTTCAAATCATGTCAGATAGCTTAATAGCTAGCTTTTCTTTTATCACCTGCTCTTTTCCCCAGTGTTTATTCTCCTTACTCCCCTAGGTTGGTGTCTTAGGGTTACTATAGCTATGATGAATCATCATGAGTAAAGCAACCTGGAGAGGAAAGGATTTATTTCACCCACAGTCCCACATCAAAAACAGTGAAGGCAGGAACTCAAGCAGGGTAGGAACCTGGAGGCAGGAGCTGATGCACAGGCCAAGGAGGTGTGTTGCTTACTGGCTTGCTCTCCATGGCCGGTCAGTCTGCTTTCTTGTAGAACCCAGGACCACCAGATCAGAGATGGCACCACTCATCGGGGGCTGGGCCCTCCCTCATTAATCACTGGTTAGGAAAATGCCTTACAACTGGATATTATGGAGGAGTTTTCTCAATTGTGGTTCCCTCCTTTCTGATAAGTCCAGCTTGTGTCAAGTTGACATAAAACTAGCCAGCACAGCTGGTGCCTATATTTCCCAAACCTTTCTACAATCAAAGGTGTGACTGGGAACCTGCTTCAGAGAAAACCAACTTAGCAGTATTTACTAAAAATTTGGTGACGTATTTCCTACTAGTTCGATGCCACAGCAATGTTCTGAGAAAATTATTGTAGAGATCAGAATAATATCGTGTATTATTTAATTAAAGATGTGGGAATGGAGGTCAACAAAATTCCCAGTCATTTCTTTGGAAGCCAAAGTCTAGGGTCTGTCTGCCTGGCCATGTGACCATGTGCCTGGTGTGAGCAAGCCTTATGGCCTTCACACTACCCTGGAAGCAGTCTCTGAACTCGGAACCACACAAACATGGACAGTCTTTCCTTTTGCCTTGTCAGGTCCCTTGTAGAACACAGGTTTCATTAATAAACACGTTTCTTCTGTACCTACTACCTAATGAGCCAGCCCTGATTTCCTCCAGGCCTCTGGCCTGTATAGGCCAGCCCTTATTTTCATGGCTGATTAATGGTTCTGATTAGTCCTAGAAGCAGGAAATCCAATACCCCTTAGGGAAACCTTAAAGATGCAGATAACTACAGATTCAAGGAGGCCTATTCAGAAAAGAAATCAATGGAGAAAGGAGGCAATGTTAACTCAGACAACATCCTACCAGTTCCTCCAGCAAGTGCTCCAACGGCCAGAGGGGAAGGGGGGCACAACAGAGGCCGTATTCAGAGCTCCACACTACAGTTGCCGGCTCTCTAAAAGCCAGCTTTAACAACCCCCTTCCCAGCGTGCAAATTTAAAGCTTCCTTTTTGTGAATTTTGACTGGTTTATGGCCCAGAAAGCAAGTTTCACCTCTCTCAGAGACTCCCCCTTGGACTGAACTTGTGTCCAGGAGCTGGCAGGGCAGGACTTCCCAGAATGAAGTCATCATCAGAGTAATTTCAAGATCGTGAACTTTTTTAAAAGAGCACTAATTTTACAACACAGCTCATCTGAGCAAAAATACCCGCTTTTGGATGATCATGAACAGTGATTCTCAACCTTCCTGATGCTGTAACCCTTTAATATAAGTCCTTGTGTTGTGGTGACCCCAAACCATAAAATCATTTTTGTTGCTAATTCATAACTGTAATTTTGCTACTTTTTGTGTTTATTTTTTCAAGACATGGTTTCTGTGTATACCCCTGCCTGTCCTGGAACTAGCTCTGTAGACCAGGCTGGCCTTGAACTCACAGAGAACTGCCTGTTTCTACTTCCCTAGGGCTGGGATTAGAGGTGTACACCACCACTACCTGACAAATTTTGCTACTGTTATGAATCATAATGTAAATATCTGTGTTTTCTGATGATCTTAGGTGACCCCTGTAAACAGATCATTGAACGCCCAGAGGGGTCTTGACCCACAGTTTGAGAACCACTGATCACACACACTTTTCTAATAAGTTTTTGGTAGAATAGAATTTTTAAACCTAACCTCTATAACTCTCCCTTAGTCACTATATCCTGTGGGTTAACTCTTTACACATAGAGAGATGACAAGCACAGCCCTTCCTCCTCCTTCTGATGGTCCCTGGAGACCAACAGGACGAGTGGAAAGAAACAAGGTTTTCAAGGTCAAGATGACAAGGGACAGAACTTTGGCGCAGTGACTGGTTTTCTCTCTCTCTCTTGTCCCCAACTCGAACTTGAAGATCTGCATCTTCCTGCATTCCTTTGTCTTCTGTAAGCTGTGAATTAGCAACCTAAAATCACAATATTTGCATGTGGCTTACAAATCAGAAAAGTTTACATCTATAGTTTGAAACATTAATTGATAATTATACTATTTGATACCTCATTCTATGCTAGACAGTAATTGGAATACAAAATGACTATTTTTCGGTTATATTTGAATAATATAGTACATATACCTGGCTTTAAAAAAAATTGTACTTTCTTGAAGTACCTTAAAATTAATGAACAGGGGTATGACATAAAGGCACATGGGTCTCTCTGCCCTCAATTAATATCAGAAGAGGGTGTGCCTAGAGATCCTTCAGGACTTCACAATGAAAGGATGAAGAACATAGTTCTTTGTTCATAAACTTAATTTATAAATTAGTACACCCTTTTCAATATGGTGGGCTTTGAAAATACACTTTCATAACTTCACAACCACACCTTGCTGCCAAACACTAACAACCTCAGTTCAGTCCCCAGACACCCAGAAAGTAGGAGAGAACTGACCCCAGCAAATTGTCCTCTGACATTCACATGCAGGCATATGGCATGTGCAGATAACACGCAAGAATTTTAATTTTATTTTAAAGACCTATAGCTGTCTAATTCATCTATGTGCAATGTTGTCCCTTGCTTTTTTTTAAAATCCAATCATTTATTAGTTCACATAATCATTGCAAAGCAAAATGTATCCATCAGGAAAAAAAGACAAGAATCAACTTAGATGAGACTGGGAACTCCATATCCAAGTCACTCTAGTGACTAGTCTCTCTCTCTCTCTCTCTCTCTCTCTCTCTCTCTCTCTCTCTCTCTCTCACACACACACACACACACACACACACACACACACACACACACATGGACCAGTTTTAGCTTTCAGATGAGACATCATCATCAAAAGAAAACCATCCTGAGTGATCCATGAGACAAGGTATGTAAAGTACTAGCATGCTGCCTGAATAAATGGAAATTTACTAGCTGGACACCTGTGCTAGTGGAGGCATTGTTGTTGCTGCCAGCCAGCACCCACACCAAACTTCAAGTTAGGACTGGGAGATAACCCCAACTGTGTTCTCAAGACACATATTTGAGCAGCATTAGCCTTATTTCAAGGTCCAAGGACTAAGTCATCCCATGGCTCCTTGAACTAGTGACAGATAATGACCCTCTCTGGGAGGATTATTTTCAGATAGACTTGAACTTTGAAGCATGTAGAATCGAACTGCTACTGCTATCTTTCTTCCTCCACGGAATCCCACATGGAAGCCAAGGCCCAGAGGAGAACAGTGCCAGTCGGCAGGAAGAACTTAGGACTCAATTACCTTACCTAAGCCATGTGGAAGCAGTACTCTGAGAATCTTCTTACATCAGTCAATTAGATGGCTCTTTGGTTAACCCAAGTTAAACTCAGTCCTTGTTCTCTCCAATACAGAGTATAGCCTAAGCAGTAAGGTGTCTGTATCCTCTGTGCCTCTGGCCTAAACGTGGCATCCATATTTTCCCAATGTGGCATCCATATTTAACCAATGTATTGGTTATGCAGCAATATTTAAACCAATATTTAACCAATGTGGTGATTATGCAACATTCAAATTGCCAATGTCATTCGATTTGACTGAAATGACCCCTTAAGTCTCAGGAATTTGAATATTTGATCTCAGTTGGTGGCTGTTGGAGGAAGATTAGAAGGTGAGGCCTTACTGGATGAAATATTTCACAAGGAGTATGATGTTGGAGTGTGAAAAGATTAGTGCCAGTCCCAATGTGTTCTCTGCCCCATGTTTGTGAATCAAAATGTGAGATCTCAGCTACTGCTTCAACCATCTGCTACCTCAGCTCCAGCACCATGGACTCTGATCCCTAAGCTGTAGACCCTCTGGTGGTTTGAATGAGAATAGCCCCCATGGGCTCACACGTGTGAGTGCCCAAGATCTAGCTAGTCTCAGATTCTTGCCCACCTTAACAGTGTCATGTGTGGATTTCTTTCATCTCATTAGATTCATTCAAAAAGTCACTTTTTTCTCCCAAAGTATTTGAGCCCCTATTGTACCAGCACATCTTGCAGGCAGGTCTTTATTGTAGATCTCAGGGTTTGTAACTAGGTGATATCAATGCTTATTTCTCTCCTCTGGTACCACAAAAGGTGACTTCCAGGATCATGAACACTAGTCAGCAGAGTTGAAGCTTCTAGTTGGACACCAGCTATTTCTCCGCTTTTGATGACATAAATAAATTGTGCTTTTAGCAATGGGGCCTTACCATCTCAAGATGGAGAATAACCAACAGCCTTGGTAATAGTGATGATTTGGGGTTGTCTGTGAGATGAATTTGGCCAATAAGATTTGGGAATAATTTTAAGCAAGCAACTTCAATAATAATCATAATTTATAATCACTGATTAACAAGAAAATAACTCCTGTGATTTTTTTCTACATATATGGAAACTGCACCTAAAATATAAATTTTGAAAAGATGTTTCTAAACATACATTTTTAAGCCAACATGTAAATTCACAGAGATATTTTTGTTTTTTCCTTTGAAATTTCATCTTACTCTAATCAGAATGGCAACAATGGACAATAAACACTGGAGAGGATGGGGGGAAGGGTAAACCTCATCCGCTGTTAGTGGCATTGCAAACTTGGGCAGCCACGTTGGAAATTGGTAACATAGACCTTTATAAATCCAAATACAATTCTACAATATGACTTGGATACATGCACCTTACCTCAGCATATGCCCAAAGGACTCAGCATCCTACTCCACAGATACTTGCTCAGTCATGTTCATTGCTGCTCTATTCTGATAGCTAGGAAATGAAACAACCTAAATGTCCTTCAACAGTTAAATGGATCATGAAAATGTGAGATATACAGACCCAATGCAATTCTATTCAGCTGTAAAGAACAATAAAATCATAAAATTTGCAGGTAGGTGTGTGGAGATAGTGATGATCATATTGAGCAAGGGAACCCAGACCAAGAAAGACAGATGTCATGTGTTCTCTCTCATCTGAGGTACCTATAACCTGGAGTACCTGCAGGATCCAGGAAAGTAAAGGGGGGCAAATGTGATGGGAAGGATCAACAGAAGAGGGGAGTAGCAGAATAGAATACACATGATCTGGAGGGAGGAAGGGGCAAACAGGGAAGGTTAATCAGGGAGGGGGAGGGAGATGAATAACAAAGAAGGAAGGACAAGGGGAAAACAGCAGTATGGATATTTGAAAAGGTCGTAAGAAATCATACAATTAGCTACTTACCTAGATACCTCTAATACTGGTATGTATATATACAGTAAATGAAAATTTTCCCATCTGGGCTGACAATGCTTTCCCCAAAGTCCATAGATTATCTAACAAAACCCCTAATGCCAGGCATGAGAAGCCATCTTTGAGTTTCTAGTCAGGGTTGTCCAGGGGACTCCCAAAACATTACAGGCCATTGCTATTGCTCCTGCTTGTCCCCCAAGATTCGATAAAGGAATTACATTAAATATAAAAAAGAAATAAAGAGAAAAAAGGAGAAAGCAAGAAAGGAGGAAGGAAGGAAGGAAGAAAAGAAAAAAAAAAAGAAAGTGAGCAAGAGGCCACCATGCCTTTAATCCCAGCACTTAGGAGGCAGAGGCAGGCAGATTTCCGAGTTTAAGGCCAGCCTGGTCTACAGAGTGAGTTCCAGGACAGCCAGGACTACACAGAGAAACCCTGTCTCAAAAAAAAAAAAAAAAAAAAAAAAAAGCCACAGGTACAAGAAGTTTGCTATAATAGTGTCTCCTAGAAATGTCAGATACACTACATCCATGAAGGTTCACCAACATGCCCTCCTAAACAGGATACCAATAGATTTACTATTATGTATATGTACACACACACACACACACACACAAAGAATTAAATGAAAAAGGCCATGAATTTGAAAGGTAGTGGTTAGGGTGGAAGGTTTACACAGGAGAGCTTAGAGGGAAGAAAGGGAAGGAAAAAGAATGGTTGATTCTATTATATTCTCAAAAAATTTAAAAAAAAACGTATTAAAAAATAAATATTCCTAAAGATCAATTCTAGGCTAAAATGCAATTCCACACAAATGTAAATTTTAGTCCAGATAGATAGATAGATAGATAGATAGATAGATAGATATACATTTATATCTGTTTTGGAAGATTACTAAGCTGCTATTCATGTAAATAGTGTACAGATTCATTTTAGTGAAAACAAGCATGTGATGGAAAAGACACGCCAGTTTTTTCTCTTTTTTTTTTTTCTTCTTTTAATTGAATTTTCTTCATTTATTTTACATACTGACCACAGTTTCCTCTCCTTACTCTCCTCCCATTCCCTCCCCGTCTTCCATCTACCCTCCCTCCCCATCTGCTAATCTCCATTCAGAAAGGGGCAGGCCTCCCATGGACTTGAATAAAGCTTGGCACATCAAGTTGAGGCAGGACCAAGCTTTTCCCCCTACATCAAGGCTGGGAGAGGTAATCCACCATGGGGAACAGGTTCCCAAAAGCCACCTAAGTACCACGGACAGGTCCTAACCTCACTGCTAGGAGCCTTACAAACAGACCAAGCTACACAACTGTCACATGCTGAGGGCCTAGTTCACCCCCATGCAGGCTCCCTAACTGTTGGTCCAGAGACCATGAGCTTACACAGAGCTCAGGTTAGCTGTCTTTATGGGTTCCCCCATCATGACCTTGACCCCCCCCTACACAAGCCAGGTTTTTTCAAACTGTTTTATGCTGCTTATTGTCATACCCATCAGCACCAGCCTCATTCAGAAGCTGGTATCTCTATGAGAATAGGAGTGTTTTTAACTCTGATTCATCTCCATTCAGAAAGGGGCAGGCCTCCCATGGACATGAATAAAGCTTGGCACATCAAGTTGAGGCAAGACCAAGCTCTTCCCCCTACATCAAGGCTGGGAGAGGTAATTCACCATGGGGAACAATAATTCAACTTGTCTGGATGGGACAAGTCAGTGCATTCCTCAGCAGTGTTCAATGAAACCCAGGCTTTAACCTCCATACTCTAGTTATACTAGGCAAAAGGAATTTGCAAGACCAGTGACAGCAGTAACACTAAGGGGAGCAGGATCAAGTTCCACACCTTGTTTGAAACAAGCCATAAACAAACTCACATTGTTCAGCCCCAACTGACTCTGCTTAACACCAAACAAGAATATCACAGAGCAGAAGTTCCAATAGAGAAATACCAATCTCATTCTTGCCCTATTGACTCACTGATGGCTTTTCCTAAAACTGGAGATGACATAATACGTTAGAGTTTACTATCTGAGGTACGACCATACAATGTGCTGAACAATTTTTTAGAATATTTAACACAATTGTTTTCTTGCTGTAATTCCAGCACTTGGGAGAGGGGATACAGAAATATCAGACGTTCAAAGTCATCCTCTGTTACATAGAGAATGTGATGGTAGCCTGGATATAAGAGCCTGTGTCTCAAAAGTTAAACAGAGTCTAAGGAGATGGTTTAGAAGGTAAAGTTCTTGGTATGCATGAGGACCTGAGTTCAGATGTGTGGTGGACACATAATATAATTCAGATCATGGCTCACAAGATTTTTCTGGACAGTTCTGGAAAGGAAAGAAAATGGGTTTCTAACAGCACAGAGAAAATAACCAAGGCTTGTTTGCCTTCCTCTGGTTAATTTGGAATGGCTACAGCCATTTCTACTATCCAAAGAAAACCAAGCTGATTCCAATGCCAACACAACAAGAAAGAAACATATAGCAAGTATAACAGACAGACTAGCAGGGATAAACGTCTGCAGTAGCCACATCAAAGCTGGTTGGGCTAGAATTGTTAAAGTCTCTACTGTACAGATTCTCTCTACAAATAGATTAGGAATATCTAGGATTTTATTTCATGTTTTTCTTCATTTTGAGTATTTTCTATGATTCATATTATTTTATTACCAGTAAGGACAATAATTAGTGTTTTAGTTAGATGGTTTAAATGTCCCAAGTTGACCATATTTTTCTTATTTATATTTAAGTTCCCCATGAAATTTAAAAATAAGTCTGCTTTGCAAAATCTTAACTTTGAAGTAATAACAATAATGGCACACATTTGTCTAAGACTTGATTGTTTTAAAAACACTTGCTCATTCAGCAACCTCAGTAAATCTATGAAATAGATAAGAAAGGATAACTGAAATCCCACTTTAAGTTTATAAAATGAATTCCCTTTACCCTTGTCACAGATACACAGTGTTTCTTAACCTCCCTGGCACCAGGCATTGGTGGCACATACCTTTAATCCCAGCACTCAGGAGGCAGAGGCAAATGGATCTCTGTGAGTTCAAGGCCAGCCTGGTCTACAGAGTGAGATCCAGGACAGGCACCAAAACAACATAAAGAAACCCTATCTCGAAAAACCTCCCTGGCAATGGGGTGATGCTAAGGGTGAGCTCACCTAAGGGGTGCATCCAAATGTTCAGTCTCTTGTTCTAGGTCTAACCCCGATTGCAGTCCCAACATCAGTGCTCTATCATCTTTTATCTCTCTGTGGGCTGATTCAGGAAATCTAGAAGGAAACTTTAATACCCTAGAAATCAGTAAAAATGAAAGGTGGAAAAAGCTTCGGTCTCTGATAAACTATGTAGAATCATGCGCTAATAACCATCTGGATTTAAGGTTGGGAGTAAGTAAGTTTTTCCTTTACCAAGCTCTGTTAGTCAGAACCAGACTTCTCCAGAAAAATATGATGCCAGCAAGCTATAGAAAGAGCTGCAGTCAACTTGTGGTAACATGAGTCAGCCAGAGGTCAAGAGAGTGCTGGTGACTGTTTTCTTTTTGTTTCTTTTCAAGATAAGATCTTACCAGATAGCTGCAGCTGGCCTGGAACCAGCAGAGAGTCACCTGTCTCTGCCTCAAAAGTACTGGAAATAAAGGTGTCCACCAACACAACTCTGTTAAGCATTTCTATTGTCTGGGTGAGTCTTCTTTGGGGAAGGTACTCTGCTTTATCAAAGGTGCCTAACTTCGATGTTGATCTTTTCAGTGTTCACCTAGAACAGAACAGAAGCACCTAGAACAATATTGAACCACTGGGATCCATGGCCTAGCCAAGTAAACAGAAAAATTATGTGTTAACATAATTACATGGCACATAAAGCAAGCTGTACTATTTGTTGGGCTTGAATGCAAGTGTGAGCTGGAATCTTTGCTGGTGATCATCCAGGGAATTGCTGAACCTAAATGAAGAATTGCAGCCCAAAGACCAGGCTGATGACTAGGAGAAAGGAATAGCTCTATTTATCTCTTCAAGGTGAGAGAAGCCTAAGGCTGGAAGTGCAATAAATAAATACTGGTTTGGATATTTTACAGGGTCCCTGGGTCCTCCCCTCCCCCCATTGGTCCTGTTTAGATGCCTGTCCCCATGCCTTCCAACCATTTCGCCTTGAAGAATCTTTTGGGAATGAGAAGCCACCATCTCAGGGAGCCTGCCTTCACATTCACTGGCCCCCTATGCATTTTGGGCCCCTTAATAAAAAGGACTCTGGGTTCCAAGTTCTTCTAATGTCCTTCGTTCAATCTCCATTAATACAACTGTGTTTATTAGTCCAGAGTGTGACCTGTCCACTCACCATGGAAAAGAGCAGAGACTTACCCATCACATCACTATGGATGGCCTGTATTCTATGCTTGGCTCCTGTCTTTCAGGGTTTTTCCTTGGCTTTATTCAGGAAAACTCTACCTTTTCAGTTCATATTTCTTCAAAATAGGATATTCAGAGAACTATTTCTCTCTCTCTCTCTCTCTCTCTCTCTCTCTCTCTCTCTCTCTCTCATTTTTTGAGCCTTAATAAAAAATATACCCTTTCCTTACTTGACCACTGTTGAGAACTCATGACCCTATCTTTCATAATGTGTTTAAGCTTTGGGAGGGAAGGCTTCTGTGATCCTTCTCCACTCTGTCATCAAAATCGTCAGGATCCAGCTAACCACATTCAAAGAGAAACTCTTCTGTGAAAGTACATTCAAAGAAAGGTTGCCTGTGTAGCAAAGTAGACTCAGTATAATTTCAAGTGACAGCTTCAAGAGAAGATAATCAAATTTGGAGCTAAGAGCCATATACAAAACTTTCCAAAGCCCTAGCACAAATTCTGAAGTTTTCTGTCATTTAAAATGTTTTTTTATTTCAATAGATGCACTTGAGTGTTATTTTAATCTTCCTTTCTCTACCATTTAATGATGCAAATGCTTTTTGTAAAGTGAGATGCAACTTGATCCAAATTGTTTATCATACAGGATTTAAGCAAATTCCAAGGAGCCCTGAATTTTCAGCTGGCCATTCATTATATCAAAATCAAAATAATGTTATTTTCAGAGAAGGAAGTCACTGTTGTGAACTCACCTGTCTGTGCCTATCACTGCACAGTCTTATATTCACTCTTCACCTATAACAGCAGAAAGATGGGTCTGACCTCCTCTCAAGGTCAATGCAAGCCTTTTGATTATATGAATTCTGTGCTGAAAATTACATGTTAAAATATCTACACAAAAGCTATGTTATTTTCTTTGTACAACTGTCATTTTTAATGCTACCTTGGCTTTTATATTTAAGATGTAAACCCATGTTTACTTTTTTCTAGAATCATTTAAAAACTGTTACAAGCCACTCTCAACTTTCAGTAGCAATAGAGTTAGATTTCATACAAGGTTAAACAAAACTGACAGTGAATGTTACATTTTACACATGTGGTTAAGAATCTCAGTTTTATTCCTCTATAACCCAGAGGTCCTAGGATACTGTAGTGTATTGTTTGTTTGTTTTTAAATATAATATTTTATCCATTCTTTGAGGATTTCATACATGCATACAATGTATCTTGAACACACCCCTCCCAGATTTCTTCCCTAACGCCTTTGTCCTCTTTTTTATTTATATGTTTTTATTATCTACAAAATCTAATTTGTGCTGAAAAAAATACTTCTGGGTATCCCAAATACTTTTTAGGTGTGGATCCATCAACAGGAATGTGATTGACCTACAGGGACCACACGCCTACAAAAAACTGATTCTCACTTCCCCAGAGGCCATCAACTGTCAACAGCTCCTCAACCAGCAGGAGAATGGTGATCGGATGATCTTGTGAAGGTCTTGTGCAGGCAACCACAGCTGCTGTGAGTTCATGAGTGCAGCTGTCCTCTCATGTCCAGAAGATGTTATTTCACTCTGGGCCTCCCTGACCTGTGGTTCTTAAAATCATTCCATCCCTGTTAGATGCATCTAGGTTTTGGGGGGGGTTTTTGGTTTTTTTATTTTATTTATTTATTTATTTGGAGCTGAGGATCGAACCCAGGGCCTTGCGCTTGCTAGGCAAGCACTCTACCACTAAGCTAAATTCCCAACCCGCATCTAGTTTTTAAATTACTTGTTATGTTTATATGTTAGAGTTTTACAGCTCTTAACATCTTAATAAATTTCCCTAAAAATCATCACTGGTGTATTAAATAATACCTTATCATATAAATTTAATATAAGTAAACCTTTATAATGTTTTGTTCCCCAATTCTAGATGTATAACAGGAAGCTCAACTGAAGTTCAAAAGCACTTTGCCTTGGATACAGAGATTCCTTTTTACACAAATTCATTTTCTCTGATATACTTTAGGTTAATTTTGGTAAAAGGCTGAATAAGCAGTTGTCATCATGTGAAAATCACTCACCCTGTTACTTTGTCTCTTCATCCTTTCCTCTCTCCCCCTCCCTATGTCAACTGTTTCTTTGAGTCTGTCCTCAGCATCTCTCTCTCTCTCTCTCTCTCTCTCTCTCTCTCTCTCTCTCTCTCTCTCTCTCTCTCTCTCTGAAAAAAAAAAATCTGTTTCCAAATTTGACCTCTACCCCTAATCCTCCAACACTGAATTCTCAAATGTGGGGAAATCCAGGATCCACTCTAGTCGAATTTTATTTTATTGTTTTTATTTTCTCCCTTGACAGTCTTCAAACTGTTGGTATTTTCTTACGCCTCTTAATAATACATTACTTTTATGATTTTTATCCTGTTGTGACCGTAATCTTTCAATCACTCCATGGCCAATTCACCTAGACATTACTATAACTTTCCTAAACATTACTGCTGTGGTTTTTCCTCCATTGGATTCTAAAATGCTCTGAATCATTATTGCATTCTAGTGAAGCCAGCCATTTCAAAGTTTACCTGTTGCTGCCTTGTCTTATTTTACTTTCGTTTTCTTTCTGATTTAAAGCACATAAAGATTGGGATGACAGTGCTGAGATGTCCCTGAGTCATTCTGCAGTCAGTCCCCACACACTGCACACGTTTTTCAGGCTGAGGTTGCTCCTCATTGGCCATCATATGCAGTGAAGGAGAAAGCAACATCAGAGAGACAAACATGCAGCTGCCTTATCTAGTCTGCTTCATAGAACTCAGTCCACTCAAAAGACTTCAGTTCTGCTCGCCATGGCTGGACCTTCTGAGACTCATGCTTTGTTTTATAATGCACTATTTTTATTTCAGTACATTATGCACTTGTATGATTTTTTTTTAAAGACACAGACACAATTTTGTTTTCCAATGCAATTTTATACTATCAGAGTGAAAGAAAATTATTTCCTCTGTCAGGTGCAAAGTCACATGTTTGTCATTTTGCATAATATATATTCTCTAGATTAATAAAGTTGAAGAAGTTTCCAATCTATATCAAAAATATAAAATTGTGAATTAGCTTTCTCCTGGTTTCCACTAAGAAAAGAAATGCCTGTTGTCTCTACATTTCTGAAAATAACATTTTCTCATTTTTGAAAACAATGTTTGTTTCTAATTTAAATAGAATGATATCATTTTGCCTCTTCACTTTCTTCCCTCCAGCCTCTCCCAGCTTCCCTCCTCAAACCCTTCCCATGCCTCCACTTCCAGACTGGAAAGCCTTGTTGTCTTTGATTATTATTGTGACATACATGTATGTATGTGTGTATATACATACACACACACACACACACACACACACACACACACACATATGTATAAGGCAATGAATATATGAAAGAGCACAAAGTGGAAAGCATACATTTGGGAGGAGTAAGGGACAAATCTGATCAAAAAGTTGTATAAAATTCTCAAAAAAATATTTCAGTATTTAAAAACAAACAAAAACTGCCAGCAAGAACCATGAGGTCTTCCAAACAGCTGAAGAGTATGTGGCTGGTATATCCTAGCCTTCTATCCACTTTCTCATGTAAAAAACATTGAAATGGTATAGAGTTCAGAAGGACACAGATACACTATGCAACCAAAGTTACAATGTGTCTTGGCTAGACTTTCTATTGATGTGAAAAGACACCATGATCATGGCAACTCTTATGAAGGAAAACATTTATTGGGTCTAGCTTGTATTTCCAGAGGTTTAGTTCATTATTATCATGTAGGGAGCATGGCAGCATTCAGGCAGACAAAGTGCTGGAGAAGGAGCTGAGAGTTCTACATCTTGAACCACAGGCAGCAGAAGGAGACTGTGAGCAACACTGAGTATAACTAGAGAATATGAGACCTCAAAGCCAGCCCCCACAGTTACACACTTTCTCCAACAAAGTCATACCTACTCCAACAAGGCCATACCTCCTAATAGTGCCACTTCCTAAGGGCCTATGGGAGTTATGTTCTTTCAAAACACCACATTCCACTCCTTGGCCCCCAATAAAGAGTTAAGGGGGATTCATTTATAATATGATACATTAGATAAACTCCAAATATATTTGTTGTGTTTGGCCATATATAAATTACCAATGCCTTGATGTATCTGTGGCACGTGAGAGTTGCATGCTTGTCAAGAGAGACATGTTAACAAGCTCTAAAATGAGACTTTAATAAAATAATACATAATAATTTAATAAAACCTCTCTAAATCATCTGGATATTTTACATTTAAAAATAACCAATTCCATTATTGAGCTATAATGAAAAATAAAATCATACAGTTGTGATGTAAATACATGAAACTAGACAAGACTGAATTGAGTGAGGTAATCAAGACCCAGAGAGCCAAACACTACACATTGTCATTAATTGTGGATCCTAGTTCCAAATCTGTTGATGTTAGTGTATCACCTGGACAATGAGCAGATACAAGAAAAGTTAAGTGGGACCATGTAGGAAATTGGTAGAAGGGGCTGTAAAGAGGGAACAGTGGAATATAGGTGCTATGAAGGGAAATGGGAAAAAATGAGGTGATCTTTTCCTAAAAGGGTAGAGAGAGGGCAAAACAAATGACAAGTAGGGAGGGAAGATAAATAACACTAAGTACAGCTTTAAAAGCCATTGAAAAACACATCATTCTGTGCTTTCTTAAAATCACACATATACAGTCTCATCCCCAACTTTATAGCAGAACACTTTCTGTGGTCTACCTTTTCTCTCTGACATCAAACTTGAAGATCACAAAGATCTCCTCCAGTGTTGCTACCTCAGTTTGTCCCTTTTGTGGAATATTTGTTTAATTATTAAGATGCACTACATTTGTTTAGGCTGTTTAACTATATAAGGCTGTGCTGCATTTGATTTAATTACATAAAATTAATCTGAGCTCAGAGAGGCAAGTTTAGCAACTAGTTAACAGGATGTAGCAGGAAGGAGCATAGTGTGCATTTTTCAGTTGGGGTGGTATGGAAAAAGAGAGGCTTCCAAAAATGCCAGTAAAGAAAGTTAGCCAGTTGCTATTCTAACACTGTAAACTCACAGATTTTCACCTTAGCCTTTGAATCTCAAGTTTTATTGGAAGGTGGAGATTTAGTTAAAGCCACTTTTAATGGAAGCAACAGAACCATTGTCTGGGGGAATAGAATTCCTATCAGGTTATGACCTGAGCAGCTGAGTGATAGTAGTTTAAAGCTCCAGCAGTCACTGTGAGGATAAAAGTCCCAGTATCCCAGCTACCAACACCAGCAGGCATTTCTTGTGAACATGACAGCTGAGCGGTCCCTCCTCTCCTCCAAACAAAATACCCCAGATTTCATCCCTATTTCTGGAATTAACACCTCTTCAAGCCTTCCTTCCCACTATGACCACACCTCCTGTGGATCCTACAGACCATCCACTACAAACCTGCCTCCCCCCCCCCCCCAACTTATTGCTTTGACCTAGACCCCAACTTCAGCAGGCATTCCCCGTTAACTCAAAGGCCACTGCTACCAGGGAAGCAGGAAGGCTGTCTGTAGATCTTTCACTCACCTTGTATTCTTCTAGATCCAACCCTTAAGTCTCATCCCCAGATCTACAGAAGACACTTTGGGGTGACCTCTCTTCACTGTCTCTCCCTATTCCAAGGAGACAAAATAAACAGATCTTAAATGAACACTATGGTCTCCTTCCTCTTGTGAAACCAAACAGTCTCCTAGCCTGTACACATTACTAAGTGTCATCTCCCAATATCCTGGTACATATTTTACCTAGAAACACCAGTGTCAACAACTATCAGGTCCAAAGAAAGTTTCTACCAGGCAACCCACAGCCATCACATTTTCCAAAAACCTACAGAGGAAACAGAAACCAAAAAAAACAGAACATTAACCCAACAAAGACAAATCCAGAAATCAGCACCTAGACCTATAATCTTCCCAATATCAGATGCTTAGATGCCAGTGTAAAAACACAATCAGTAACAGGCAATATGTCTCCATGAGAGCCCAACTATCCTACCATGGAAGGCTGTAAATATTCCAACATAGCTAAAGCAAAATTAAAAGAGCTTAAAAACTCCTTTTGTGAAGATGATAATTGTCATTGAAGAGAAAATTTTAAAATCTCCTAAACAAATCCTGAAAAATCACGAAGAACAATGCAAGGAAAGGAGTAAAACTGTTTAAGACTTGAAAATGGAAACAGAATCACTAAAGAAAAAATACCCAAACTGGGGGAATTCACAAAATAAAGTAAAAAATTTAGGAAACTGAATAAAAACGATAGAGGCAAGCTTCACCAATAAAATATGAGAAATGGAAGAGAGAATCTCAGGCATTGAAGATATGATAGGAAAAATGGATATATTGGTCAGAGAAATTGTTAAATCTAAAAAACTCTTGCCAAAAATAGCCAGGAAATCTGGAACACTATGAAAAGACAACACCTAAGAATAATTAGGAATAGAGGAAGAGAAAATCCAAGTTCAAAGGCCCAGAAAATATTTTCAATAAAATCATAGGAGAAAATTTTCCTAACTAAAAAAGGGAGTGTCTATAAAGGTACAAGAAGTAGGCAGAACTCCAAATAGACTGGACCAGAAAAGAAAGTTCCCACACCACATAATAATCAAAACACTAAGAGTACAGAACAAGGAAAGAATATTAAAAGGAGCCAGAGAAAACAACCAAGTAACATATAAAGGCTGACCTACTATAATAACATCTGACTTCTCAAAGGGGACTCTAAAAATCAGAAGGTACTGGGCAGATGTGCTGCAGATTCAAAGAGACTACAAATGCCAGCCCATACTACTATAACTAGCAAAACTTTCATTCACTATAGATGGATTAAATAAGATATTTCATGATAAAGTCAAATTCAAACAATATCTTTCTGCAAATACAGCCATACAGAAGGTGCTAGAAGGAAAATTCCAACCTAAGGAGGTTAACTACACCCACAAAACCACAGGGAAAATAATCTCAGACCAGTAAAATCAAAAGAAAGGAAGCGTGCATGCACATACATACACATACTTACACACGCACACATACACACACACACACACACACACACACACACAACAACAACAACAACAACAACAACATCAATAACAAAAACTACAAAATAAAAGCAACCAACAATCCCTGGTCACTAATATATCTTAATATCAGTAGTCTAAATTCACCAATAAAAAAGGCACAGATTAACAGAATGGATGCAATCAAAGACTTTCTAGAATTGAATGAAAATGAAAACACAACATAGTCAAACTTATGGGTCACAGTGAGGGCTGTTCAAAAAGACAAGTTCATAGCACTAATTGCCTACAGAAAATAATTGGAGATATCTCATAGTAGCAAATTAACAATAGATGGAAAAGTTCTTAGAACAAAAGAGGACACCCAGGAGGAGCAAATGGCAAGAAATACTCACACTCGGGCTGAAATAAATAAAATAGAAATAAAAGCAGCAAAAATAATACAAAGAATCAATGAAACAAAGTGTTGGTTCTTTGAGAAAAGTCAATAAGAATGACAAACACTTAACTAAAGGGCAGAGAGAGAAAATCCAAATTCACAAACTCAGGAAAGAAAAAGTGGACATAACAAGAGACATCAAGGAAATCCAGAGAATCATAAGGATGTCATTTGAAACCTGTACTCCACCAAATTGGAAAAATCTAAAAGAAATGCACTGTTTTGTTCCATAGGTCCTATTTACCTGTAGTCAGACTTTCCTTGAACAGCTGGCCCACAAATAATGATATTGAGACTTATCATTAATTATAAAAGTTTGATCTTTAGCTTAAGCTTTTCCCCAACTAGCACTTATAACTTAAATTAACCTGCTTTTACTAATCTAGATTCTGCTACATGGCTTTTTTTTAACCTCACCACCATTCTGTGCATCTGACTTAGTCTGTGTCTCATTGACATCACTTCATGCCTAGATTCATCTCCTCTTCCTCTCTCTCCATGGCAATCCTACCTATCCTCTGCTACCTACCTATTGGCAATTCGGCCCTTTATTAAACCAATCAGAAGGTGCTTTGCACTTACCAAAGTTAAATCAAGATTGAATATGCAAATTAAACAGACCTATAACTTCTAATTAAATAGAAGCCGTCATTAAAATCTCACAACCAAAACCAAAAACAAAAACAAAAACAAAAAAAAAAAAATCAAGGTCTTTAGCACAGAATTCTACCAGACTTCCAAATAAGAGTTAAAGCCAATACTTCTCAAATTATTCCACAAAATAGAAACAGAAGGAACATTGCCCAATCCATTTTATGAGGCTGCAGTTACCCCTGATACTCAAACCACATAAACACCCAACAAAGAAAGAGAAGGAAAGATTTAACTTATAAATTTACATGCAAAAACACTCAATAAAATACTAGCAAACAAAATCTAAAAACACAATGAAAAGATCATCCATCATTATCAAGTAGACTTCATCCTAGAATTGCAGGGATGGTTGCAGCTAGAGTTTTCCTGCCTGGCCCACAGTCAGGACAAATCTCTCTCACCCGCCAGGCCCATAGACACTCAGAACCAACCAAGTAAACACACAGAAACTTACATTGCTTACAAACTGTATGGCTGTGGCAGGCTTCTTCTTATCTACTTCTTCTATCTTAAATTAACCCATTTCTGTTAGTCTATACTTTGCCACATGGCTTGTGGCTTACCAGTGTCTTTACATGTTGCTTCTCATGGCAGCAGCTGGCAGTGTCTGTCCCCTCAGCCTTCCTATTCCCAGAATTCTCTTCTCTCTTGTGCCGCCTATACTTCCTGCCTGGCCACTGGCCAAACAGCATTTTATTTATACAGAGCAATATCCACAGCAGATGGTTATGGTTCAACATATGTAAACTGATAAATGTAATCTACCATCTCAACAAACTAAAAGACAAAAACTACATGATCATCTCATTTTCATTAAATACAGAAAAAGCTTTTGACAACATCCACCAACTCTTCATGATAAAAGTGTGAAGAGATTAGGGATACAAGGGACATACCTCAATATAATAACCACAGTTTAGTGCAAGCCCATATTCAAGTCAACCTAAGTGAAAAGAAACTCAAAGCAATTCCACTAAAATCAGGAACAAGACAAGGTTATCCACTCTCCCCATACTCATTCAATATAGTACTTAAAAATCTTGGCTAGGGAAATAAGACAACTAAAGGAAATTAAAGGGATATAAATTGGAAAGGAAGAAGTCAAAGTATCTTTATTTACAAATGATAGGATATTATACACAAGTAACCCAAAAAAATTCTAACAGGAAACTCCTATAGTAAAAAACACTTTTAGCAAACTAGCTGGATATAAAATTAACACAAAACTAAGTAGTCCTCATATATACAAGTAACAAATAATCTGAGAAAGAAATCAGAGAAAAACACACTTCATAATACCCTCAAATAATATAAACTACCTTGAAGTGACTCCAGCCAAACAAGTGAAAGACTCATGTAATAAAAATTTCAATACATTGAAGTCAGAAATTAAAGAAGATATCAGAAAACAAAAAGGGCTCCCATTCTCATGGGTCTGTAGAATTAATATAGTAAAAAGTGGCATTCTACCAAGAGCAGCCTATAGATTAATTCAATCCCCATCAAAATTCTAATACAATTGTTCACAGATCTGTAAAAGATAATTCTCAACTTCCTAAACAAACAAACAAACAAAAAACAGGATAGCTAAAACAATCCTGAAAAACAAAAGAACTTCTGGAGATGCTGCCATTCCTAATTTCAAGTTGCACTACAGAAGTGTAGTAATTCCAAACAAAAAAAAAAAGCACCACACTAGCACAAAAACAGACTTTTTATCAACAACAGAATCAAATTGAAGACTTATACATTAACTCCACACAGCTACAGACACCTGATGTTTGCTAAAGAGTCCAGAAATGCATACTTGAAAAATGATAGCATCTTCAAAAAAATGGTGTTTGTCAAACTGGATGTCTGGATGTAGAAGAATAGAAATAGATCTAGACTTATTACCCTGCACAAAACTCAACTCAAATGAATCAAAGACCTCAACTCAAATGAGATATATTACATCTGAGAGAAGAAAAAGTAGGAAAAAGCCTTGAACTTACTGGCACAGGAAAAGAATTTCTGAACACAACATCATTAGCGTAGGCACTAGGATCAACAATGAATAAATGGAACCTCATGAAACTGAACAGCTTCTGTGTGGCAGACACTATCACTCAGACAAAGCAACAACCTATAGATTGACAAAAGATTTTAACCAACTCCACATCTGATAGAGGGTTAGTATCCACAATATATAAAGAACTCAAGAAACTAGATATCAAGAAAACAAATAACCCAATTTTTTCTTTATTTTATTTTATAATTTAATTTAACTTTATATATCAGCCACAGATTCCCATGTCCTCCCTCCTCCCACCCACCCCCGCCCTACCCTGAAACCACCCCCCATTCCCATCTCCTCCAGGGCAAGGACTCCCCTGGGGTTCAGCTCAGCCCGGTAGATTCAGTCCAGGCAGGTCCAGTACCCTCCTCCCTTCACCCAGGCTGAGCAAAGTATCACAGCATAGGCCCCAGGCTCCATAACAACCAGCTCATGCACTAAGGACAGGTCCCAGTCCCACAACCTGGGTGCCTCCCAAACAGTTCAAGCTAATCAACTGTCTCATTTATCCAGAGGGCCTGATCCAGTTGGGGGCACCTCAGCTATTGGTTCACAGTTCATGTGTTTCCACTAGTTTGGCTTTTTGTCCCTGTTCTTTTTCCAATCATGGTCTCAACAATTCTTGCTCATACAATCCCTCCTCTTACTCACCAATTGGACTCCCAGAGGTCCACCTGGGGCTTGGTCATGGATGTCTGCATCTGCTTCCATCAGTCACTGGATGAGAGTTCTACCACAACAGTTAGGGTGTTTGTCCAACTGATCACCAGACTAGGTCAATTCAGGCTTTCTCTCAACCACTGTCAGTAGTATATTGTGGAGGTATCTTTGTGGATTTCTGGGGACCTCCCTAGTACTTTGCTTCTTCCTATTCCCATAGGGTCTTCATTTATCATGGTCTCTCTTTCCTTATTCTCCTTTTCTGTTCTTGATCCAGCTGGGTTCTCAGGCTCTCCTAAGCTCTCTTTCCCTTGACTCTTGCCCTTCATTACATCCCCTCATGTCCAGTTTGCTCATGTAGATCTCCTCCATTTCTCTGTCCTTGGGCAATCCCTGTGTCTTTCTTAGGGTCCTCTTTACTAGGTAGCCCTCCTGGAGTTGTGAGTAGCAGTCTAGTCATCCTTTGTTTTATATCTAGTATCCACCTATGAATGAGTACATACCATGTTTGTCTTTCTGAGTCTGGGTTACCTCACTCAGGATGATTTTTTTCCAGGTCCATCCATTTGCCTGCAAACCTCATGATGTCATTGTTTTTCTCTGCTGAGTAGTACTCCATTGTGTATATGCACCACATTTTCTTTATCCATTCTTCAGTTGAAGGGCATCCAGGCTGTTTCCAGTTTCTGGCTATGACAAATAATGCTGATATGAACATAGCTGAGCATGTGCCCTTGTGGTATGATTGAGCATTCCTTGGGTATATGCCCAAGAGTGGTATAGCCAGGTCTTGAGGGAGATTGATTCCCAATTTTCTAAGAAAGCACCATATTGATTTCTAAAGTGGCTGTACAAGCTTGCATTTCTACCAACAGGGGAGGAGAGTTCCCCTTGCTCCACATCCTCTCTAGCATAAGCTGTCTTCAGTGTTTTTGATCTTAGCCATTTTGACAGGTGTAAGGTGGTATCTCAGATTCATTTTGATTTGCATTTCCCTGATGATTAGGAATGTTGAGCAATTCCTTAAATGTCTTTCAGCCATTTGAACTTCCTCTGTGGAGAATTCTCTGTTTAGTTCTATAGCCCATTTCTTAATTGGACTGTTGGGCATTGTCTTATTTCTTGAGTTCTTTATATATTTTGGATATCATCCCTCTGTCAGATGTGGGGCTGGTGAAGATCTTTTCCCATTCTGTAGGCTGTTGATTTGTCTTGTTGAACATTGAGGTCCCATTGATTGATTGTTTCTCTCAGTGTCTGTGCTACTGGTGTTAAAATTAGGAAGTTATCTCCAGTGCCAATGTGTTCAAGACTACTTCCTACTTTCTCTTCTATCAGGTTCAGAGTAACTGGAATTATGTTGAGGTCTTTGATCCACTTGGACTTAAGTTTTATGCATGGTGACAGATATGGATCTATTTGCAGCCTTCCACATGTTGACATGCAGTTATGCCAGCACCATTTGTAGAAAATGCTTTCTTTTTTCTGTTGTACAGTTTTGGCTTCTTTGTCAAAAATTATATGTTCATAGGTGTGCAGGTTAATGTCAGGGTCTTCAATTCGATTCCATTGGTCCACATGTCGGTTTTTATGCCAGTACCAAGCTGTTTTTATTATTGTAGCTCTATAGTAGAACTTGAGGTTGGGGATTGTGATGCCTCCAGAGGTTGCTTTATTGTACAGGATTCTTTTGGCTATCCTGGGTTTTTTGTTTTTCCACATGAAGTTGAGTATTGTTCTTTCCAGGTCTGTGAAGAATGTTGGTATTTTGATGGAGATTGCATTGAATCTGTACATTGCTTTTGGTAAGATTGACATTTTTACTATGCTAATCCTGCCTATCCATGAGCATGGGAGATCTTTCCATTTTCTGATATCTTCTTCAATTTCTTTTTTTCAGGACTTAAAGTTCTTTCATATAGGTCCTTCACTTGCTTAGTTAGCGTTACCTCAAGGTATTATATATCATTTGTGGCTATTGTAAACGGTCATGTATCTCTGATTTCCTTCTCAGCCTGTTTGTCAATTGTATATACAAGGGCTACTGATTTTTTTTTAGTTAACTTTGTATCCTACTATGTTGCTGACGGTGTTTATAAGCTGAAATAACCCAATTTTAAAATGTGGTACAAATATAAACAGAGAATTCTCAATAAAGGAATCTCAAATGGCTGAGAAACACTTGAAGAAATGTTCAACATCTTTAGCTATCAGGGAAATGTTAATCAAACCTACTTTGAGAGTCTATCTTACACTTGTTAGAATAGCTAAGATCAATAACACAAATGAGAGCTCATGCTGATGGTAAGCAAGGAGAACACTCCCCTATTGCATGTGGGAGTGTACACTTGTACAGCCACTATGGAAATCAAGATGGCAGTTTCTCAGAAAATAGGAAATTGATCTACCTCAAGACCCAGTTCTACCACTCTTGGGCATAAACCCAAAGGATGCTCCATTTTACCACCATGATACTTACTCATCTAAGTTCAATGCAGCTTTATTCATAATAGCCAGAGTTTGGAAACAAACTAGATATCCTTGAACAGAGAAATGGATCAAGAAAATGTGATGTATTTATACAATGTAGTATTATTCAGACATTAAAAAAAAGGAAATCATGAAATTTACAAACAAATGGATAGAACTAGAAAAAAATAATTCTGAGTAAGATATCCCAGACACAGAAATACACTGTCAGTGCTTTGTTCAGTCATCATCAGAGAAGCTTCCTCTTGCAGCAGATAAGAAAAAGAATATACAGACCCACAGCAAGATGATATGTAGAGAGTAAGAGATCTTGGAACACTCAGCCCTAAATGGAATGGCTCCATCAAAAACCTTCCTTCAGAGTTTATGAAATACCACAGAAGAGGTAATGACAAGATTTTAAGAGCCAAGGGGAATGAAGAATTAAAAAAATTTAAAAAAAAAAAGATATTTACATTGACATGTGGAAAACTCAATGAATTCACAGAGACCTAAACAGCATTCACAGGGCCTGCACAGGTGTGTAGCTGGACCTCTGGATATGTAGTATGGCTTCCTGTTAGTCTTTTTACAGGATTCCTGCATGTGCAAACAAGTGAGTCTCTTGGGTTCTTTTCCTTCTGTTAGCTTGTCATGTCCAACTTCAATATGATAGCTTTTGTTTTATTTTGTCATATATTTAAAATAATTAATTAATTAATTAATAATGAAACCCTAGTCATTGGAGTAAAGGTTAACAAATGAACTATCCCTTATACCTGTTGGAGTGTGAAAATCAGTTTTCTCCAATAGATTGAAACTTGGTATATCAACTATTCCAAGACAGGTGTCATGGTCAGGGGTTGTTGGCCAACATATAATGGATTCACATTCTTTTTTCTGCATTCTTTTATTTTAATACAGTTTGATGTTAGGAGAGGCCACAAGAGTCTGTTAAAGAATGTTAAGAATTTACTAAGGTATATATTGGGGATAATATACTCACTGATACAGAATAAGGAAGACACCATGGCTGATGCTGCTGGTCCAGCTGCTGCTATCCTGTCCTCCTGCCCCTGAGGGGATGCACACCAACTGTAAGCTGCTCCATTCTGCTTGACCTGATCCTTGACACCCCCAACCAAGAGAGCTAACAACCAAGCAACTCCACCCCCAGTTTTAAGAAAACCATGCCCTTTGGGCCAGACATCCCAAAAGTCTGGACGAATTGAACTAACACAACAGTTTGGTGTTTTGTTTTGTTTTGTTTTGGAGTGGCATTTTATTTTGTTCTCTTGGTTTTGTTAAACTTTGTTGTTGTATTGGGTTTTTGTTTGTCTTTTGAGAAATACCTTAAATTTAAAGTTGAGTAGGGAGAGGGAAAGAATATGGAAGGACTTGACAGATGGAGAGAAAATGATCAAAATATATTTGAATTAAAATAAATAAATGGCAAAAAAAGAAGTATTAATCACATACTGTGAGGAGCATTTATACCCACATAAGAATAATTTGTAGTACTTAAGTCTTATCATCTTATTCAAGTAACTAGTACAAAGTAATGTCTTGTGATATTTAAGTTGTCCATAATTTATATTTGTATTGTCTCCAGTTTTGATTTGCATTGGAATCTAGCTAGTGAAAAGCTAAATAGCCAAATAAAGAAGTAAAATACTGTTAAACTCTGCCATTTTCCCATGATTGTGCTTTTTAGACTTGTATTCTATGTTTAGGGGTTAGATTAACCATGACAGATTGTCAAATCCATAGATGCATCATCTGCCTATCTTTGGACTCAGCCACACTGGGAAGCAGAGGCCTATGAAGAAATCTGACTTTGTCTGCCATTGTGTTCAACTTTGTGCAATTTTCTCACACATCTTTTCATTATAACTTTGAAAGCATATATCTATTAAACTGTAGTCATCTTTGCATTAGAAAAATAGTTTAATCAAAATATTCCTCATTTGATTGGTGGAGAAAATTGCAAACTGAGAACGGTTACATGTCAATTTATTTGATTGATACAATTTTCACTGCATTGAAAAATATAGTCCTATCTTTTTAACTATTTGAACTTGTCCTGATGGCAAACAAAGGTATAAAACACTTTAACATATTCAATATAAAACACTTTTGTGAAATTAGTTTTGTAAAGTTTTTTGTTTGCCTGAATTTCATAAGAAACCTCTGAACATTCAAGAACACTTAAAAAATTTGATGTTCACGAGGTTGATTTTGGTGTAGAACTTGTACTTTCAGAAAAGCTCTTTTTTAAGACAATATAGTGATTTTTGACTATTAATATTTTAAAGTGTCATTTACAATAATAAAAGATAAATTGACATGGGGAAATGCCATCTAAACTTTTATGAAGAAAAAGATGATATTTCAGAAATTGAAGCTCTAAGGAGATTCTTCTTTCTTCTTAATGTTTCCTTTCCTTTCATCCACTTTCCTCTGTATTTCCCCCTCCATCTCATTCTTTCCTCCCTCATCAAGAGCTGTTTTGAGATCTCTCTATCCAGGAGTTGCATCTTAGGTGATGGCTGCTTCCACTTTGTATAACATTTGTTCCTACTATTACTTTTGCCCACCTTTGTGGCACCAACCATACCTATGACAAGGACAAATGGGCTTATGTTTTCAGGCTTCACCTCTTCTTAAATCTTGAACTTTATTTTAGGACAACTACAAACTCCACATGTCCCAAATAAACTCACCACATCATTAAGCAAACTTCCTTTCTTTATATTCATTGTAGTTCATGCCTAGTCTGAGAATTTAGTTGAGGTTACAAACTGACCCTTTGATCCTAACTCTTCCCCTAGTATTCCCAGGGATCCAGCTCTGCTACTGCTAACAATAAATTTTTTTCTATTATTGCTTCCTAGCCAGGGGCACATTCAAGAGTGAAATCATCACCAGCTTTCTGCCTCTGTTGTTGCAATAAGGTCTCTGTAACAGGTTAGAGATCATCTCACCTTTGGAAATGTGCACATGAGCAACTACAATGCCCCAGTGAGAGTTTCCTGGAAACTGGCTAAATATGCATCTCACTTCTCCTTGTTCCAGAAGGACCTTGTACAAACCTCTGCTGTTGTCCCTGTTGAACTGCTTCACAATTGTTGTCACATGTCTGTTCCCAAATGGACTATTGGTGTAGACGGCCTTGCTCATCTTTTCTTTTCTAGCATGCCTACCATGTAAGAAATGTTCAATAAACATTTGTTAAAAAGAATGGATTAATTGTGATACTCTTTTCTTGGTGTCATGTTGTCTTGGTACCATAAAAGATTCTCTTTATGGAAAACAATAGTATTCCAAAGGGAGATTTAATAATTCTGTGACTTGGAAATGAATCCAGTTTGCTTAGGAAGCACATTCTGCTTTTCGACTGGGAACTTCTGTCTTGCTGATGTCAGCAAAAACTACACACAGTGTTTTCTGAGTAAAATTAGTCTTGATTAGTTTATATTTGCTTCTTATTTGGGAATTACGATATATCTAGACAAAAAAATTAAAGACAATACTTCCTTCTCTCTTGTATTTGTCGCTATATTGTTGTCTTTTCATTCTAAATGTGTTGATTATTGATGAAGTTGTTGTCTTTTGGTATCTGAAGTCTCTTTGGTACATTTGATGCAGCAGTTTTGCACTTAAACAAATTTTACAATCTTAAAATAACTCCTTATAAAATCTGAATCAATTAGATTCTATTTATTTAAAAAGTTATTGTTCCAGCCAAAATTCATTCTCCTAGAAGATAAGGTACAGTAACCATTGCAGAGATGCTTTCCAGGTTCAGCTTGTAGCCAAGATGATGCCACTAAGACAGGGAGAGTTGTGGAAAGATTAAATTGAGCTCAACAGCTGTGGAGAAATATTCTGAAAACTTAAAGGCATATCATCAATAAAAGATGATTATTACTTAATATTCTATGTGTTTATTTACATTTATAATATTTTTGTTTATTAACTGTCACTATTAATATATTTTCCTATCCATATTTCAACTGAGAGCTAACTAACTCACCCTAGATAATTATTGTAATTGATAACATAGGTAATCATATATAATTATTTTAGCTCAGCTTTTGTGCATATCAGCACTCAAACCTTTTAGACACTTTCTTAAACATTTTCCACCTTCTGGTTATGATCAGTTCCCCTTGGGAAGGGGACAAAGGATGTATGTAGAAAAGGACAAGACTGTCATCGGGACATAAAATTGATAACATATCCCAGAATGCAATGTACCCTCATGAAAATGATTTAGAGACTGTAAAATCTGCCGAAGTTAATCAAGGTATATTAATGGTTTTTTGAAGTCCCTTACATTTGAGTGGTTGAAGGCAGGGAAGGCATCAAAGAAAAAGGAAGACATTTGGTAGCTAATGTTTAGGGGCTGAGATGTTAAAGATTCCTATGTTTCTCCTTGATTATCATCTCCAAACACTGGGAGCTAGCTCTGTATTTGACAAAGATTCCTTCCCCTTTACAAAGTAAAGTAGTGGAAGTTCAAACTAAAACCAAAACCTACTTATTTGGACTACAAACAGCTGTTCTTCAGCAACACTGAAGTGCTTATTCACCCTAAAATATGAAATTGGGTTCATTATCACACAGGTTTTGAATATTTTTTCCATACAGTAAGCCTTTGTTAAATGAAACTTATTAGAGGAATAATAGTTCCTTTTCATATTTGGTTTTGGTGGCTTATCTGCTTCTCTACATTTAAAGCACACATCTTTTGGAGGGTTTTTTTTTTTATTTAAGAAATGTTTTCATTCATTTTACATACCAACTACAGATCCCCCTCTCTTCCCTCCTCTCACTACCCCCTACTATGTCCCACCCCAGGTGACCCCCCATCCCCTCCTCTAAAAGGATAAGGGCTCCCGTGGGGAGTCAGCAAAGCCTGATACATTCAGTCGAGGCAGGACCAAGTGCCCCCTCCCCCTCCCGCATCAAGGCTGAGCAAGGCATCCTACCATAGGTAACGGGCTCCAAAAAGACATCTCACACACCAGGGATAGATCCTGATTCCACTGCCAGGGCCCCCTCAAACAGACCAAGCCTACACAACTGTATGCAACAATATGCAGAGGGCCTAGTCTTGTCCTGTGCAGGTTCAACAGCTGTAGATTTAAGTTCCTGAGTCCCTATGAGCTTGGTTCAGTTGTCTCTGTAGATTTCCCCATCATGATCTTGAACCCCTGCCCTGCCTTGCTCATATGATCCCTCTTTCCTCTCTTCTACTGGACTCCTGGAGCTCAGCCTGGTGCTTGGCTGTGGATCTCTGCATCTTAAAGCACACATCTTGGCTGATGATGTCACTCAGTGGTCAAGAACTTACCCAGCATGTGCAAGGACTTGGATCTGAAGACCTTGGATCAGAACTGAAGAAGCAAAAACAGCAAAGCACATAACACATGTTGCATGTCTCTGCAAGTAGAATGTGTTTGAGATCCTTTCAGAGTACTTTGGTTAGCTTTCAGTTATTTGAAGCTTGTAGGCTGTATGTATGTATGTATCCAGGGGAAAGCAGCCAATTGTCTCCTTTGGATGAGATTCGTTCAGTTGAAGAGTTTGTTTGGCATAATGCAGAAAATTGCATTACCCTGCCTCATCTATTTTGTGATTTAACATAAACATCCTTCCATGAAATTGACTTCATGTTATATATTTTTTCTATATTATTTTTCTCTTATAAGTATAATGGCCAAGCTTTATGCATCTCAGTTTGTATTAATGTTGATGGGATCAGTTTAGGTCTAGGTACAATTTATATAGTTTATTGCAATTTCTTCATTGAAGATTAAACTATACTTGGAGGGTTGTAATTAAGTGCTCAATTATTATATAAAACAAAACGATGTTGCTATGAAATAGTATTTAATGTGAAAATTTAATACAATAATGGATAATGAATATATTTGAATTTCCAGGTCAGACAATTTTTCCAGCTTCAGCAGTGTCATACAACTTGGCATGTATCCCGAGAGTACATACAAGGGGTATTTCCCATGAGTGAATCCAGCTTGAACCCCTTAGTTTGTTTCTGTTTTAGAACTTTAAGTCTGTACTTCTCATCGAGAGAGTCTATGGTGGGCTTTTAATTATTTTTTCTGCCTGGTTGCAGTGGTACAAGCATGAATTCCTCGCTACTTGAGTGGCTGAAGCCTGGGGATCACTTCAATCCAAGATATCTGGGTGATAGTCCTCTATGGTGACTGGGTTTCTTCACTAAGTTAGCCATCATTCATCAACATACTCACCTTCTGGAAGCAGGGAACTTGCCAGATTGTCTAAGGAGAGGTGAACCAGCCAGGTTGGAAAAATATTTCTGGTCTTTCTTTCTTCACCTTCTTACCCTGAAATATTCAAAAAGTAGAATTTGCATTTCTAGACACTTCCTAGGGGAGGTTCCACTGCAGCTGCACTACACTTTGAGACCTATTGGGATAGATGTCCAGCAGAAAAGGCCCTGGCACCACCAGCAGTGCCCTGTATGAACTGGGTAACTAAGAGCATTTCTTGGGGTGGACTATATTTTCACTACAATGTACAGATAAGATGCTGTTCTGCCTACCCCTCTCAGATAAAATCAAAGACCACATTCTGTGTAAATACAGCAGTGTTATCCTTGACACAAAGTAGGGAATGCTGGCTAGCACCACTGGCTCCCAAGCTATTATTTACCAAAGGGTACTTGGAATTAATTGAGAAGACTTCTATTACAGCATGGGAATTCAAACTTCTAAGTTTTCTGAGAGTTGTCTTAATTTGCATGCTGCATAAATAGTAATATTTGTAGAGAACCTCATGACTCCAATACATAATCAGGTCAGAGGAGCTGATTGCAGAGACAGTAAATTAATCTTCTTCTTTTAGTACTAATTGGCATCGAAACTTGGTTCTGGTTCTGCATTTACTTAAAGCACCTCCATGTTTTCCTTCTCATTCTTTAATTTTATCCAGAAAACATTGAGCGAGAGCCTATGTGTGCTGGGGGCTGAGTTGGGAAGTTACAGTACTTGAAACCTTTAGAATATTTGCTTATAATTTAAAGTGAAACTGTTTCATGGAGGAATGTGTCAATAAGCACTGTGGCGGTACAGAAGAGAGAAGGCCTGATTTTGCCTAAAGGCGTCAAGGAAGTCTTCGAGTTAATGTTGCTTTCTGTAGAAAGTGAATGTAGAGGTGTTGTCAAATCAATTCCAGAGTCGCACTCAGTGTGTCAGCCTCCTGATGCAGAAGAAAGAAGACTGGGAGCAGAGAGGAAGTGCAGGAGCTATTTAAGGAAGATAAGCACCTTCCAGGCCTTTAGGATTCTTCTCATTTTAAACACTTTATCCTGAGTGTTAAGTATATTCATTCATTCATTCACTCACTCACTCTTCTCCTCAGGCATCAAATCTCCACTTTAGTCTCCTGATATAAATACTTCAGGGGCCTTCCAAACTTCTTAAAACCTGCACTCATTGCTATGCCCGCGAAAACCAGGCACAGTGCAGCAGTGGCGTGGTCTCTACCTCCTTACCTCTTGAGCCTTCCCTCTAAACTCTACTGAGCCACAGTTGATCAAACCACACTTTGAAATTTGTCTCATGACTTTGTTTGCTGTTTCTCCCACCCGGCGCTTCTCATGCTTCGGGTCTCCTCTGCCGGAGGATTTTCTCTGCTAATTGAATCTAAGATTCTTCCTGTTTTATTTCACCTCTGTCCCTCTACTAGAGCATTCTGGTTTAGTTCTTTGCAGTGCCTCATAGACTGAAACAATGCACTGATTTGCTCTTTATTATCTACTTCCCTTATTCTGTTTCATCTCCACTATCAAAGACACACCTTTGCATAAAAGAGGTTCTGCGGCTGGAAAGATGGCTCAGAGATTAAGAGCATAGGCTTCTCATCTAGAGGCCCTGAGTTCAATTCCCAGCAACTACATGGTAGCTCACAACTGTCTATAATGAGATTTGGTGCCCTCTTCTGGTCTTCTGGTTTGTAGACGTACGTGCAGGCAGAACACTGTATACATAATAAATACATAAATCTTTTAAAAAAAAAAAGGATCTTAATGCCCGTATGAAGAATGACAAGTACTTTTAAAATAGCTGTCAGGATTAGAAAAGGAGGTGTCAGTAGCAGGTTTGGGAACTGTTTCTGGCTGAATTGCACAACTCAGGGCAAACTGAATGGCAAACAAGTACCCAGCTTTCCAAGTAGTGAGCTTGGGGTTCCAAACTTCTTCCCTGTCACAAGCCTCTCAGCAGAGCTACTGGGAATTTGCCTACAAAAGAAGCTATTAGGTACTAGCTGTTATCTATCTTTTGCTTCACATGATTCCCCCTTTAAAAGTTACCACAATAGATACCTAGGACCCTGAGGATTTTACCTCAATGGATACTCTTCTCTCAGGTTAGCCAGCTGACATTGAATTACTAAGTAGCCAGAATGCACAGCATCAGAGTAGGTGGATACTAATAAGTGTCTGAGCATGGTTTGTGTTGACTTAACAGTGTACAGGAAACAGATTGACTTGGATCATTACTCTTGTTAACAGGTCATGCATCTCAAGAGGCCTGTGGCTAAGTGACATGACAGATGCTGAGTAGAAACTGGCAGCAGGTAGAGAGCATGTGAAGAAGCAGAGTCTAGGTGTCCTCTCTGCTAGAAACCCTTTCAGTACCACAAGGCAAGAGACTCTGCAGGGCTTGTTTGCTTGTTTGTTTGTTTGTTTGTTTGTTTGTTTTTTAATACATGGTCTTGCTTTGTATCCCCAGCAGGCCTCTCCAATTTTCACTCTCCCTGTTTCAGCCTCCAGACTATTAAGGGCACAGCCATGAGCTATCATCCTTCTTCATTCAAGATCTTCTACCTTCTAAATTGTGACGTTAGGACTAAGCATTCAAAACATGAACTTTTGAGGGATAATCCATAACCAAACCATAACTGTAGGTACTTGTCAAAAAGAAAATGCCTCTTGTACATAATAATCTGAGAGGGAATAAAAAGGAATAAAGGGATGTGATATAGATTCCATATCCCTGAGGTGTGCCCAGAGTGACAAGAAATGTGGTGAGGTGTTGTGGAATATTTGTTTAACTAGGCAAAGATGTGTTACATTTGTTTGTGTTGTAGAATATTACTTTAACTGTGTAAAGGTATGCTACATCTGTTTGTGTTGTAGAATATTACTTTAGCTGTGTGAAGGTGTTTTACACTTATTTATGCTGCATTTATTTAATCATGTAAAGATGTAATCCTGTTTTATCTTGCCTGCCTAAGGCACCTGATTGGTCTAATAAGCTGAAAGGTCAATAGCTAGGCAGTAGGGAGATAGGCAGCACTGGCAGGCAGAGAGAATGAGTAGTAGGAGTAATTAGGCTCAAGAGAATGTGAGGAAAGAGAAAGAGGGAAAAAGAGAAAGAGGTGCTGAGGGCCAGACAGACAGACATGGAGTAGATCATACAGAATGAAAGAAAGGTAAAAAGCCCCAATGCAAAACATAGATGAATAGAAACAGATTAATTTAAGTTAAAAGAGCTATAGGACAAGCGTAAGATAAGGCTGAGCATTCATAATTAATCATAAGTGCTATGGAATGATCCTTCTGTACACTGTGAATGTGTATTACTTTCATTGGTTAATAATAGAAGCTCTTTGACCTATAGCAAGGCAGGATAAAGTTAGGTGAGACAATCAAACTGAGGACTGGAAAGAAAAAGGGCCGAGTTGAGAGAAACACAAGTGAGCTGCCCAAAAAGCAAGACACCAGAGGACCAGTAATGCCATGGACCATGTGCCAATACATAGATAAATAGAAATGGGTTAATTTAAATGTGAGAGAGTTAATAATAAATCTGAGCTAATGGCCAAGCATTTTGTAATTAATATAAGCTTTTGTGTGTTTACATGGGACTGGGCTGTCAGGACAGAAAAACTCTGTCTCCATTTACAAACAAGTCTTCTTGTCCTGATTTGGGAGCTGGTTGGTGGTCCAAAAGAAAGCCTGCTACAGTGAGGTGTTTGTTAAATCAAAGTATTAAGTGAGTTGTAATCATAAAGTAGAATGAACAAATTAGACATTGAATACTTTAGGGCTAGTGGTGTGTGTGTGTGTGTGTGTGTGTGTGTGTGTGTGTGTGTGTGTGTGTGTGTGACATAAGATAAAGCAGTATTGTTTGGTAGAATTTTCTGAAAGAAAGTTAATGTTTTATGATCTGTGCTCTACAAGAAGGAGGCCACTTCCATCACATGTGACTTTCGAGAATTTGAAATGTGTCTAATACATTTTTATCTAAATTATGTTAAAGTGAAACAGCCACAGAACCACAATGGCTCCTGTACTGGACAGCCTAGGCTTAAGGCAACACAGCCTATCTAACTGTGTCTGTTAAAAAATACTATTAGGAGGAAATAACTTATATGGGCTGCCTCTATAATATGTTCTTGTGATAAAGTAATATTTCTGAATATTGTATTAGAAGCATTTATATTACCTTTAAAATGAGGTGGTTTACAACTTATAGTTTGCTCCTATTTTTACATCATGCATTCTGAAAAAATAAAATGTACTCTGTCTCTTGAGTTTGCAAACTTTGGTGCTGAGACTTCTATAATTTTCACATGATTGTGATGACAGAAGGAAAAAGTAATTGGAATTGTGGTTGAAGTGGATACTCTGCAGAATTTTCATTCACTAATTTAAATAAATCAACATTTTCATTGTGTGTAAAATTTTTTGAAATAAATGCAAAATTGTCTTAAGAAAGGGCTCATAAATATCCATGTACTTTCTAGATATTCTTTAGTTAATAAGAGAGAGAAAGATAGAGAGAGGGGGGGGGAACAGAGAGGAAGCACCTTTAGCTAAAATTTCAGAATAAGAAATAGTCTCTAAGGTTAGAGGAATGTCAAAGACAAAATTTACATAATCCATTCATCACAACCCTATCCAACAAGAATAATCCAGATCAATAACCTACCAGAATCTAATCAATACTCCATAAGGACACAATCATTCACCAGCCCTGTCTACTTCATCCACATCTCCATACCAATCTTGCTTTGACGCCCTAGAATATGGAGCAACTCTGACTCATTTATGTAATGTATTCTTATCAACCAGGATCAACACACAAAATCTCCACTAGGGAAAACCAAGGCAGTTTTACCTGTACAGAATGAGAAAACTTCCTTCCTGCCTCCTAAAAAGGAGTGACTGGATTTTAAAGAATACTCTTACCATGTAGTTACAATACATGTCTATCATCGTGTTTTCTTGTGTCATGTCTTAGTTTGTTTTCTGTTGCTGTGGTAACACACTGACCAAACCCAGGTTGGGGAGGGAAGAGTTTGGTTTACACTTCCACATAACAGGCCACCATAGTGAGGAGTCAGGGCAGAGACTAGTAGAAACTATAAAGGAATGCAGATTGCTGGCTTGCCCCCTGCTTCTCTTGAACAGGTTTTCCTGTATAACCAATATCACCTTCCTAGGGGTAGCATTACCCACAGTGGACTGGGCTCTCTTCAATCAATTAGCAATCAATAAAAGTGCTCCACAAACATAGGCCAATCATCTGATGGAGCCAGTTCCTCAGCTGAGGCTCCATCTTCCCAGATATGAGGTCACAAGCAAGAATGCCCATCACAGACCAACTTTAAACTTGGGAATAAAGGAGTAAACTGAAATTTTCTGCTTCTTACAGGATTATTTATTTGAGTATATAAGGTTGCACTATTTTCTTTTTCATTATTTAAAACAGCTTTTCAATTTAAGTATATTTTAGTCATATTCTTCCCCTCCCCAAAGTCCTTCCAAATCCCCTAGCCCTCCCAACCCATATAAATTTAAGTTCTTTCTCAAAAAACAACAAAACTCCAATAAAAACAAAACCCCCAAACCAAGAAAACAAAATTAAACACCATCCAAAAGAAAAATAAATAAATAAATAAACCTAACCACAATAAATTAAAAAAAAAAAAACCTATGGAGTCCATTGTATATTAGTCAACTTCTCCTAAGTATGAAGTCTGTCCTGGAGTGGTTGATATTCAGTGTCACTACTTTGGAGAAAACTGATTTTCCCTCTCCCATGAGACATAAATGACATTTCAGTTATTAACCTTTATTCTAGTGACTAGGTTTTCATTCATTCATTCATTCATTCATTCATTCATTTAAAACATAACAAAATAAAATATAATGAAATACAATAAAAACTATTACATCAAATTTGGACAAGACAAACCAACAGAAGGAAAAGATTCCAGGATAAGAAACAAGAATCATAGACCAACTCACTCACAAACTCAGGAATCCTATAAAATCACTAAACTGTGTAGCATGAATCTTAAAGCGTTCTTATTAATAAGAACAAAAACCCGAGGCCAGTTATTGGGGTGATTGCTGGAAGATCAGAGACACAGAACAAGCCACAGCTATCTCACCTTGCTAGTTCCTCAGGTGATCCTGTTTCCTCAGGCTGGAAGCTTCTGAGTCCTCCTCCACATGAATCTCAGCTGAACTGTGTTGCTCCAAAGCTTAACTAACTACATGCTTTTTCCTCCTTAGTTCCTGGTCCTCACGCCTTATATACCTTTTTCTTTCTGCCCCCACTCCCTGGGATTAAAGGCATGGGTCACCATGCTTAGCTGTTTCTAAAGTGGCCTTGAACTCAGAGATCTGGCTAGCTCTGTCTCCCAAGTGCTGGGATTAAAGGTGTGTACCACCACCGCCCAACTTCTGTTATGGCTTACTCTTCCCATTTTCTAGCCACCATTTCTGGCTCTGTTCTAGTGGCTGTCTGTTCTCTGACCCCAGGTATGTTTATTTAGGGGAACACACAATATTTCAGGGTACACAATACCCACCACAAAACTGTAAGCCATGATTCAAGCACAGAGGACATGGTGCTGACACGGGCAGGCGCTGTGCATGCTGCTGAAGTCTCTGGGAGTTCATATGAGCTTTGCTCATGTAAATTAAGAGGACCTTGATTCTTCATGTCCTCCTTCCTCTGGCTCTCACACTCTTTCTGCCTCCTCTTATGCTGGGTTCCCTGACCTCTGAGAGCAAGGATTTGATGGAGACATCCATTTACGCATATTCCAAGGCCTCTTACTCTCTAAGTTATTTCTGGCTGTGGGTCTTTCTGTACATATTCCCATCTGCTACAGAAGGAAGAATCCCAGTGATGGCTAAACAAGGCACTTATCTATGAATATAGCAAAATATCATTAGATGGCATTTTATCACTGCACCTTGTTTTTAGATATTATTATTTGGTTTTACCCTAGGTCCCTGGGCTATCTATCTAGTCTCATGTTCTTAGTCACTCAATCAGTATTGTATATGGGTTCCATCTCATGAAGTGGGCCTTAAGTCAAATCAATTATTGGTTGCTTACCCCCATAAGGTCTGTGGCACTACTGTCCTAGCATATCTTGAAATTAATACACCATTATAGATAAAAGATTTGTGTCTGACTTGATGCTTAACTTTCTCTTTTGATAGCATGCTGAATACCTTCCTGTACCAAAAATGCTGGAACATAGGAATGAAGGCTCTATGTAAGCACCATCTTGAAATCTCCATGTTCAATGAGTTGTATGGGTGTTGTCTTCAGCAAAGGGGACCCACTGTCAGCTTGCAGGGAGCAATCTATTGACTTGTCAACAGCATGGTCTGTTTGAGGATTTCCATGGGACTGCCTTAGCCAAAAATTCAATTGAATGCAATCTCTAGTACTGGTACTGAAAGCCTCCTTTGGTGACAAGAGATGGCTAGTGGGGACTCTGTATTCCCCATTATTTGGAGATTTTATTTAGATAGCCTTTATATCTTAGGAAATTTCTACTGTATTACATTTCACACTACCCCTCAAAAGCTGTCTCTCCAGGTATTCCCTCCTAATTCCCCCTCTCCCAGCTTTCTCCTGACTTGATTTTCCCATTCCAACTACTCCTTCTATCCATATCTATCTATTCTATATCTTTTTCCTAAGGAAATCTATCTGTTCCTTCTAGTAAAGGTACTCTATAGCTACCCTCTGTGGTTCTATGGATTGTAGCTTGACTATTATTGACTTAACAGCTAATATCCATATATAGGAGAATACATATGATACTGGTCTTTCTGGGTCTGGGATAACCTCACTTGATATGATTTTTTTCTAGTTCCATCCATTTGCTTGCAAATTTCATGA
The DNA here is from genome assembly GCF_903995425.1 of Onychomys torridus. Classification (NCBI taxonomy): domain Eukaryota; kingdom Metazoa; phylum Chordata; class Mammalia; order Rodentia; family Cricetidae; genus Onychomys; species Onychomys torridus. The sequence goes on along the minus strand of NC_050444.1, from coordinate 45,120,373 downwards.
TGTCAGTTTTTAAGGGCTAAATAATACTCAGTTGTGTAAATGTACCACATTTTCAGTATTCATTCCTCTGTTGCCCTCAACATTTAGGTTGTTTCCAGTTTCTGGCTAGTGTGAATAGAGCAGCAGTAAAGATCATTGAACAAGTGTCTGTGTGGTAAGATGAAGGATCCTTTGGTCATATGCCCAAGAATTGTAGAGATGAATCTTGAGGTGTACTCATTTTTCTGAGGAACCAACACACAAATTTCCAAAGTAGCTGTACAAGTTTGCACTCCCACCAGCAATGGAGGAGTGTTCCCATTGCTCCACATCCTCACCAACATGAGCTGTCACTTATGTGTGTTATTGATCTTACCCTTTCTGACAGGTTTAAGATAGAATCCCAAAGTAGCTTTCATTTGCATTTATATGATAGCTAATGATGTTGAACATTTCTTAAAGTGTTTCTCAGATATTTGAGATTCCTCTATTGAGAATTCTCTATTTAGATCTGTACCCCATTTCTAAATTGAGTTATGTATTTTTGTGATGTCTAGTTTCTTGAGTTCTTTATACATCTTTATACATGAGTATGTACCATGTTTGTCTTTCTGGGTCTAGAATACCTCACTCAGGATGATCTTTTCTAGTTCCATTCACTTGCCTACAAATTTCATGATTTCATTTTTTTAACAGCTGAGTAATACTCTATTGTATAAATGTATATCATTTACTTTATCCCTTTTTCAGTTGAGGGATACCTAGGTTGTTTCCAAATTCTGGCTATTATGAATAAGACTGTTGTGAACATAGTTGAGCAAGTGTCCTTGTGGTAGGATGGAGAGTCCTTTGTATATATGTCCAGGATTGGTACAACTGGGTCTTGAAGTAGATCAATTCCCAATTTTCTGAGAAACTGCCATGTTTATTTCCAAAGTGTCTGTACAAGTTTTCACTCTCCCATCAGCAGTAGGAAAGTGTTCCCCTGTTCCACATCTTCTCCAGCATAAGTTGTCATTTGTGGTTTTGATCTTAGCCATTCTAACAGGTATAAGATGGAATCTCAGATTTGTTTTTCAGTTCCATTTCCCTGATGGCTAAGATTGTGGGACATTTCTTTAAGCCCTCCTTGGCCATTTGAGATTCTTCTGTTGAGAATCTTCTGTTTAGATCTGTACCTCAGTTTTTTAATTGGATTATTTGTTGTCTAGTTTCTTGAGTTCTTTATATATTCTGGACATTAGCCTCTGTCAGGTGAAGAGTTGGTGAAAATCTTTCCCCATTCTGTAGACTGCCATTTTGTCCTATTAACAGTGTCCTTTGCCTTTTAGAAGCTTTTCAGTTTCATGAGGTTCCATTTATTAATTGTCAAACTTAGTGCCTATGCTATTGCTGTTCTGTTTGGAAAGTTGTCTCCTGTGCCAATATGTTCAAGGCTATGCTTCACTTTCTCTTCTGTCAGCTTCAGTGTATCTGGTTTTATGTTGCAGTCACTGACCCACTTGAACTTGATGTTTGTTCAGGGTGATAGATAGGGTTCTATTTGCATTCTTCTGCATGCAGACATTCAGTAAGATCAGCAGATGCTTTCTTTTTTCTATTGAGTGTCTCTGGCTTCTTCATCAAAATTCAAGTGTCCATAGGTATGTTGATTTATGTCTGGGACATCAACTGGATTCCACTGATCAACCTGTCTGTTTTTATGACAATACCTTGCAGTTTTAAGTACTATATCGCTGTAGTACCACTTGAAATCTAGGATGGTGATACCTCTGGAAGTTCTTTTATTGTACAGGATTGTTTCAGCTGTCCTGGGGTTTTTTGTTTGTTTGTTTGTTGTTGTTGTTGTTTTATGGAGCTGAGGATCGACCCAGAGTCTTGCATTTGCTAGGCAAGCACTCTACCACTGAGCTAAATCCCCAACCCTGTCCTGGGTTTTTTGTTGTTGCTGTTTTTCATACGAAGTTGAGTATTGTTCTTTCAAAGGCTGTAAAGAATGGTGTTGGAATTTTGATGGAGATTGCTTTGAATCTGCAGACTACTTTTAGTAGGATGCCACTGGACTACTTAATCCTATCAATCCATGGGCATGAGATCTTTCCATCACCTAATACCTTCTTCAATTTCTTTCTGCAAAAACTTAAAGTTACTGTCATACAAGTCTTTCATTTGTTTGGTTAGAGTTACCCCAATGTATTTTATATTATTTGTGGCAATTGTGAAAGGTATTCTGTGGTGATATTTTATTTGTGCTCTAACAAATAAAGCTTGCCTGGAGATCAGAGTGTGGAGCTAGCCAGTTGAGGCCAGGCAGTGGTGGCACACATCTTTAATCCCAGGACTTGGGATCTCATGCCTTTGATCCCAGAACTTGGAGGAGGAAACAGGAAGTAATATGGTTAAGCAGAGGGAGGAAGTGATAAGGCAATAAGGTGAGGTGGAGACAGGAGCTCAGCCCCTTTCAATCTGGGAATTCTTAGAGGTAAGAAATTTCAGAGTGGCTGGCTGCTCTGCTTCTTTGATCTTTCAGCTTTTACCCTAATATCTAACTCCAGGTTTTCATTATTAAGACCAATTAAAACTCAAGCTACATTGTTGTTTCCCTGAGTTCTTTCTCAATGTTTGTAATTTGTATATAAGAGGACTACTATTTTTGTTGTTATTGTTTTGGTTTTTGGTTTTGTTTTTGTTTTGTTTTTAGTTAATCTTGTATCCAGACACTTTGGTGAACATGTTTATCAGCTGAAGGCATTCTCTGGAATTTTTGGGGTCCCTTATTTATACTATTACATTATCTGTGAAAAGATATACTTTGGCTTCTTTCCAATTTATATCCTCTTGATCTCCTTTAATTGCCATATTACTCTAGCTAGAACTTCAAGTACTAAATTGAAGAGGTATTGAGAGAGTGGACAGCCTTGTCATGGTCTTGCCTTTAGTGACATTGCTTTGAGTTTCTCTCCATTTGATTTGATTTGGGCTATAGGCTTACTTTAAATTGCCTTTTTTTTTTTTCATTTATGCCCCATGTGTCCCTCATCTAAGACTTTTATCATGAAGTGGTGATGGATTTTGTTAAAGGCTTCTTCTGCATCTAATTAGATGATCATGAATGTGTGTGTGTGTGTGTGTGTGTGTGTGTGTGTGTGTGTGTGTGTGTGTTTCCTCAGTTTATTTCTATGGTAGACTACATTGATAGATTTTTGTATGGAGAACCAGTCTGGCATCTCTGGGACGAACACTAATTCACTGTGGTAGATGATCATTTTGATGTGTTTTTGGATTCCATTTACCAGTATTTTATTGAGTACTTTTGTACCTATGTTTATGAAATTGGTCTGCAATTCCCTTTAATTTTGAATCTTTGTGTGGTTTGTGTATCAGGGTGACTCTGGCCTCATAAAATGGATTTGTTAATGTTCCCTCTGTTTCTATTTTGTGGAATAATTTGAGGAGCATTGGCATTAGCACCTCCTTGAAAGTCTGTTCAAATTCTGTGCTAAAACCATTTGGCTCTGGACCTTTTTTGGTTTGGAGAAATTTCATGAGCCTTCTACTTCCTTAAGGATTATAAGTCATTTAAATTATTTAATTTTGGTAAGTGGTATCAATTGAAAAAAATGTCCATTTCTTTTAGATTTTTCAAATTTGTTGAGTTCAGGTTTTTTAAATATGACCTAGTGGTTCTTTGGATTTCCTTGATGTCTGTTGTTATGCCCAACTTTTGTTTGTGATTTTTGTTAATTTGGGTATTATCTCTATGTCTTTTAGATAGTTTAAATAAGGGTTTGTTGATTTTCTCAAAGAACCAACTTTTCTTTGATTAATTATTTTATTGTTCTCTTCATTTCTATTTTATTGATTTCTGCCCTTAGTTAGATTATTTCCTGCCATCTAAACATCTCTGGTGTATTTGCTTCTTTTTGTTTTAGAGCTTTCAGGTGTGCTGTTAAGTTACTAGTATGAGATCTCTCCAGTTTCTTTATGAAGGCACTTAGTGCTATGAACTTTCTTCTTAACACCACTTTCATTGTTTCCTTTAATTTTGCATATGTTCTTCATTCATTTTTATTGAATTCTAGAAAGTCTTTAATTTCCTTCTTTATTTCTGCCTTGACCCAGTAGTCATTCAGTGGTGAGTTTTTCAGTTTCCATGAGTTTGTACACTTTCTGTTGTTTCTGATGTTGTTGAAAACCAGCTTTAATCCACTGCAGTCTGTTAGGATACAGGGGGGTATTTCAGTTTTCTTGTATCTGTTGAGTGTAGTTGGAGTTTTTCTGCCTGGCCCAGTCAGGACAAATCTCTCTTACCCGCCAGCCCCACAGTCGCTCAGACCCAACCAAGAAAGCACACAGAAACTTACATTGTTTACAAACTGTATGGCCATGGCAGGCTTCTTGTTATCTACTTTTTCTATCTTAAATTAACCCATTTCTGTTAGTCTATACTTTGCCACATGGCTTGTGGCTTACCAGTACCTTTACATGTTGCTTCTCCTGGTGGCAGCTGGCGGTGTCCCTCCCCAGCCTTCTACTTCCCAGAATTCTCTTCTCTCTTGTCCCGCCTATACTTCCTGCCTGGCCACTGGCCAATCAGAACTTTATTTACACAGAGCGATATCCACAGCACTTCCCCTTTTCTTTTTTTTTTTTAAGGAAGATTTTAACTTTTACATAGTACAATTACATATAACAAAACAATTATCAAGCAAGAATTACAGTTATAATATTAAAGAAGATATCCTATCTATCTTATATTTGTGTGTTTAAGGTTTTATATCTAACGTATCTTTTATCATAACTGAGGAAATTATAACTATCTAGTCTTTAACCATATCAAAGACCTCAGAAGGATATAATATTACCTGAGAACCGGGAGAAGGATGTAAGCATTTTTCAGGAGTCTTGCAAGAGTAGACAGAGACAGCTGGCAGCCTGGACAGTCACCTAATGTTCCTTTGTAAAGTTGGGGCATCTGTCTTTAGCCCACAGGGCTAGAGTCTTGGTCATTTCTCTCAGTGTCCTGTAGAATGTCTGGCAGTTTCCTCTGCGAAGCAGGAACCTGAAGGACCATTTTGTCAAGCAAAGTTTAGTGGTCACCTTTCTATGGGTCCTGCATGTCCAGTTGATTGAGCAGTCCAGGCAAGAACAGTTTCTTGCCCAAATGGCTATTTTTGCCAAGGTGAAGATAAACTCCATATGAAGTGTCTTCAATGCCCATCCTCCTCTCTGAAGTAAATCGGTGCTGCCAGGAGCAGACATGTCTCATGATCCAGAAAGTCTAAATTTTAAAAATATTTTAAATGCCATATTCTGTAGACCTTTGAAGTGTTTGAAGAGTACCTGTCTATCTGAAATATCTCTGTGTATACCTAGAAGACTTAACTAACATGGCTATGAGTATGATTATCATAGATGACCAGTTATTAATCTATTTTTAATTATCTATTACAATTTTAAATGAGCTATATAAACATAATACCTTAAACAAGAGTAGAAATATACACACAATATAACAAAATTAACTAAGTTTGTATCAATAGACTAAAATCTAAACCAATGTAAAACATTTTAAACAAGTTGTTGCTCTTTAGAAGTTCCCTAATCTACCTTTTCATCCTATTATATCTATATCATATTCCCCTTTCTTCTTTAGAAAGAGATCTCATTTATAATCAACCTGCTTTAAAGAAAAATATTGTTTTTTTTTCTGTCCCACACCAGAGGGCTCTTCTGATTTAGGACACAAGAATCTCTTAACCTTTTCTTTTAGCAATATGTCTGGGTTTAGAGAAGTAGTGAGCCAATTTCATCTCCAAAGCCAGCTTGATAATTTTGGGAATGTGGGTGTAGTTTCTCTTACTACTTCCTGCTGGAGGGGGGCGCTGTATCTTATGGGGACACAAAGAAAATTTTAGGATTATGGAGTAGTCCATTAGGGTGAACCTCTGAGCCAGTTGCCTTGAAAGCATTCTGGATGTTGGATCATCTGGGCCATGGTGTCATCAGAGACCTTTCAGGTGGTCTTGGCTCATCAAACCTGATGTATCTTAATCTGGAACAAATCCACAGCCTCTGGCTTTCTGTGGAAACAAAAGCAGAGACTCTTTTCCAAAGCCACATATCCTTATATCCAAATTTTGAAGTCAAGGTACCTTTAAAATTTACATATTTGTTTAACTCAACAGCTTTTATGATCAAATCTTTTTCTGCAGTTAAAAATCCCAAAGACAACATAAACCAGATTCTCTGTGTAATATCTATCTTTGTAAGACTGAAACGCTGTTGTGGCTGCTGGCTCCGCCCACCTCTGCTTCCCAACATGGCGGTGGTACAGTTTACCGCCAGCTCTGGCTCTGGAGCCATGTGTACCATCAACTATCAGAAGCAGTTCTATCAAAGCAGTGCATAGCCCAGAAATCTTTTTTTTTTTTTTTTAACTAGCAAAGGCTAAATCCACCACGCAGCAGAGTAAAGTGCCGCTTATAGATTCCTCATTCCTGCCACACTGCAGGTCAGACAATCACGCCAGGAGCCCGCCATAGTAGCTCAAACCGGCAGGCTGCCGCTAACTTGAGAGAAACAATTAGGAAGCTGTTTTTAGCTCTGTTTTAGAATCTTTTTTCTCAGGTTTTAGGTGGAAACTCTTGCCCCACGTTGGGCGCCATTTGTAGTTGGAGTTTTTCTGCCTGGCCCAGTCAGGACAAATCTCTCTTACCCGCCAGCCCCACAGTCGCTCAGACCCAACCAAGAAAGCACACAGAAACTTACATTGTTTACAAACTGTATGGCCATGGCAGGCTTCTTGTTATCTACTTTTTCTATCTTAAATTAACCCATTTCTGTTAGTCTATACTTTGCCACATGGCTTGTGGCTTACCAGTACCTTTACATGTTGCTTCTCCTGGTGGCAGCTGGCGGTGTCCCTCCCCAGCCTTCTACTTCCCAGAATTCTCTTCTCTCTTGTCCCGCCTATACTTCCTGCCTGGCCACTGGCCAATCAGAACTTTATTTACACAGAGCGATATCCACAGCAGTTGAGACTTGCAAAGACTGGGTATGTGGTCAGTTTTGGAGAAGGTCCCATAAGATGCTGAAAATAAGGTATATTCTTTTGTGATTGGTTGAAATGTTCTGTAGATATGTTAGGTCCCTTTGGTTCACAATGTTTGTTAGCTCCTGTAGTCAGAATATTTCCTGTGTCCTGGCCTGCCAGCAGCTGGGACAAATCTCTCCCATTCTTGTCCCCAAGTAAACACACAGAGGCTTATTAATTATAACTGACTGCATGGCCATGGCTCAAGCCTTTTGCTAGCTAGCTGTTATACCCTAAATTAGCCTGTAACTATTAATCTGTGTATCACTACATGTTCCATGGCTTTACCTGCATCCCATTTCATGTTACTCCTTGAGCCATTCACTGGAGTCTCCCCCAACCTTTTACCTGTCTCTAAATTTCCTTCCTGCTTCTAAGCTGCCTTGCCATAAGCCAAACAACTTTATTTATCAACCAATCAGAGCAACACATATTCGCAATGTACAGGAAGACATCTGGCATGCCCTCTAGTCCAATACAAGTTTTTAAAGTATGTTCTTATGATTCTCTGGATTTTCTGGGTGTCTGCCGTTATATTCCCCTTTTTACTTCTGATTTTGTTAATTTGAATCTTCTTTCTCTTCTGTTTAGTTAGTTTGGACAAGGATTTGTCAATCATTGATTTTCTCAAAGCACCAACTCTTTGTTTCATTGGTTATTTGTATTTTTTGTTGTTGTTTTTGTTGTTTCTATTTTATTGATTTCAGCCCTGAGGTTGATTATTTATTGCTGTCTACTCCTCCTGGGTGTGATTACTTCTGTTTGCACTAGAGCCTTCAGGTGTGCTGTTAAGTTGCTAGAGACTATTTGCAAAGACCCAAGCCGCTCCAGCCAGGGAAGCAGGGAAGCTAACGGCAGATTTTGGATTCCTTCTGTCCCCTCAAATACAATGTCCGAGTTTCATCACCAGCTCTGCAACAGATCACCTGCTGTAGCCCCTTTTCCCCTCTGGCCAGTCTCCAGGGGATCCCACAGATCTCCTGTTCCTAACCCCTAACTCGCGCCTTTATTGCTTTATCCCAGCTCCCAGCTCTAGCAGGCCTTCTCGGGGAACCCACAACCCACTCTTGCCAGGGAAGCTAGAGGGTACCTCTCTTCCATTTCTCCAAATTCAATCCCCTAGTCTTACCCCTAGCTTTGCAGCAATTAATATTTCTTAAAAGTGTATTAAATAAATTATGGAAAATTAGCTAATATTTTAAATTTTGATGCTTGAATCTTAAAGTAACTATATAATATAGAATTTTCATTTCCTAAATTTTCTTGTGGTTTTGAAATGGTTCATACATGAATCAATGGTTAGCTTGTATTTTCAACTAATTTATATTTTCAAACCTATGGCTAATGGTCACACTGCCATTACTATCAAGTCATCCCTGTAGGCAATATTTTTGGTAATGACAGGTTGTAACCACATAGGTAATGTAACATGATCTTCATTGTGTGAAGTATCATGGTTTGATGTGAAGAATGGGATGTAGATGTTTGGAAGAAAAGTCAATACATACAACAGGAAGTTCTTGTACTGACAGAAAATATAGTAGTCTGTACCAGCTTAGAAGGCAGAAATGAAGAAAAGTGAGTGGAAAGTGTCTTTTTAATAATTGACTATATGAACATATTAATGAATTGAATGTGGGAAAGGGAGGAAAGGGAAAGAACAGTTGGATGAAAGAACTAGTGTTTTCTAGACAAAGGAAGACCTGATAAGCAGGGGTGAGAAGATGTTATCTTTGGCAAAGTTAAGCTTAAAACATTATGTGCATGTCAGTGTTTCCCATGTTAAGTATTTTTAAAATGTATATTCAAGTCATCCAGAAGACTAGCTAGTGTAGTGTCAGCACCTGTTTTATTGTTATAAAAATACAGGAAGTGATAATATTATTGGAACTGGAAGTGAAAAGAGCAGAAGTTATTGTCACAGACTTTTGAGTCATCCACAGAGCTTATGTTCAAGTGAGGAAACTCTTATGAGTACCTACCATGTTCCACGTGTGCTGCAATGTTCTGAAAAGAGACAAGATGAGGATGACAGTGACAGTCTCCGCTCTCATAAATCTTCAGGCAAATTATAGAAGAGGATTGATTGTGAAAGAACAGAAACTCAGAAGAAAAATAAAAGGCATCAATCAATGAAAGAACACAAAGGATTTACAGAAGGCTTAAATAAGACAGGAAAGAACCAGTATGATGTAACCTAAATATGCTCAGCTTCTTTTCCATGAGAGCAGGTATTTCAACAGTGGAGACTTGATCAACAGTACTAACAAGAACATTAAAGATGAACAAAAGCTAAGAATGTGTTGGAAGGTCTACTTTTTTAAAAACATACTGAACTGCTAAAATCAATACAGAAAGCATAAAGGAGGCAATGTCATCTGGTGTGAAGAAGGCATCAGAGTAGATATGTGGTAAATTAAGGGAGAAAAAAATTAAGTTCATCTGAAAGAGAAGAACCTAATATTTAAGACCCTGGACTAGCAAGAATAGGTAGAAAAGATTTTCAACTTTGTTTTCTGAAAGAAGGAACATATGACTTTAAGAAAGATCTGGCCCAAAGCAAACCAGAACTAGGAACAGTTACCTAGTGACTTTCTCAATACTTCACTTTATTTACATAATCTATATAATTATTCATAAATATTCCCATATCTGCCTATAAATACTTTTTTTGTATTTATACATACCTGAGATTTCTTTCCTAATAATATAATGTGGAAATGTTTTATTGTCAGCAAAAGAGGATGCTGGTTCTTCACTGTTGCCTTCAGCATTAATTGACATCTCTCTCTGGATAAGTAACTGAGTCTTTGCAAGCTTCTGTCTTCATAATGATTAAAGGTAGTTGGAATCTCTTTTACACTTTAAAAAAAATGTATGTGTACCTTAGCCTCATGCCACTCTATGCATATGAAGAATCTTCTTAAGTTTGTAAAACAAAAATTTAGAACCAAATTTAATCCTGACACTGGCAGGTCTTAAAAACTAGCATAAAGATAAAGACAGATACAGTCACCATAGTAGTCAAATCTATTGCTGGGGCTACTAGGTGAAGTCATGGCAAAAAATACCAGAAAAACATGATAGAATTCAATGTGCAGCATGGCACACAACCACATTCTCCAAAGAGAAAAATCTTGATTTGTGATTATACTATTAATTCACTTATTAATCTATGTAACTGAGTCACAGAATCAATTTAATATGCACAAATGGTTGATAAAGATGTATGAAGACATGTTCATTTTCAGCTAAAGATAGATGATAGGTGATAGACTCCTATTATCTTTAAGGACCATATTATAAGAAATAAAGTTAGCTAACTTTGGATTTTTTAATTTTCTAAAAAGCATATTTTTGTAGCTGAAATAAAGTATATAATACCATGTTTCCCATCTCCCCACCAACACAACTTTATGTTCTTTTTCTCATTCTCTTCTAAAAACAAAACACAACACAAATCCATTAAAAACAAAAATTAAAATAATGAAGCAAAAAACTAGTAAGACAAAAACAAAACACCAAAATGATACAAAAAGTTTACAACAATACTATTGAGTTCATTTTGTGTTTTCCAACTCTTTCTGGGCATGGGGCCTGCCCTGAAGTGTGGTTGATATACCCAGTAAGATATATTTTCCCCTTTGCTAGTAGGAATTAACTACAGATAACTTTTTGATTGTAGGTGGCACCATGTGAGCACTTCCCCCTCCATGCTGGGGCCCCATCTGGCTTAAACTTGTGTAGACCCTCTGTGTGTTGCCACTTTCTCTTTGAGTTCATATTTGTATCAATCCTGTTGTATCTGGAAAATACCATTTCCTTGGAGTCATCAATCACCTCTGGCTCTTTAATCTTTCCAAATCCTTTTCTCTGAACATAGGGGGTAGGAAGGTATGAAAACTTTATTTTTAGGACTGAGTCCTCCAAAGTCTCTCACTTTCTACACATTGTTCACTTGTGGATCTCTGTGTTAATTGCCATCTATTATAAGAAGTTGCTCTGATGTGGAGTGAGAAAGGCACTGACCTGTGCTTTGTGTAATAAGTCGTTAAGAGTCATACTGCTATGTTCTTTCAGCAGGAAAATAGTAGTAGGTTTTCCTCTAGGTCCATGACCTATATAGGCTTAGATTCTTGGCCATGTTAACATGTCAGGTGTAAGTTCCATCTCATAGAGTGGGCCTAAATACAAACAAATAGTGGTTGGTTGCTCTTATAACAATTGTGCCAATATTGTACCAGGTCACTGTTTTAAGTCACAGGATTTGTAACTAAGTGATGTTAATTATCACATTTCTCTTCCAGTAATGCTGGATATACTTTCTATTACCATGAACATTAGACAGTAGGCATGAGACTTCTAGTTACCAGGTCAATTTCTCCATGTTTGGTGACATAAGTAAGTGTTGTCTTCAACAATAGGCCCTTACCTCCAGGTTGTGGAGAGTATCCAATACCTTGAGAACAGTTTGTGATTTGGGAGTGGTCCATGGGACCTCTTTGACCAATTACTCAACAAGATGTAACTACTCCTAGCACTGGAGGTTTTATTTGGTGGTGTAAGATGTCCAGTGTGGCATTGTCTCCCCTATTACATGATGACTCCATTATATTCCTTTCATATGTATTTATATTTTAGCAAGCTTCTACAGTAGATAGTTTCATAAGGTTTTGCAAATGGCCTTTAGTAAGTTGCCCCTCCATTATCCTTTTCTCCCATCTTTCTTCCTATTTAATACTCCTATTTTAATTCCCTTCTTTGTCGTTCCACAACAATATATTCTATTTCCCTTTCCTTGGGAGAGCGTGTCTCTCCCTCTAGTAACTTACTAGGTACCTAACCTCTGTGGTTATATGGATTGTAGCACACATATTGAAAGTTTAAAAGCTAGCATCCACATAGAAGAGAAAATATGCAATATGTGTCTTTGGGGATCTGGGTTACCTCACACTGGATGAGTTTTTCTAGCTTCATCCATTTGCCTGCAAATTTTTATTTTATTTTTCTTAACAGCTGTATAATATTTCACTATGTAAATGCACCATACTTTCATTATGTTTATCGATTGATGGAAATCTAGGCTGTTTCCAATTTCTGGCTATTATGAATAGAGCAGCAATGAACATGGATGAGCAAGTATATCTGGAGTAGTATGTAGAGTCCTTTTGATATATGTTCAACAGTGATATAGCCAGATCTTGAGGTGAATAAATTTCCGGATTCCTGAGAAACTGCCACATTGTACAAGTTTGCACTCCCCTGTGCCTGCATCCTTGTCAGCACGCGCTGTCATTTGCTTTATTGACCTTGGTCATTCTGACTAGGGTAAGATGAAATCTCAAAGTAGTTTTAGTTTCAGGTGGTAACTTTGAACCAAGCATTGTTCTAAAAATCCTTTACATGTATTAATCCAGTGCTCACACCACATGATAAGCCCCATCTTAAAGATGAACAAGTTAAACACAGAGAGGGTGGTAAGTGACCCAAGGTCACCCAGCAGCTCTAAAGCATGGTGGGAAGCAGTTGAGGCTGACTACCAACTTTTTGGTTTGATGAATAATCTTCCCAGGAAGTCACAGCAGCCTGGTATATACTGGTGGGACAAATGGCACTAGACTGAACCAGTGGCAGGGTTCTATAGGTATGTGGAAACAAGGGGAAAGTGTATGGAGCCTGTCAGCAAGGAGACAGCTAAAAATATAAGGTTACCAAATTTGTATTAATTAGGCAAAAAGATGGAGAAGGTAAAAGAGGTGGGAAGAAATCAGAAGTTTCTGGTTCAAGGAACTAGAGGTCCTTATAAGGCCATGGAAGACAAACAGTAAGTGAGAAAATAAAAATTAAAAAAACTGTGGGTTGTAGTCAGCAAGTGGGATGTTGAGATATGAGAATTGCACTAGTTCTGTGTAACACAAGCTCTAAAGTAACGTACAGTAAATATGGTATTAACCAACATAGAATGGAGGAAAATACCAGATAGGAAGGGTGTTGCCTTTGGGTTGGTGGGCTACTGATCAGAGGGAAGAAGAAGAGCTGAATGGGACAGGGTGTTAGAAACAAAAACAACAACAACAACAAAAAAAACAAACAAACAACAACAACAACAAAAAAAAAAACCTGTGTATGTCTGCCCTTCCTGGGTCCTCTTTCCCACTCCAGAAATTATTCTTGATCCACGACAATAGAAATGTGGAACATGGTTGAGTCTGAATACTCTGAGCAGTATGCATGTGGGTCTTCAGGACTAAGAACCAAGGATGCAAAGGCCCCCCAAAGGGTCTTCTGAAAGCCAGAGGCCCTTATCCAGGCCACTACACAAAGCTATAAGCCTGTCAGATGCTGTGGTTTCTACAAAAACAGAAAAGAAAAAGGGGACTAATGTTTCCTACCATACTTGCATAAATCACAAAGTCTTTATCCAATCAGCCATTCAAAAACTATTTATTGAGTGCCAGCTATGTGCCTGGCATGCAGCACTTAGAGGACAGATGTCCCTGCCTGTCAGAAGCCTAGGCCGTGTCTCTGGGGATTTTTAGAACTACCATTGCAGCCTGAAGAGTGCTGAATGATGCATGCCTGTTCTAGCCTTTAGAAGACACTGAACTGGCAATATAAGTGGGAAATAACTAACGAGGGCATTTAAGGAGATGAGCTCGGTATCTTACTTTTCACTCTTTTTTTTTTTTACTTGAAGGTAAAACTGAAAGTCAAACAGCATAAATATGCAAATTATTGGCACGCATGGGAAGAAATTTTCTTCTTTTCTAAATACTCAACACTCATTTTTTAATCATAAAAATAAATCTTTGAGCATGAGTAAAGAATTATAATATTTATATATAACCCAAATAAGTCATAATATTAACTAAATAAGTCATCACTTATATGAAATTTTTAAAAATCTGATACCTAGCATGTGAGGCCATATTTTTATTTTACAGTTCTTTGCCCAATAATAAGCCAGCCTGCAATATTAAAAAGAAATTATTTACTACAATTTATTATTTCAAAAAAAAACTCCCTGAAATTGTTTGCTAGTAGAATTATCCAAAAATTCTCTTCTCCATTGATAGGGATTTTATTTTAATAAATTAATAAACATGTAGTTCATTAAAAATCTTTGGTCTCAGCAAAGCCTAGAGAATACCAGGAGAATTTTAATGCCAAAAAGAACACAAAAGAAAGTAAAATAGTTCTGGTAAAATTAGCCTAGCAACAGCACCCTTTAAAGCCACGGGGAACACGCAGCGCTCCCTCATTACTTACTTATCATCCTATTTATCAAAATCCAGTTTGAACATATTATTTTAGATCAGGCCAGCATCATTTTAACAGACCAAGACCTGCTACTGAATGAGATATATAGTAACTACATTATTCATACAAATAATAAGAAAGAACCTCATATATATATATATATGTATCACACACATGAGATTTAATACAGGGGTTTTGTTTGTTTTGTTTGTTTTGTTTCAGGGGTAGTTTTTTGTTTTTGTTTGTTTGGTTTTTGTTGGTTGTTTTTGTTGTTGTTGTTTTTTGTTTTTTGTGTTTTTAGATGGCAGCAACCTCTAGATGGATCCACTCACACTGCAACGAATTAAACTTATAGGTGATTTCACGTGGGCATGAGGTTGATTGTTTCTTAGTTCTGCTTCAGAACCCCACGTTAGTGTACATGCAATTTCCACAGAAGCGGAAATGTGTTTGCTGTGGGTCAGTGAGCATTCCTTTCCAGGTTGCTCCTATGATGAAGCCCCACGATTAACACAAGGTCTTTAATGAAGGACTAGGGACGAAGCATTCCAAGATTGGCCTGGATTTCTGCCAGAAGGGAGAGAAAGGGGTCTTTGTGTGTGGACATCTGAAGGGCGGGCATAAACATGTTAGTTGATACTTAACACCCAAACCCAGTGCCAAAACCGTTAGCTCTCCTCAATAGCCTGCTCTGGTCTCAACTGTCGGCAACAATGGAGCAGCCACCTCCATATACAGGACTTGCTCATCACAGAACTTGTACAGCCTCAGAAAAGCAGCTGTTAAAAGCAAAGAGACTCTGGTTCTCTGACTTAGGCATGCTTTTTAATGTTTTTCTGGAGACAAGTTTCCATTTTTCATACCTACTGGATCTTTGCATTTTTAATAATTACTTTGTCTATTATGTGGTTCCATCCCTCAGGCGCTTGCAGAAGGAACCCAGAAAATCATATTCACATGAAATTGTTAGGTTTTACAGCAAGAGGCCCAGATAATTTGTGTGGTGATTTTTTTTTTCAGACATTTCCCTCCAGTTTTCCTTCCCTGCTATCCTTACCCACTCTCTACCTCAGTACATTTAAGAGATTCTGAAGAGCAGGCCACAGCATCCCCAGAGGTGGATGTGTGGAGATGCCAGGCTGAGTTCCCTGCCGAGGAGTCTGGCTATGTGTGTCCCTCAGCAGGACTGGCTCCACAGGAATCCCCTCCCTCCGGGATCTCCCTTTCACCACAGCTGGATCTAATCTCACACCTTCAGTTACTTGTGTGCACTCTTTAGTTACTGGCCAACAGTTATCTGTGTTGTATAGATTCCACTCGAACTTGAGACAAGCCCTACTTTACAGAGAACCATTGGCCAGGCAGGTTGCCACAGAGGCCCCTCCAGAAACCTCTGCTTATGAGTGGCCATGTGCAGCCAGGTAGGAGAATAAAATGGCATGTGTAAAGTTCAAAGGCTCTTGTCTCCCCACATTTACTCATGCAAAATTGTAACCACTCTGACATGAGGCCATTGAGTAATTTCCACATATGAAGAGCCATCGCTACCTGGCAGATAACAACATATTTTCAAATGATCCAGGGCCCAACTCTGAAACATTAGTTTCCATGCAGCAGCCCTTATCTGACCACTACAGGTCAACTGAACTCAGTGTGGTAGTCTGTAGTCCCAGAAACTTGCTAGTTTCAGCAGTTCTAAGTAGAGAGTAAGTTCCAATAAGGAGTTCGTTTAATGAGAGCAGCTACAACGTGTTATTAAATGTAAAACACGAGTCTCTACAAACACACTCAGTAGTTTTTAAATAGCAGTTGGATAATCTGTAACTTGGACGTTGTAAGCACTATTACTCTACCCCTTTCATAACCTCCAATCACCAAATACTGTGATATATTTTATAAAATAATACGTGTAGGAATTTATTTTTAAAAATCATTTATGTGTTTGGAGTAGAGTCACAGTGATGCTTTGAAAAGTGAGGCATGGATGTCTGAAAGAACTAAAGCTTCTGAGAAATGTCGAAACTTCATTACAAATTTAACCAGCCTTTTGTACAACCAAATTGCATTAGAATATATTAATATAATTGCATGTTATAGGTTTTATGTATCATTAGCAAGGTCATCATGGATTTGGGTTGAATTGCTGAAGGAAAACGATTGCATTACCAGAGTGCTCTTTGAGGATCTGAGGATGAATACACTTTGCTTCATTAGGGTAATCTCACTGTAACTCAATATTCTTTCTAATTTTAGAATAAGAAAAGACCATAGGAGACCTCCATAATACAAACTTCCCTGTCCTACTATTGCACCAGGATTCTGTGTCTTTAAAACACAAAACTAACATAGCTAATAGCTACTAATATACTTGTCCTTCTAATTATGATCAAAGACATCAGCCCTACAACATGGTAAATCATAGGAGAACTCACCCTCCAAACTGTACCATTCTTTATCATCCACACTGCTGTTTTGTGAGATCTTATGGTATTTTCAACCATCACAACTTTATATCCTGGAATTATTAGTGAATTAAATAAATGACAAGATTCTTAGATGTTTAGAGGACTTAAAAACACAAGCCCCAATAATCTCTAATTTGTATTAATTATCGTTTCCCTAAGTGTCTGTGCTTCTTTCACTGATGACAGTTGAGAGTGAACACACACAAGGAATCTTGCTGGTCATAATTTCATTAGAGTCCTTAATTTCTGCTAAGTCATAATATAGTGCTTTGTCATTTAATCTCCAAATTATACAGATAGATCTTTGTGTTTAGCTCTTTTTAATTATAGAGAACAAAAGCATGGAAATTACTTTCTACATTGATCTTTACAGATGACCAAGAGAGGAAGAAAGCATGATATACTCTTGGAGAAGTGTCACATCACTTCCAGATGAGAAACTAAAGACCTCCCAGCAGCCTCAGGGGCCTGCATTTCCATGCCTTAGTTTTCCACTGCTGTCTCTCTCTAACCCAAGGCTTCTGCTTTTCTTCTCAGGACTTGCTTCACTTTGGACCACAAATTTGTTAGACCACAAACTTGGTCTCTACCTCTTTTTTATATTTTTTTTAAATCAACAACCCTAAGAGTAAAGATTAATTGTGTGTATGTATATATATATATGTATGTATGTATAATTTCAAATAGGTTCTTCAATCATACAACATACAATACATCCCAACCACAGTTTTCTTTTCCTTCACTTTCCCCCCATGTCCCTTCTTTCTAAATCCATTCCTCCTCTTCTCCCAGAAAAAAAGCAGGTCTCTGAGAGAAAACAACTACACAAGACAAAACAAAATACAATAAGTCAAGGCAAGAGCCCTTATACCAAATCTGGACAGTGGAACATAACAGGAGAGAAAGAGTACTAAGGGTCCCACATGGGTTCCCACAGATAAGAGTCCCACAAAAACACCAAGCTAACAGCCACAACATAATACACAGAGGACCTGGTGCAGACCTATGCTGACCTCATTTTTACTGCTTCATTCTGTGAACCCATATGAGCCCTGCTTAGTTGATTCAGTGATCCTTTAATTCAGTGAGTCCCCTCTAAGGCCTAGAATTCATCTGCCCTCTCTTCTGCATGATTCCCCAAGCTTTAAGGGAACCAATGGAGACATCCAATGTAGACTCTCAGCCAGCATAATGTTTCGGTGTGGGTCTCTGCATTCTCTCCCATCTGCTGCTGAAGTAGGTCTCTCTGATGATGACTGGACAAGACACTGATCTATGAGTATGGCAGAAGATCGTTAAGAATCATTTAATTGACTTGTTTTTAGACCAGCCATGTTTAGTCCTACCCTATGTCTCTGGACCATCCAGTCTCCTCTTCCTGGCCATCCACTCCATCCTTGAGTGGGCCTTAAGTTCAATCAGACATTGGTGGCCACTCCCACAAGTTCTGCACAGCCATTGCCTCAGCACATCTTTCAGACTGGACAGATTGCTGTTCAAGGATTGGTCTCCATATTTCTCTTTCTTTAGCCTGCACAGTACCTTCATACCAAAGAGACAAGAAGGCTCCAGGTAGGCTCCAGCTCAACCTCACCATTTTCAATGAGCTGTGCATGTGCTATCCTCAATGGGGCCCACTGTCAGTTTGTAAAGAGCAACTCTGTCCTTGCATCAGTCTGGATTGTTTGGGGATCTCCAAGGGAACCTCTTGACAAACTCAACTTAGTGCGACCCAGTCCTGACACTGGAAGCATTACCTGGATACAAGAGATAGCCAGCTACGACTCCATATCTCCCATTACTAGCAGTCCTTATTAGAATCACCATCATAGATTCCAGGAAGTTTCCACTGCACTAGAGTTATACACACTCTCAAATACTAGGCAGTTCCAGCTGTCTCTCCCCACACTTCCTTCTTCCATCCTGTCTCCCCCTGAAATATGATCCCTCCTACTTCCATCCCCACCTACCCCCACACCACCCACAAAATCTATTTTATTTCCCCATTCCAGAGACATCAATGCATCCCCCTCTAGACATTCCTCTCTTTAACCACTCAGGGTCTATGGATTGTAGCTTGGTTATCATTTACTTAGTGGCTCATATTCACATATAAGTGAACACATACCATATTTGTCTTTCTGGGTCTGGGTTACCTCACGAAGAATGATTTTTTTCCTAGTTACATCTATCTGCCTGTGAATTTCGTGGTTTCGTTTTTTAACAGCTGAATAATAATCCATTCTGTAAATATACCACATTTTCTTTATCCATTCCTCTGTTGAGGGAAATCTAGATTGTTTCCAGTTTCTGGTTATTACAAATAAAGCTGTATTGAAAATAGCTGAGAAAGTGTCCTTGTGGTAGAATGGATAGCTGGGGCTTGAGGTAAATCAATTCCCTATTTTCTGAGGAGCTGACACACAGATTTTTATAGTGGCTGTACAAGTCTGACCTCTCAAAAGCAATGGAGAAGTGTTCTCATTGCTTAACACTCTTGTGAGCATGAAACGGCACTTGTGTTATTTATCTTAGCCATTCAAACAGGTATAAGATGGAATCTCAAAATAGTTTTGAGTTGGATTTCCCTTGTGGCTTGGAATGTTGAACATTTCTTTAAGTGTTTCTGAGCCATTTGAGTTTCCTCTATTAAGAACTCTCTGATTAAACCAATACTTCATTTTTTAATCCGATTATTTGGGTTTTTTGCTCTCTACTTTCTTGAGCTCTCTATATATTTTGAATATTAGTCATCTATCAGATGTAAAGTTGGTAAATTTATTCTCCCATTCTGTAGGCTGCTACTTTGTCTAATTGACAGTATCTTTTGCCTTACAAAAGCTTTTCAGATTTGTGAGGTATTAGTTGTTGATCTTATTGCCTGTACTATTGACATTCTGTTCAGAAAGTCATCTCTTGTGCCAACTCCTTCAAGGCTATTCCCCACTTTCTCTTCTACCAAGCTCAGTAAATACCAAGCTCTAGCTTTATGTTGAGGTCTTTAATCCACTTGGACTTGAATATTGGTCAAGGTGATAAATATGGATCTATTTGCATTTCTTTACATAAAGATTGACCAGCACCATTTGTGGAAGATTCTGCCTTTTTTCCAGTGGGTATTTCTGGCTTCTTTATCAGAAATCAGGTGTCCATAGAGTGTGAATTTAGTTTAAGTCTTCAGTTTGATTCCATTGATCAATACATTTGTTTTTATACCAATTCCAAGCAGTTTGTGTTACTATAGCTTGGTAGTATAACTTGAAATCAGGGATGTTGATACTTTCAGTAACTGTTGCACTGTTCAGGACTGTTTTAGCTCTCCTGGATGTTTTGTTTTTCCATATGAAGTTGAGAATTATCTTTTCAAGATTTTTGGGAAGTTGTACAGGAATTTTGCTAAGGACAGCTTTGAATCTGGAGATTGCTTTTAGTAGGATGGTCATTATTAGTGTGTTAATCCTACTGATCCATGAGCATGGGAAATCATTCCATCTTCTGATATCTCCATCTGTTTCTTTCTTCAACATCTTACAGTTTTTAATCATACAATTCTTTCACTTGATTGGTTAAAGATATTTTATCAAGATATTTTATATTAGTTGAGGCTATTGTGAAGGGTGTTGTCTCCCTGGTATCTTTCTCAGTTCATTTGGGATTGATGTGCCAGAGGGCTACTAATATATTTTAGTTAATCTTGTATCTAGCCACTTTGCTGAAAATGTTTATCAGCTATGGGAATTCCCTGGTAGAATTTTTAAAGTCAATTATATGCACTCTTATTTGCAAATAACAGTACTTGGACTTCTT
The DNA here is from genome assembly GCF_903995425.1 of Onychomys torridus. Classification (NCBI taxonomy): domain Eukaryota; kingdom Metazoa; phylum Chordata; class Mammalia; order Rodentia; family Cricetidae; genus Onychomys; species Onychomys torridus. The sequence goes on along the minus strand of NC_050444.1, from coordinate 45,099,766 downwards.
CCTTTCCAATTTGTACCACCTTGATCTCTTTGAGTTGTCTTATTGCTCTAGCTAAAATTTCAAGTACTATATTGATTAAATAAAGACAGAGTCAACAGCCTTGTCTTGTTTCTGATTTTAGTGGAATTACTTTGAGTTTCTCTCCATTTAATTTGATGTTGGCTATAGGCTTACTGTAAATTGCATTTATTATATTTAGATATGTGATTTGCATCCCCAATCTCTCTAGGACTTTTATCATGAAAGGGTATGTTGGCTTTTGTCAACCTATTAAAATTTGATGAAAGTCAGGTATTGATTTCTCCCACTATCAGTGTGTGAGTATCAATATGTTATTTGAGCTGTAGTAGTGTTTATTTTACAAAAGTGGGTACCTTTGTATTTGGGGCATAGATCATAAGAATTGAAATGTCATCTTGGTGGATTTTTCTTTAATGAGTATGTAGTGTCCTTCACCATCTCCTTTGATTAGTTTTGGTTTGAAGTCTGTTTTCTTAGATATTAAAATGGCTACACCAGCTGACTTCTTAGATCAATTTGCTTGAAATATCTTTTTCTAATCCTTTACTCTGAGGTAATGTCTGTCTTTGATGTTAAGGTGTGTTTCTTGAGTGCAGCAAAAGGGTGGATCCAGTTTTCTCATCCAATCTGTTAGTCTGTGTCATTTTATCAGGGAATTGAGACCATTGGTATTGAGAGATATCAATTACTAATGGATGTTGATTCTTGTTATTTTCTTGTTTTGTGACGGTGGTGTGTTTCTTTGTAAGTCTGTGGGTACACACACACTCTTCTTTTGGTTTTACTGGTTTGAAATTATTTATATCCTGTGTTTTCATGAGTATAGTTAACTTTCTTGGGTTGGAGTTTTTCTTCAATCACTTTCTGTAAGATTGAATTTGTAGATAGATATTATTTAAATTTGACCCTGTTGTGGACTATTTAATTTTCTCTATCTATGATGGTTTCTCCCTAAGCCCAAAATGTGCCCACCATCAAGACATCTCTTTCTTTACTCTTCAGCATCTGACACATCCAATCCCTCAAGTCCCCATCTCCCTATTCCACCTCCAATTTACCCAGGAGATCTCTTCTATTTCCCCTTCACAGGGAAATCCATGCATCTCTCTTTGGGCCCTCCTTGTTACCTAACATCTCTGGGGCTGTGAATTGTAGCCTGGTTATCCTTTATTTTACAACTAATATCCATTTATGAGTGAATACGTAGCATGTTTGTTTTTCAGGGTCTGAGATCACTCAGGATGATTTTTTTTTTCTAGTTCCATCCATGTGCCTGCAAATTTCATGGTGTCATTATTTTTTACAGCCAAGTAATACTCCATTATGTAAATGTACCACATTTTTTAATCATTCTTCAGTTGAGGGGCATCTGAGTTGTTTCCAGGTTTGGGCTATTATGAATAATGCTGCTATAAACACAGTTGAGCAAGTGTCCTTGTGGTATACGATTGAGAATCCTTTGGGTATATAACCAAGATTGGTATAGCTAGGTCTTGAGGTAGATTGATTCCCAATTTTCAGAGAAACCACCACATTTATTTCCAAAGTGGCTGTACAAGTTTGCAATCCACCAGCAGTGGAGGAGTGTTCACCTTACTCCACATTCTCTCCAACATAAGCTGTCATTAGTGTTTTTGATCTTAGCCATTCTGACAGGTGTAAGATGGTATCTCAGATTCTTTTTTATTTGTATTTCCCTGATGGCTAAGATGTTGAAAAGTTCTTTAAGTGTGTCTCAGACATTTAAGATTCTTCTGTTGAGATAATTCTGTTAAGAATCTCTGTTTTGATAAGTATCCCATTTTTTTAATTGGATTATTTGGTGTTTTGATGTCTAGTTTCTTGAGTTCTTTATATATTTTAGAGATCAACCCTCAATCAAATGTGGGGTTGGTGAAGGTCTTTTCCCATTCTGTAGGCTGTCATTTTGTCTTATTTACAGTGTCCTTTGCTTAGAGATCTCATTTATTAATTGTCAATCTCAGTGTCTGAGCTACTGCTATTCTACTGAGGAAGTTGTCTCCTATGCCAATGCTTTCAAGGCTGCTTCCTACTTTTTCTATTATCAGGTTCAGTGTAACTGGATTAATGTTGAGGTCTTTGAGCCACTTGGACTTGAGTATTGTGCAGGGTAATATATATGGATCTATTTGCATTCTTCTACATGCTGACATCCAGTTATTCCAGCACCATTTGTTGAAGATGCTTTCTTTTTTCCATTGTATAATTTTGGCTCCTTTGTCAAAAATCAGATGTTCATAGGTGTGTGATTCCATTGATCCATCTGTCTGTTTTTATGCCAATATCAAGCTGTTTTTATTACTATAGCTCTATAGTGGAGCTTGAAATCAGGGATAGTGATACCTCTGGAAGTTCCTTTATTATACAAGATTGTTTTAGCTATTCTGAGATTTTGTTTTTCTTTTTGAAGTTGACTATTGTTATTCTCACACCTTTATTTGTTTTATTTCCATTTTCAAGTCTTGAACAGTTTTATTCATTTCCTTCAACTGTTTGTTTTATCTTGGTTTTTTAAAAGGATTTATTCATTTTCTCCAGTTGTTTGTTTTTGTTTTCATAGCTTTCTTTGAAAAATATATTTATTTCCTCTAATTGCTTGTGTTTTCTTGGATTTTTTTTTAGCTTTTTAATGATTCTTTCTGGATTTCACATCATGCATCCTGATCTCATCCATCTCCCCATCCATTCATATTTGCCCTCTGCCCTTTAACACCCCCCAAAAAAATAAAGTAAAATTTAAAAGAAACATAAAAAGCAAAAACAAACAAGGAAGTCCAGGCATGGAAGTTGTAGTGTGATGTGATGAGCCACACAGTATACATTTTTACTCTTAAATGTTACTGCAACAAGTCAGTGGTCTGGTTCAAGGCCTCTGGCTTATGCTATACCCTTGATACTGGGCCCTCCCTCACTGGGACTTTCTTGGACATCCTATTGTTGTCCTGTGTCATGGAGATCGTGCAGCTTTGGACCTGCAGATCCAGCCCTTTCACATACTTCAGCAGTTCATAGATGGGGTAGATGTTGGAGTTTGGGGCAACTGGTAGCCCTGGTTCTGAGCCTGGATAGTAGCTGGATTGGTCAGCCTACCAGCTTTCCCTCATCGTTATCACCATAGCAAGCTTTCCAACACTGCCCCAACTAACTCATGCACTACAGCAGGCAGCAAGGAGAGGGGCCAGTACTCCTGCTCTCGTGCCCTCAGGGCCAGCTCAACCATACCCATACCACCAGGGCCAGCTCTACTGTTTTGTCCAAGTGAGGTGAAGGGCCAACACTCTAGCTCTAGTATTTCCCTGGCCAACTCTCCTCAGGTGGCAAATTGTGGGTCAGGAAAAGCATCTGTCCCTTGCCCATGCTACCACATGGCATGTGGGAGGGGGAGATCGGCTCTCCTGCTCTTACCCCCTCAGGGCTGGCTCACCCTCACCCCCACAAACAGGGCCAGCTGTAGTATGCTGTCCAGGTGAGGTACAGGGTCTGTTTGTTCTCTATAGTGCTGCAGCCAGTGAGGAACAGGGCCAACTCCACAGCCCTATCCTCATGGTCATAGGCAGTAACAGGAGCCACAGACATCAACACAGACCAAAGCTGTGGCAGGGCCACAGACGCAGACATGCCCTTGGCAGCAGCCCAGGTCTCAGATTCCTTTAAAGGATTTATTCACTTCCTCTATAAGGGCCTCTATCATCTTTATATACTTAGTTTTAAGGGTGTTTTTTTTTTTTATTATTCTCTCATACAATTCATCCCTACAGCATTTCCCCCTCTCTCAACTCCTCCCAGTTCCCTACAACTCCCTTTCCCCCCAGATCCACTCATTCTCCATTTCTTTTCAGAAAAGAACAGCTATCCCAGGAATATGAACCTAAGGTCTTTGTCTTAAGCTTCAGCTATGTGAAAATATCCAAGGCCTGCTGTGGTTGGACAGCTAGACTCTCATGGAGATGTATTCTCCTGGCTGTTATTGATCATGTTCTTATGCTGGTGTCTAGGCATCAGAGTTTAGGGTGATTATAGGTCTAGGTCCTAATTTCTGGGTTTTTCTTTGTTGGGTGTTTGCTCCTTGGTTTCCATTTCTTCTGTGGATTTTCAGAGAGTGTAACTGCTGTATGTTGGCTTTCTACTGACCTGTTTGTCTGCTGTGTTCACAAGGAATGCCTTCTGGTGTTGAAGGCTAGGATATAGCACTGAGTAGTTGGAAAGAGGACAGGAGGAGATGATCTATGGGATCCATGGGAGATGTGGACAGGGTTGATGAGAGGCTCCAGCTGGTGTTCTGTTGCAGTGCCAAGAAAGAACCTGAGAAATTGTGTCTTGGGGAACAGAGAGAGCAGAGAAGGTCTGTGGGCTGCCTACCTGGTCTTCTGGCAGGTATGTCCTGTGGTTGAGCAGGGGGTCCTCACCCAATTTGAGGGCTGGGACACAATGATAAGTAGGGTAAGGGAGTCTAGGAGGGGGTGGTCTGTGGGATCCTTACGAGATGTGGGGGGTGGGGAGATTGCAGCTGGTTGCCTGTTGCAGCACTAGGGAGGAGCCTGAAGGATTGAGTCTGGGGGAAGAGAGATAACACAAAAGGTCAGCAGGCAGCCTACCTGGCCTTCTGCTGATTCTTAACTAATGTGAAACAACCACAAAGAAACAGCTTAGGATGTCCTCTCCAAGGCAGACCAAGAAAACGGCTTTTTAACTAAAGTATCTCAGATTCTCAGTGACATCCCAGGAAATGTTCAGAAAAACATTCTTATAAACGGCCTGTTACTATGATATGACTACCAAGGCCCCATGATCACATATGATCCCATATGCAACTCAGAATACCATCCTAGCACTTGAAACTTCATTTGGTGACAGGAAGTAGTCAGTGGGATGCAATCTCCCCATTTTTTGGCAATTCCATTTAGACTGCCTATATAGATATGGTAGCTTCTGCTGCATTATTTTTCCATACTACTCCTGAAACGGCCCTTAATTTTAGCTGTCTCTCTGTGTGTTTCCTTCCAAAACTCCTCTCCACTTTATCCTCCAGTTTGATCCTAGCTTTCATCCTATCTACTCTATTTCCCTTTCCTAAGGATCTATCTGTTCCCTCTAGTCTCTTACTCTATACATACCTTCTGTGAATAGTAGGTTGCTTCTTGTTGACTTAACAGCTAATATCCACATATAAATGAATACATACAATATTTGTCTTTCTGGGTTTGGGATACCTCACTTGGGATGATTTTTACTAGTTCCATCTATCTGCCTGAAAATTTTACAATGTCTTTTTCTTTTTTAATGATTAAGTAATACTCTATCGTGTAAATGCACCACATTTTTAAAATCTATTCTTCTGTTAAAGGACATCTAAATTATTTCTAATTTCTGTCAATTATGAATATAGCAACAATGAATATGTTTGAGCAATTTTGTCTGTGGCAGGATAAAACATCCTTTGGTATGTGCCCAAGAGTAGTATAGCTGGATATTGAGGTAAATCAATTCCCAACATTCTGGGAAGCTGCCACACAGATTTCCATAGTGGCTATATAAGTTTGCAGTAGAAGAGTGTTCATCATATTCCACATTCTGCTCAAAATGAGTTGTCATTTATTTTGTTGATCTTAATAATTCTGATGGAGTTAAGATAAAATATCAAAACAGTTTGATTTGTATTGTCCTAAGGGCTAGTGGTGTTGTACATTATTTTATGTGTTTCTTAGCCATTTGAGTTTCCTCTTTTGAGAATTCTGTTTAGATCTGTACTTCACTTTTTAATTGGATTGTTTGGCTTGTTGATGTCTATCTAGTATCTTGAATTCTTTATATATTTTGAATATTAGCTCCCTGTCAGATAAGTTGGTAAAAATATTTTCCCATTCTGTAGACTGCCATTTTGTCCTATTGACAATGTCCTTTGCCTTACAGAAGGTTTTTAGTTTCATGAGGTCCCATTTAAATAATCATTGATCCTATTGCTTGTGCTAAAGGTGTTCAATTCAGAAAATCTTTTCCTGTGCCAACAAGTTCAAAGCTATCAATCACTTTCCCTTCTCTCGGGTTCAGTGTATCCCATTTTATGTTTAGGTTTTTTTATCCATTTCGACTTGAGTTTTATGAAGAGTGATAAGTATGGATCTATTTACATTTTTCTACATGCAGACATCCAGTTTGACCAGCAATATTTTTGAAGATACTGTCTTTTTTCTATCCTATTTATCAAAAAAGTCAGGTGTCCATAGTTGTGTGGATTTACGTGAGGGTCTTCAATTTAAGTCCATTGGTCAACATGTCTGTTTTTGTGCCAGTACCATGCTGTTTTGTTTTGTTTGTTTCTTTGTCCCTGTGGCTCTGTAGTATAACTTGAAGTCAGGGATGGTGACACCTCTAGCAGTTCTTTTCTTACTCAAGATTGTTTTAGTTATCCTGGGATTTTTTCATTTTTTCCATATGAAACTGAAAGTTGTCCTTTTCAGTTCTGTGAAGAATGGTGTTGGAATTTTGATGGAAATTGAAAAGAATCTGTAGATTTTGTACTTTTTGCTATAGTTTGCCATTTTTTTACTATGTTAATCCTAATAATCCATGAGCATAGAAGATCTTTCCATTTTCTGATATCTTCTTTAATTTTTATCTTCAATGACTTGAAGTTTTTTTAACTTTTTATTCATTTTACATACCAACCACAGTGCCCCCTCCCACTCTACATCCAGTCTTCTAAAAAGGTAAGGTCTCCCATGGGAAGTCAACAAAACCTGGTACATTAGGTTGAGGCAGGACCAAGCCCCTCCCCCAGCATCAAGGCTGAGCAAGGCATCCCACCACAGGGAATGGACTCTAAAAAGAAAGCTCATGCACCAGGGAAAAATCCTGGTCCCATTGCTAGGAGCTCCTCAAACACATCAAGCTACACAATTGTCTCCCACATGCAGAGGGCCTAGTTTGTCCCCATGCAGGCTCCACAGCTGCCTGTCTAAAGTTCATGAGTTCCCACATGCTTGGTTTAGTTGTTTCTATAGATTTCCCCTTCATGATCTTGACACCTCTACCTCATATTATTCCTCCTGCTTCTCTTTGACTGGACTTCCAGAGCTTGGCCTGGTACTCAGCTGTGGATCTCTGCATCTACTTCCATCAGTTACTGGAGGAAGGCTCTATGATGACTGGGTATTCACCAATCTGATTACAGGGGAATGGCAGTTCAGTCATCCTCTCTGCTGTTGCTAGTAGTCTTAGCTGGGGTCATCCTTATGGATTCCTGGAAATTTCTCTAGCACCAGGTTCCTTCCTAACTCCACAATGGCTCCTTCTATCAAAATACCTCTTTCATTGCTCTCCCACTCCATCCCTCACCCAGCTGAACCATCTCATTTCCTTGTGTTCTCATCCGTCATCCCCTCTCCTCTACTGCCCTCCCACTCCCAGTTTACCCAGGAGATCTCATCTATCTCCCCTTCCCAGAGCTATACATGCATCCCTCTTAGAATCCTTCTTGTAAAAGCCTTCAACAAAATCCAGCACCCCTTCACAATAAAGGTCTTAGAGAGATCAGGGATACAAGGAACATATCTAAACATAATAAAGGCAATTTACAGCAAGCCAACAGACAACATCAAATTAAATGGAGAGAAACTCAAAGTGATTCTGCTAAAATCAGAACAAGACAAGTCTGCCCACTCTCTCCATATCTATTCAATATAGTACTTGAAGTTCTAGCTAGAGCAATAAGACAACAAAAGGAGATTACGGGGATACAAATTACAAAGGAAGAAGTCAAACTTTTGCTATTTGCAGATGATATGATATGATTAAGTGACCCCATAAATTCTACCAGAGAACTCCTACAGCTGAAAAACAACTTAGTAACATGGTGTGTAGCTAGAGTTTTCCTGCCTGGCCCACAGTCAGGACAAATATCTCTCACCTGCCAGTCTCACAGCTGCTCAGACCCAACCAAGTAAACACACAGAGACTTATATTGCTTATAAACTGTATGGTCATGGCAGGCTTCTTGCTAACTGTTCTTGTATCTTAAATTAACCCATTTCTATTAATCTACAAGTTGCCACATGGCTCGTGGCTTACAGTACCTTACATCTTGCTTGTCATGGCAGCAGCTGGCAGCGGCTCTCTGCCTCAGCCTAACACTTCCCCAAAATTTTCCTCTCTCCTTGTCCCGCCTGGACTTCCTGTCTGGCTACTGGCCAATCAGTGTTTTATTTATTAACCAATCAGAGCAACACATTTAACATACAGAACATCCTACTGGTGGGATACAGATTAACTTAAAAAAAATTATCCCTCCTATATACAAATGATAAATGGACCAGGAAAGAAATCAGAGAAACATCACCCTTTACATTAGCCACAAATAATATAAAATATCTTGGGGTAACTTTAACCAAACAAGTGAATGCCCTGTGGGACAAGAACTTTAAGTCTTTGAAGAAAGAACCTGAAGAAGATATAAGAAAATGGAAATATCTCCCATGCTCAAGGATAGGTAAGGTGAACATAATAAAAATGGCAATCTTACCAAAAGCAATCTACAGATTCAATGCAAGCCCCATCAAAATCACAACACAATTCTTCACAGACTTCGAAAGAACAACACTCAAAATTTAAAAAAAAAAAAGAAAGAAAGGAAGGAAGGAAGGAAGGAAGGAAGGAAGGAAGGAAGGAAGAACAACACTCAACTTCATATGGAAAAAAAAAAAAAAACATGATAGTCAAAGCAACCCTGTACAATAAAGGAACTTAAGGAGGAATCATCATCCCTGACTTCAATCTCTACTATAGAGCTATAGTAACAAAAACAGCTTAGTACTGGCATAAAATGATTCCATGCGGACTAATGGAATCAAATTGAAGACACTGACATTAATCAACACAGTAATGAACACCTGATTTTTGACAAAGAAGCCAAAAACTGTACAATGAAAAAAAGAAAGTATCCTCAACAAATAGCATAACTGAATGTCAACAGGTAGAAGACTGCAAATAGATCCATATCTGTTGCCATGCACAAAACTCAAGTCCAAGTGGATCAAAGACATATATCCAGAGTAAGTGGGAAGTAGCCTTGAACACATTGGCATAGAAGACCACTTCCTAAATATAGCACCAGTAGCACAGACACTGAGAACAACAATTAATAAATGAGACTTCCTGAAACTAAAAAGCTTCTGTCAGGCAAAAAACATGGTAAATAAGACAAAGCCTACAAAATGGAAAAAAATTTTCACCAACCCCACATCTGACAGAGGGCTGATCTTCAAAATATATAAAGAATTCAAGAAACTAGAAATCAAAATAGCAAATAATCCAATTAAAAAGTGGGGTGCTTATCGAAACAGAGACTTCTCAAAAGAAGAATCTCAAATGGCCAAAAGGAATTGATCAGCATCCTTAGTCAACAGGAAAGTGCAAATCAAAATGACTCTGACAACTACCTTACACCTGTCAGAATGACTGAGATCCAAAACACTGATAGTAGTTGATGTTGGAGAGGGTGTGGAATAAAGGGAACACTCCTCAACTGCTGGTGGGAGTGCAAATCATACAACCACCTTGGAAATCAGTATGGAGACTTCTCAGAAAAGTGGGAATCAAGCTACCTCAAGACCCAGCTGTAATGATCTTGGGCATTTACCCAAGGTATGCTCATTCATATCATAAGGACACTTGCTCAGCTATGTTCATAGCAGCAATATTCATAATAGCCAGAACCTAGAAATAACCTAGATGCCCCTCAACCAAAGAATGGATGAAGAAAATATGGTACATTTACTCAATGGTGTATTACTCAGCTATAAAAAAAAAAAAGCAATGACATCATGAATTTTGCAGACAAATAAATGGAATTTAAAAAAAAAAAAAATCCTGAGTGAGGTAACCCAGACTCAGAAAGACAAACATGGTATGTACTCATTCATAAGTGAGTACTAGATATAAAGCAAAGTATAACCAGACTTGAAGTTTTTATCATACAAGTATTTCACTTGTTTGGTTAAAGTTACCTCAATATATTTTATATTATTGAGGCTATTGTGAAATGTATTGTTTCCCTGACTACTTTCTCAAACCATTTGTCACTTATATTTAGGATGGCTACTTATTTTTGTGTTAATTTGTATCGGACAACTTTGCTGAAAGTGTTTTTCTGCTGTAGAAGTTTCCTGACAGTAATTTTTGGGATGCACTTATGTATACTAGTCTATCATCTGCAAATAAAGATACTTGGAATTCTTCCTTTCCAATTTGTAACACCTTAATCTCCTTCAGTTGTCTTATTGCTCTATTAAGACTTCTAAGTACCATACTGAATAGGTATTGAAAGAGTGGAAAGCCTTGTCTTGCTCCTAACTTAAGTGGAATTGCTTTGAGTTTCTCTCCATTTAATTTGATGTTGGCTATGGGCTTGTTGTAAAATGTCATTGTTATGTAGAGATATGTCCCTTGTACCCTTAATCTCTCCAGGACTTTTATCATGAAGGAGTATTGGTTTTGGTCACGGGTCTTTTCTGCATCTAATTAGATGATCATGTGTGTTTTATCTTTTAGTTTGTTTTCCTGCTGGGTTATATTTATATATTTATTGATTTATATATGTTGACACATCCCTGTATTTCCAGCATGACGCCTACTTGATCATGGTGGGTGATCTTTTTGATGTGTTCTTGGATTTGGTTTGCAAGTATTTTATTCAGTATTTTTGCATCTGTGTTAATAAAGGAAATTAGTCCATAATTCTCTTTCTTCTTTGTATGGTTTTGTTATCACTATAACTGTAGCTTGAGACATTTCTCTTATGAAGTGTGATAACAAAAGTTTTATGTGCCTCAGGTAAGAATTTCTTGCCTTGTATTGAACTGCTATCCACTTGTTCATTTTTTCTTTGGTCACAGGGAAACAAACCTTATTTATATCAGCTATTTTAACTGTTTCTACTTTTGATCCTGACTCTTGATTTATTCCTATTTTCCTTAATCTTTTTAGATACTTTGTATTTGACTATTATTATAAATTAACTTCAATCCCTTGAATAAATGAAGAGCATAAAAAGTGATATTATTAAAAGAAATATAAAACACATTTTTTAAATGTTCAAATAAGTATATTCTATGGCTTTTTTAATGGGTCAAGAAACAAAACCATGTTTGACCTTACACTAATTTTTTTCTTTTATAGAAAATAGATTTCTTTTTCCTTACAATATATTCTGATTATGGTTTCTAGTACCACTGTTCCTCCCAGGTCCTCCCTATCTCCACTCCCACCCAGACCCAAACCGTTTCTACCTGTCTTTAGAAAAAAATAACCAGGCATTTTAGGAATAATAATAAAATAAAGTAAGATCGATAAAAAACAAACAAATCAGAATATCACAAAAGAACCAAACAATAAAAAGAGCCAAAGGAAAAGCACAAGAAACACATACACGTGCAGAGGCACACATGTTTGCACACACAGGAATCTCATAAAACCCCCAAACTGTAAGTCATAATATACACACAAAGAACATGTAAAGAGCCGGGCAGTGGTGGTGCATGCCTTTAATCCCAGCACTTGGGAGGCAGAGGCAGACGGGTCTTAGTGAGTTCGAGGTCAGCCTGGTCTAAAGAGCGAGATCCAGGGAAGGCACAAAGCTACTCAGAGACACCCTGTCTCAACATCCCCCACAAAAAAAGAACATATAAAGAGAAAAAGTGGGGGAGAAACATTCAAGTTAATATTGTGAGACAAAGAACCTCCAAAGAGGCTGTGGAGTCCATTTTGTGTTGGTCATCTACTGCTGAGCATGAGGCCTACCGTTAAAGAGTTGTTTGTTTCCCCAGTGAGACTCCTTGGAGAAAACTAGCTTTGCATTTGCATTGGATGTCAATTGGAGATAGCTTCTGCATTAGAGATAGGGGCCTGTATACCTTTATTCTTTTTGCTCTAGGCCCCCATCTGGCTTAGACCTGTGCAGGCCCTGTGCATGCTGCCAGTCTCTGTGAGTTCATATGTGTTGTATCCAGAAGGCCTTGATTGCTTGGTGTCCTCTGTCCTCTGTAAATTTCTAAAAGAAGTAAATAATACTCGACATTTGAGAAATCAGGCACAAAAAGAACAGGAGTTCTCAGCTACATAATGAGTCTAAGGCTAGCCTGGGCGCCATGAGACCATGTCTCAAAAAGATAGCAGCAACCACCAGAAAGAAAATTAAGATGGATCACAGAAATCTTACTTTGAGTTGCTCTCCTCCTGGAGGAAGTACCCATTAGTTGAGGACTTTGCTGTTTGGCTGGGGTTGTAAATATGTTTTTGTTTCTAAGTTACATAGCAAAATTTATTTTTCAGAAAAAAGCCCACTACAGATGTATATTCCTAAGTATTTTGTACCTTATTACATAGATTTTCTTCAAAAGTTGTGTTGTATGCTTATTTAACTGAATGGAGTTTTTGGATGATGTCATGACATTATTTTTCATACTTCAAATAAACATTTTACAGAATAAAAATTATATATAATAAAAGTTTATGATAGTTAAAAATTTATATTTATTTATTCTTTATGTCTTTCACATCATGCATCTCCATCCCATTCATTTCCCCCATCCCTTCATATCCACCCTCTGCCCTTGCAACCTCCCCAAAAAAATTAAATAAAATTTAAGAGAAAAGAGAAAAAAAATAGAGAAAAAGAAGGAAAAAAATCTCATCATGGAAGTTATAGTATGACACAATGAGTCACGAAGTAAACCTTTTCATCCATCTGTCTTTACTTGCAAGTGTTCATTGCAAAGACTCATTGGTCTGCTTTGAGGCCTCTGGTTTCTCTTACTCTATCCATGCTGGGCCCTCACTAGAACTACTCTTGGTTATCCTGCTGTTGCCCTGTGTTGTGGAAATCCTGAAGCTTTGGGTCTGCAGGACTGGTCTCTTAACGTGTTCTGGCAGATCCCAGATGGAGTGGATGCTGGAGTGGGCCAACATAACCCTGGTTCTGGGCCTGGGTAGTTGTGGGGTTTGTCGGCCTGCCAACTCTCTTTTGTCCTCACCACAAGGGTGACCTCTCTGGCATTGTCCTCATAAGTTCAACCCCTTTTGGGTTTTACTGCTTTCGTGCCTTCAGGGTGGGATCTCCCACACCTATACCTTCAGAGCCAGCTCAACTGTGTTGCCCAGGCATGGCATGAGGCCACTCTCCTGAGTGCTGCAGCTGATGAGGGGCAGGGCCAGCTCTCACACCAGCCTACAGCACTGGTGGATGGGAGATGCCACCACAGGACAGATGAATAATGGGAACAGCTCGCCCATGCTCACAACTATGGGGCTGGCTCACCCACACCTCCACCAACAGGATTGGCTCAATTGTGCTGCCGAGGCGAGGTGCAGGCCCTACTCTGGTGGGGAACAGGGGCAGCTCTGCCATCCTTATGACCTCAGGGCCAGCTCTCCCCTGCTAATTCTTCGCCGTGACAGAATGGCAGCAATGGGGATAGCTTTCCCATGCTCACAACTTTGGGGCTGGCTCACCCTCACCTCTGCCAATGAGGTTGGCTCTATTTGTACTGCCCAGGAGAGGTGGAAGGCCTGCTCTCCTGAGTGTTGCATCTGGTGGCAGGCAGGGGCAGCTCTCTCATCTGCCTCAGATGTTGATGGGCTGGGATCTCTTCCCCACCCATGCCACCATACAGGATATGAGGGACAGTGCCAGGTCTCCACATGGTCAGCTCACCTGTGCCCTAGTCAACAGGGTCAGCACTGCTGGGCTGCCCTGTTGAAGTACAGATCCCACTATCCCAAGTGTTGCCGATAAAGGGATCAGCTCTCTTGACAGCTAGGGGTGGTAGAGGTCATGGGGAAGGGCATCTTTCCCTCATCCCCACCACCACACTTTAGCTGAGGGAGGCAGTACCAGCTATGCCCATCTCACATGCTCAGGTCTGGCTCACCCATGCACCTGTCCACAGGGTAAGCTCTACTATGCTGCCCAAAAGAGGCAGAGGGCCCATTCTCCTGAGCTTTGCAGCTGGTGAGGGGTTGGGTCAGGTCCTCCACTTGCAACATGTCGTCAGGGGAAAGGGGAGGTGTGTTTCCCTCACCACAAGGCAAGCATGACCTGCTCTCCCCTTTTCACACCCTCAGATCTTGCTCACCGTTGCCCCTGTGAACAGGGTCAGCTTTATTATGTTGCCCAGATGAGGTGTAGGACCCTCTTTCCTGAGTGCTTCAGACAGTGAAGGGCAAGACCAGTTCTCCCTAGTGTTGTAGCCAGTGGTGGGGAGGGCACAGGGGAGCAGGGATAACTCTGTACAACCCTTCCTTTCAGGCCTTCAGCGGTATCAAGAGCTACAGTGGCAGACATGGAAGCTGACTATGATTATAACAAGGCCATGAACCTAGACATGGGCCCCAGCTTCAGCCTAGATCCTGACATCACCATGGCCCTTGTATGGCATATGTCAGCCTACTCCTTGCCACTGTTACCTCCTTAGATACTCCTCTGTCCACAGGACATAAACATTCTGGCTCTCTGGCTCTCTGCCATAGTGCACCATAAATTAGCTCACTAAATATAGTGCCTGTCTGCCCAGCGCCACGTGTTGGCCTTGTTGCCCACTGTGTCCATCATGGTGCTGGGCAAGACACTGCTTCCAAGAATTGTAATGGTGCCCAACTGCCTGGCACCAGAGGCACCAGGCAGGCACATAGGTGAAATTCTTCTCACCCCAAGTCTAGTGACCTGGGGAGATGGCTTAAAGTTTTGTTGTTGTTGTTGTTTTAAGTGATTGTATTCTGTGACTTTTATAAGGTACAAGAAAAGAATTTAACTTAATATAATAAATTTCTAAAGCAGGAACTAAAAGTTCCTGAGACCTATCTGTCCCACTGAGACAAATTCAAGTGAACTTAAAATACTTGAAAACTGAATACAAACATGCATCAAGAAGATTATCAACAAACAGAAAATATGATGGCTTTATTCTGGAAATGCAGGATGGCTCAACATATACAAGTCAATAATGTAATAAATCATGTAAATTGACTTACATACAAAACAACATGATCATCTCAATAGAGGCAGAAAAGCCTTTGATATAATCCAACATGCCTTCATGATTAAAATCCTAGAGAGAATAGGACCAGAGGGAACATACGTCAACATAACATGTGAACAGCCCACAACCAATATCATCCTAAATGAAGAAAAATGTGAGGCAATATCAGTGAGATAAGGAATGAGACATGGAGTCCGTGATCCCCAGTCCATTTTAATAGTGTGTTTGAAACACTAGCTGAAAAACTAAGACAAGGAAATTAAAGGGATTTAAAGTAAGGAGCGTGTGAAACTATCCTTATTTGCAGATGATCTAATAATACATTTTAAAATGCCAAAAATTCTGCCAAGAAGCTTTTATAAATGATCAACAATTTCAGCAACATGAAAGGATAAAGAATCAACTTGTGAAAGTCAATAAATAGCTTTTTTATATGCCAAGCTTTTCTCTATATACAGCTTTCTCTATATACAGCAAACATGTAGAGAAAGTGACCACAGACTCTTGTTGGCATGTGCCTAAAGAGCTCCATTTATAATAACCCCAAAGAAAATAAAATGTCTTGGATTAAACCTAACCATGAGGTGAACGACTGCTGCAACAAAAACTTCAAATATCTAAAGAAAGACACTAGAAAATGAAAAATGTGCCATGCTCATGAGTTTGTAGAATTAATATTATGAAGATGAACCTTCTACCAAAACCATTTACAGATTCAGTGCAATCTCAGTCAAAATCGCCATCGCATGCTTTACAAAAATGGAAGGAAAACTATTTTAAAATGCAAATGGAAACACAAAAGACCCTGGAGAGCCAAAACAATCCTGAGCAAAAAGAAGCATTCTGGGGAGATTAGTATTCTAGACTCAAAGATATGTATGTGTAGACCAATGGAACAAAATTAAAGAACCAAACCTAAGTATGCATAATAACAACTATCTAATATTTAACAAAAGTGCCAAAAATATACACTGGAGAAAAGACAGCATTTTCCACAAATAGTTTTGGGGAAAACATGGTGTACACACATGGGAAAATAAAATTAGACCCATATCTTTTACCATCTTGAACAAAAAACTAACTCTAAATGGATCAAAGACATAAATTTGAAATGTCAAACACTGAAACTACTAGAAGAAAATGTAGGGCGTACACCACATGATACAGATATAGAAAAGGAATTCCTAAGTAGGACTTGATATGCTCAGTAATTGAGGCCAACAACTGAAAAAGTAGGACCCCATAAATATAAAAACTCCAGCAAAGTAAAAGAAACAATAAATTGAGTGAAGATAAAGTCAACAAAATTGGATAGAGTCTCTTCCAGCTATACATCTGATATCCAGAATATATAAAGGACTCAAAAAAGCAAAGAGTCAGAAAAGAAAATGACCTTTTCAAAAAATTGCCTGGGATATGAGCAGAATCTCAAGTTAAGAAATAAAAATGGTTAAGAAATATCTCAAAAATGTTTATTGTCTCTAGCAATTAGAGAAATGAAAATCAAAACAGCTTTGAGATTTCAACTTATTCCATCCAAAATGACAATAACAACAATACAACCAACAGCAAGTACTAGAGAGGATGTGGGGGAAAAGAAACCTTTGCTAACTATTGGTGTGATTGCAGACTAATAGAGCCATTCTGGAAACAGGTGTGGAAAAGCTGAAATAAATCTATCATATGACTCAGATATACCAATCCTCAGCACATTCCCAAAGGACTCAATATATTACTTTATAGATAATTTGACCAGCCATAGTTATTGCTGCTCTATTCACAACAGCAAGGAAATAGAAACAATCTAAATGTCCTACAAACAAGAAATGATTAATGAAATGTGGTACATATATGGCCTGGAATACTATTCAGCTTAAAAAAAAAAAAGTAAAATAAAATTTGCAGGTGGATAGATGGAATTAGTTAAGGTCACGTTGAGTGAGGTAGCCCAGATCCAGAAAGACAAACATTGAACATTGTCTTTCATCTACAATTCACAGCTACAACACTTTAGGAAGTAACTGTAGAAACCAGGAAATTAAAAGGAGATCTTGGTGGGGGGAGGGGTAATACAATGTGATTTAAAGGGGAAAATAGGAAACACTGGAGGACCTTAATCAGCGAGCGTGAGGGAGGTAAATGTAGAAGAAGGAAAGAGGAAAGTAAAATAATAGTAAGGATGTCTGACAAAAGTCATAAGGAATCATTTCATAAGTCTGTATATAAATATACACTTTAAATGAAATATTCCTATCTGGACTGGCACTATTCTCTCAAAGAGACAATAGACTATCTACAAAAAATTCCCAACACCAAGCATGAGAAACCCGTTTTTCTAGTTGTTGGTCAGGGTTGTTTAAAAGACTCCCAAAACATTATAGTCTATTGCTATTTCCATTGGTTGCCTCCCAGAAGCACAAGGTAAGCCCCATGCACTTCAGACATAGAGTCCAGAGACTGAACTGTATCAGACTTGAAAGCCTCCTCCTTGAGGATTAACTTTCATGTTACCAGAAGGCCCCATGAAAGCCTCCAAAGAAACAAAGCAACCAATAGCCCTACTCAGATGTGATGCCTGTGAACCCTAACAGCTATTCACCTGGGATAATGACCTTTGAGTGCAGTAGTGGTGCATATACCCAGTCAGTAACTGACAGCTTGATAACTGGACTAATATAGCCTGCTCAACAAGAGGGAAAACATGCCTAGTACTAGAAACCTAGTCAACTACACAGAGATAGTGAAATCATGGATCTTGGAGAGAACCTATAACTGCCACTTTAGTAAACAAATAATCCCTAACTACACACTAAATATTTGTCTTTATATCCACAGCAAAATGTAGTTCTCATTGATGAAGATCATTAGAGAAAACCACAACCAAACAAAATGCAGATTACAAGAGATTGTGTGGTAGCCAGTCCAAAAAACCCACAATTCTTGTACTCAAGACTTGAGGGATCATTGCAAGAGAGGACGAGGAAAGATTGTAAGATTCAGAGGAACAAGAAGTTGACTGTGATTCCCAGCACTTAAGAAGAAGAGACAGGTGAAGCTCTTGAGTTCAGGGCTAACCTGATCTACAAAGTGAGTTTCAGCACATCCAGAACTACACAGAGAAACTGTGTCTCAAAAAGCAAAAAGAAGAAAGAGGAGGAGAAGTAAGAAGAAGAAGAAGAAGTTTGCTGTGAGGTGGTATCTCCCAGAAATATCAGAGAAGCTACACCCAAGGTGCCTTATGAACATGGCTCCCTAAACAGTACCTGAAAAATGGCAACACCAACGGACATAGTAACAAGAAAGGGGGAATTCTCAGAAGGACTCAAAGAACTACAGACAGCCTGGGAAATGCTGAGAGCAGAAGAAATGATCTTCCTCAGGGAAGAGCCCCTAATGGTCAGCCCTGAGATCATATACATGCAGGTAACATTTCACAATCTGAGCAGGTTGCATTTATATATTTAATAATATATATATGATATGATATGTGTGTGTGTGTGTGTGTGTGTGTGTGTGTGTGTGTATGATATATATAATCACAACAATTGAGAACAAAAAGGCCATGAATTTGAGTGAGAGCAAGGAGGTACCATAAAAGTGGTTGGAGGGAGGAGAGGGAATGGGGGAAATGATGCTATTATAATTTAAAATAAAAATGTGTTATACATTAAGTGTTTCAAAATTCTACTTGTATCATTCTGTAGCTCAGTAAACCACAATAAATAAGTAATTTCTACTCTGGTGGGATATACAATAAAGTAAAGTTATTATAGGGTATTTCTCCAGTGCTCTTCAATAGTGTTTTATCTGTTAGTATTATACTCTTCAGCCCTGTGCCAGCATCTATCTCCACCAACATTCCAGGCTCAAGAATTAAAAAAAAAAAAAAAAAAAAGTTCTAGTCACATGTGTTGATCCAAGAACAGAAACTCTTGTGGTTGAGCTAAACACTTAGCCCTTCACCTTTCCAGACACTGTCTCTTTGTAACTTGCACACATCTCCATAAGTCTTGTTTTCTTCACTATATAAATGGAGATAATTTGCCACATCCACTAATCCAGAAATATGATAAAGTTACAGGCTTTCCTTCAAAGTAAAAGAATTTTCCATGGTAAAGAGGACTCATAAGTTTCATATCTCCCTGTAATAAAGATGAAAATCATGTTAAACACCAAATACACTTATCTAATTGCATCGGGAAATACTGTTCTGTGTTTGCTGATAAAATGTGTTGTTGTGCTCACAGAGAGCCAAAACAAAGTTAGAATGCAACATTCTAATTACAAAAAGGCAATCGGTAAAATGGTTGTATGCTTTGAACTGCAATAAAAATTAATAAAATTATGTAAATACAAACACAGTTAGTGAAAATATGGTACTCTAATTTTAGAGAAGCCATGGAACATAATGACTCGAGAAACTTCAAATCATTTTTAACCTCATTCTCCTCACAGAGACAAGACTAATGAGAAAACGTTTGTCTAAAAGACTAATATTTGCTTTAATAGATTTACTTCACTGATCTAGTATGAAAGCCATCCCATTTCCTTTTGGCAGTGAGGGTAAAATCCAGACTAAATGAATATGTAAGCACAAAATTTCCTTCCATGAGCATTTTGCAATTTCCCAGATAAGTCACTGTTGATACATTCATAACCGTTGTAATGGCCTTACTCTACAGAATCCTCTTATTATGCAAGAGCCAGAGGACACACGGAACCCCTTTACTGTATGCATTTCAAGTTATGAGAAAAAGGATGCACCACCCATCACTATGTACACAGCGAACATGATTTGACCTCTGTGATCAAGTCTATGCTATAACCAGGTGCCTTGTAATAGGTTATTATCATAGCTGGTACTTAGTGATTCTCCACTGTGGGCTTTGTCCTGTACTCATTTTTCATCCTGAAATGCCTTCATAGCATTTGTGTTGACTCAAGAAATTCAGTGTCTTTAAAATTAACCTTAGGAATATATATTCTATTAAGTTTTTTTTATAATTTAAACATGAAACCCATTATTAAAATTCATATAACCTACCTCTACACTTTAATTCTTTAAATTAATGCTTTCATTGGCTATGACAGTGATCAGTAAGACAATAAGCTTTCTAACTTTCATCACTTAAGCCATGAATATGGCTTTAAACCAGACAAGCAATCTCAAAACCCTTCAAACATTGTATCTCTGAATAATCTGAATAAATGTCATATTCTTTACCAACAGTCTTCAATGATAAATGCACTTATTCTCAATACTCAATGACTTATAAAGAGAACAGCAATGATTTTAAAAGGTCCTTACTTGCTTTAGTATGCAAGAAATATATTATTTCAAGCCTGGATATGTACAATGAAGAGTATATATTCCATTTTGTTCTTATTATTTTTTGTAATCTACTATGGGTTAATATAAGGGCATATGTCTTCTGTGTCTCTCCATAGGAGAAGTCTCCTTTAAGGATTATATAAAAAGTATACCAGATTCAGGGGATGTGAATTTACTCCAGCAAATTTGTAACAAATACACAATAGAAAATATATATGTAATTTTTGGAATAAAAATTGGGAAGATTTTTATTTTCAACCTTTTTTCAGGATGCAATTATGTCAACAGTGAAGGACTTAATCAACACAAATATATAGTCATTTTTATTTTATTTATATTTTTCTTTTAAAACTTCAAATATCTAAGGCATAGTAACAAAATTAGAGTCATATTTAAAACACCCCTATTCAACATCAAAATGATAAATATTGCATGGCACCATACATCTGTCCTTTGTAGTGTTTTCTTGCAATGCAAGACAGTGCTGCATCTCAGCAAACCAATTTAAACATGAGCCTTTCTACAGAGCAACAGCCCTTGTCACTGTTTGTGATTATCTAATGGTATATGGTCCAATCATAAAGGACAGCTGACAGGCTGGTATAAGAAAGGGATTTTCTTCCTCCCCTTGACACATCAGTGTAAAGCCCCCTGCTGTAATGTAGAAAATCTTTTATGCAAAAAGAATACACCATCTTTCAGCACATGATTACAAATCAGAAGATTCTGATTAGGTTTTATAGTGCATTTTAAAAAGAAATACTCACACAAAATTGCACAGAGCAAACTAGATCTGGGCTTATGCCACATCATTCTTTGGCTTCAGACAAACTCTCTTTTTCTAAAATACCTCATTCACCATCTTTGCAATGGGATTGGAAAGTATAAATGTTTCCTTACTGAAATAAGATGAAAATTAATAAATACTCATTAAGAAGTTTAAGTCTATGAATAGACATAACATCACTCAGGGTGTGTTCAGGAAATAATTTTATCTGGTCGAATGTTAAAGAAATGGTCACCATACTAACAGCCCTAACCAAAAATAAAGCAAACATTTTATACAAAGTGTAACATTTCAAAAAAGTATTGAAATATTGAAGAAATGCTGCCTAAATGAAAACATTTTTGTTCTTATTGGTGCAAAGAGATCAAACAACAACTCATTGACAAGTCCATGAAGAACACCACCTGTAACAATAATCAGACACAATGGCCCATTTCTCATCTGATGCTCCCAACCTCTCTGTCAAATAAACTCTATTGTTAATGCATGAGGAAGCTGGGGCCTAAAGAGTGTTTTTACTGTTTACTAATCAAAATATTCAGGGGGGGGCAGAAACATGCTCCTAACTTTTTAAGAACTCTGGTTGCTAAAACAGAGGCATCTTCCATTTACACCCTTAATGACAGTACTGCACTATTATGTAATGGAAAGGTGGGAGTGTGTGTGGGGGGGGGGGGGGAACAGATTTTTTTTAAGCTGGAGAAGAGACAAAAGATCAGGACAGCTGGGACAAGCTGCCTCAGTTCTCTCCATAAAACACAAAGGAGAGTAACTGTAATGGGAGAGAGACATTTAGGTGAGTTGAGGGACAGGTGGGGAGGGATTGTCAGAGCAGGCAGCAGGCGGTCCTGGGCCTCACGGAAATTGGTGTGAGAATCAAGGAAGAATGAGAAAAGGATCAGGCAGGTGGGCTTCCCCAGGGAGACCCAAGTACGATTAGACCAATAATAGAGACAAGGCAGAGGTTGGAAGGAAAGCTGGAGGCACGCTAGTCACCTGGGAAAGGGACCACAGAAGGGAAGAGGCACTAATGAATGTGATTTATGTGAGTTCATGTTCATGAGGCTGTATAAATGCAAGTTGTTATTGCTTGAGGAGTCTTCATTCGCCAGAAAGAGTTACATAAGAGAGACCTAGGAATAAGATATTCTGTGCAAATTAACTGAGGTTGCTATTCTGTGGCTAAGAACATCCTACCTCTGTATCCCATTACCTACTCTGAGGTGGTCAGAGAATGGATTAATGATACTTTTCAGAAGTGCGGAGAGAAATCTTTGCAGTATACCTTGACAGCATCAAAAGTGATATTGAGGTTTTTAAGAAACAAGAAACTTCCTCTGCCTCCTGACAAGATGAGGATGCAACAGGAGTTATAAAATATAGTCTTGAACTAGAGGGGAGCCCCGGGAAGGCAGGTCTGGATGGGAGTGCTCGTAACAGACACATTTGAGTTATTCACTGAGGGCACCACAGTTGAATAAAATGCAAAGTTTTACTCCTTGTATGCCAATGTTTTTTGAATTGGGGTCCACAGTTCATTTCCAAGAATCTGAGAGTTTTTGTTAATAGATACTGAAATCCTTTCAGAGGTTATTTAATTCTTTATAAGAGAGTGCATATGTCCAAAGGCTCTCCTGTAAGAATAAATTGTAAAATTGTGAATAAAAGGTATATATAAATGTGAATAATTCTTGTTGTACCTTACAAAGAGAAGAGGACAGATAGAACACAAGTAATATGAAGGAAGAGTGGAGAGGATAGAACAAGAACGTTTAAATAAGATGGAATGAGGGTGGGTAGAGGACAGGGCGGGATAAGTAACACTAAAGACATTTGAAGAAGCCATATGGAACTCTATCACTGTACAAGGTTCCTAAAATCTATATATTCACATACACCCCCAAAAAAAGATTTTAAGGAATAACCTTATAATCGGAGAAACAATGCCTTTCTCAGACACTGTAGGCTATCCAATAAAACACACAGTGACAGAAGTGGGCTACCTCGTTTAGAGTTGTTCATCAATGAGATCCTGTATGCTCTCAAACCTTACAAACTCGTGCCATTGTTCCTGGTTACCCTCCTGAATTTGGGAGTAAGACCCAATTGCTGAAAGCACCTTGTACTTGAATCATATAACATGGAGAAATCAAGCTGGTATTCATCTGGAAGCCTCAGCCCTACTGGATAGCTTTCACAGTGGTAGAAGGTGGTAGATATGCTACCAGGAAAAATAATCACCAGTCTTAACCCAGCTGTGAACCTTGTTAGCTACAATAATGACCAGCCTGGCAAGACATGCCCACTGGTGCAATAATGACATGAAAGTTCTGAAAGTAAACAACCACCTTAATGCCCATTCCACAAAATGGAGCTCATGTCTGTCACCATGAGTGAGGCCAAGAACCAGAGACTAGGTAGGTCATGGGCCCTATAGGGGAACATAGTATTAAACTGTCTCCTAATGATTTGTTGTTATCCATAGAGTAGTGCATCTCTCAATGCTCATCAGAGAGTTTCTTTTTACAATAGATGTTGATCAGCACAGAGTACATAATTGGCTAATGTGCAATGAATAAAAGTGAGTAGTGGTCAGCCCTAAATGGGACATCCATATTACATCCCCTAATCCAAAAGCCCAAGACTCATGAAGGAAGATTGAGAGAGTCAGAGATGGTGGATGACTACAAGGAAGCAGCATTTTCCAGACACTATGGGACAGTCATGTATTTGACCTCACCCAAACTATGAGTGCCTGCA
This sequence comes from Onychomys torridus, assembly GCF_903995425.1. NCBI lineage: Eukaryota > Metazoa > Chordata > Mammalia > Rodentia > Cricetidae > Onychomys > Onychomys torridus. Next base: position 45,075,816 of record NC_050444.1, on the reverse strand, counting down.
CAAGACTTGCCCAAGATTGAAGCAGAAAAAATCCAGATTGGAGGAGGCAGGTGTTCAAGAAGTCTCATCCGTAGCTAGGGAGCTATTAACAATTAATGGCTGCCAGAGAAAGATTATATTCATTAAAACATAATCTGTCTTTAAAGATAATGATAATAGCCTGATTCAGTTTTGCTACTTTTCTGTGGAGTGTGTCTTTGTTTTATCTTTCAATGTCCCTGTGCTGGCTAGTTTTTTGTCAAACTGTCACAAGCTAGAGTCGTCTGAGAGAAAAGAACATCAATTGAGATAATTCCTCCATAAAATTGAGCTGTAATAAAGCCTGTCAGACATTTTTCTTAATTTGTGGTTTATATAGAAGGTCCCAGCACATTGTGATGTTTCCACCCCTGGCAGATAGTCCTGGGTAAATAAGAAAATAGGATGAGCAAGCCATAAGGAGCAAGGAAGTGAGCTGCACTCCACATGGCCTCTGTATCTATTTCTGCCTCCAGGTTCCTGCTCTGCTTGAGTTCCTGTCCTTATTTCCCTCAGTAATGCACTGTTATCTGGAAATGCAAGCACAATAAACCCTTACCTCCCCAGGTTGCTTGTGTTATGGTGCTTTATTACAGCAATAGAAACTCTAGCCAAGACAGAAAGTAATACCAAGTCATTGAGTATTGCTATGATAGACCTGAACATGTGCTTTCAAGGTGATTATGGAAGTACCTTGGAACTTTGGGCTAGAAGCCACTGACATTCAGACTCGGCAAACTATTGTAGGAATTTGGGGACAATGTTGAGAGCAATGCAGATAATAGAGACCTGGATTGTGAGGTTTCAGAGGGAAGAAAAGACGCTACTGGGGCCATTTGTGTAATATTTTGTGTTAAGAAACTAATATTTCATTAGCAGAAGCTGAATAATCAGTTTAATTAACAAGAGATCAGCACCACCATTGGAGTAAAACATTTTTTTTTTTTCAAACTGATACCATGGTCATCTGCAGAGGAGAATCAGCTGTGGTTAAAAAGAAACCAGAATCACTTAGGTAGAAACTTCCAGAAAGTGTTTCCTTGGGGTCAACACACAGAAGCTGCAGTTCAGAGGCCACCATCTCTATACCTCATGACTACCCGACTTGATAATGGTGATACTGGATTTGAAGTCATGAAGAGGACATGGAGAGCTGCTGAGGTTTTAAACCATGAGAGGCCAAAAAAGTACATGGTAAATGTAGAGCCTCAGTTGGAGTAGAAGCCTCAGGGTAGATTAGAGGCTTGGCACATATATAGAGTTCCTGAAGAGACCCCAGAGGAGGTAACCCAGTCACAGCAGAACATCCCAGAATTTTGGAGATGCCAATACCATAATAAGGGTGTTGGCAAAGACAGAAGCAGCCATGGAGTAAAGACAGTGTAATCCTAGGAAACAAGATGCTTCTGCTTTGGGTGTCAGAACCAGAGACAAGGAACTATTGTAGAAGTTCTCTGGAACTCAGGATCATGATAGGGGTCCCAGAAGTCCAAAACTGAACTTTATACTCTTAGACTTTTGTTTTGCTTGGATTCAAATATGACTGTGCCCTGATTCTTCCCTCTCAAAGTAATAAAGTATGTAACATATTTTTTTTTAATTTTACAGGAGTTTACAGTTAAGAGTCCTGGGATTTTTACAAATACTTTGCAACTTTTAAAGAGAGTTGGGGATTTTATGGAGACTTTGGATATTTTAAAGGCGTTGGATATTTTAAAGAGACTGAAATTGTAAAATGAATGAAAATATTTTTCAATAAAAAAATAATTTTTAAATTAGTAAATAAAGCATTTGAATTTTTAAAGGTGGGATCTTCTAAGTTATGCTATTTTATATTGTGATATTAATATTCCATCTTGGGGACAAATGTGAAAGGAAAGGTTATAATTTAATAGCTATGTGTTCATGTGTCAAGTTAACAAGAAGTCAATTTTGCTGAAAAGTCTGTTAGCAACATGACATAAGCTAAAGTAATATGAATGAAGGAAACTTCAGCTGAGAAAATATCTTCACAGTGTTAGTTGTCTCTCTCCATATTCTCTCCTTCACCATGCTCTCCCAGCCATCTGTCCACTTAATCCTCTTATTCTGGTTTCCCTTTTATCACTTTATAACTCCATGTTCTTTTTCCCCTTTCCTTGGAAGATCTCATCATCCTGGCTATTTGCTTACTAGATTCTAACCTCTATGATTATTCAAATTTAATTGCACAGATATAAAGCTTAAAAGCTAAAAGGCAATATTTGTTTTTTGTGGGTGCTCTTGGTTGCCTCACTCAGGATAATTGTTTCTGGTTCCAGCCATTTAACTGAAATTTACACAATTTTCTTTTTTCCTAACAGCTGAATAATAGTCTATTGTGCAAACATACCACATTATTACTATCTATTCATCAGATAACGGGCATCTGAGCTGTTTCCAATTCATGACTGTTATGGATAGAGTGGTGATGAACACAAGCAAGTATCTCTGTAGTAGGATATAGGGTCCTTTAGGCATATGACCAAGAGATATAAAAACCTACTATGTAGAAACATCCTAAAATATATGACAGGAATTTAAATGTAGTCAACATATAATGGGGGAGACAATGCCCCAACTAGACATCTTATACCACCAACTAAAACCTCCAGTGACAAGAATATGTTACATCTTGTTGAGTCATTTGTCAAACGGGTCCCATGTTTATGTCATAGAACATGGAGAAATAAAACTAGTACTTAACTGGAAGCTTCAGCCCTACTTACTGGTGTTTCATAGTGCTATTACATGCTGTACATGCTACCAGAGGAGAAAAGCAATCTTGAATCTCACCCAGCTATAAACCATGTGAGCTACAAGAATAACCTACCTGCAAGATAGTGCAGGTACAATAGTGATACATATGTTTTGGATGTAACCAATCACTTTTTGTTACTGATTTAAGGCCCATTCCATCAGATGAAACCCATATTAGACACTGGAAAAGGTAGCCAAGAACCTGAGAGTAGCTAGGTTGTGGGCCCTAAGGAAAAACTTCCTACTCTTATTCTGCTAAAGAAATACAGAAATAAAATGACTTCTAATGACATATTGCTATACCCATAGATCAGTGCATTGCTCAGTCCTCACCCAAGAAGCTTCTTGCAGTAGATGGTAATTATCACAAAGACCCACAACTGGATGATGTGCAGAGTAAGACACTAAGCCCTAAATGGAATGTCTTTATAAAAATCCTCCCTTTGAGGCTCAACAATCTATGCACAAGAGGAGGTAGAAAGATTGCAAAAGTCAGAGGTGGCAGATGATTCCAAGAAAACAACATCTTTGAGTACTGATAAACATATCAACTCATAGAGACTGTGACAGCGTTCACAAAACCTGTGCTGGTTCAAACCAGACAAAATCTGAACAGCAGGAAGGGGAAGTGACCACAAAGCACCACCCTTAGTCATGAAGCTATTTGCAATTAACACCTGATGGGAAAGGGGAAAACAGTTTTCTCCCATGGAGTGTCACTAGGTATATCAACCACATTCCAGGGCAGTCCTCATGCCCAGGAATAGTTAACCAACATGAAGTAGACTCCATATTTTGTGTAATTTTTGTGTTGTTTTGATTTGGTTTAGTACTTTTGTCTTATTATTTTTGTTTGTTTTGATTTGGGGGTTTTTTAGCATTTGTTTTAGAGAAAGAGATAAAAATAACATGAATTTTTTGCATGGGGATTTAGGAAGTATCTGATGATTTGGAGAAAAGGAAAAATATAACAAAAATTAAATTTAAAAAAAAAGAAGCTAATCATAAAAACAAAACAAAGAAAACCAAACGAAAGAAAAAGAAAAGGAACTGCTTCCATAAGATCTAGCTATTGACAAGCCTGTCAGGCATTTTTTTAACTAATGATTGATGTAGGTGAGCATAGATCACTGTGGGCAGTGCCATCTTTGAGCAAGTAGTCCTAGAGTGTATAAGGTTGGGCAAGCCATGAAAAACAAGCCAGCAAGCAGCATTTCCCTATGGCCTCTGTTTCAGTTCCTGCCCTGACTCTCCACAGTGGTAGTACTTTTACCTAGAAATGTAAGCAAAATAAACCCTTCCTCCCTAGGGTGCTTTCGGTCATGTTGTTTTATTACAAACATAGAAAGCCTTACTAGGGCTAGAGAGATGGTTCAGTGTTTGAGAACACTGACTGCTTTTCCAGAGGACCCAGGTTCAATTTCCAGCACCCACATGGAAGCTCACAATTGTCTGTAACTCTAGGATCCAACACCCTCACACAGACATACAAGCAGGCAAAACACAAATGCATATAAAATAAGTAAATTATTTTTAAAAGGAAACCCTAACTAGGACAGTCCATGCCCTTAAGTGAGGGACCACAACACACTGATAGGCAGCAACATGCTTGTAGGCACAGTACTTTCTCACTAATACTTAATATTCTGTGCCTGACACTCTTTATCATTTTAACTTCAGAAAAAAAATTACAAGGAAATGTAAAGATAAGTCCATGAAGCACTAATACAATAGGTTCTTCTATGTGAACTGGTCCTTACAGCAAAATAATAACCAAAGTAAATTAAAATATTTCCAGAACAACAACTTAAATTGACTAGATTCATCCACTGTGTTGAGAACTGCTAGAATTCTGCTTCTTCTCCAGGTCTGCACTGAAACTGGGAAGATCGCCAAAGAAAGAACCCATTACTATCTTAGTTTAAAGTCTCCTCTGATGTTTCAGATGATTTTTATATATTCTAGATAAAAAAAAATGTTTTGAATCTTTAAAGAGATCCTTTCAAACTTAATACAGAGAATTGGGAGGGTCAAGGTTATACATAAAATATAAATCCCAAATTAAGGAAAGTCTCCTACAACTGGGGCAATATCAACATTCATGAAAACTTGGGGTTATAAAAGTATGATTCTCCATGAGAAACAAAATTAATTATTAAAGAAAGGTATACACAAATGTGAATACCTTCAAATGATGCTAGTGGGGTCCAAGAATATGAAAGGCAATGAAGATTAAGCATTATTTGCTTCACAATAAATTCAACTCTTAGAAGGGGCTAGAAAGCATGACATCCATCATCATTTGATTCATACAACACAGTGGCCTCCATCTTTTTGTGAGAATAAATTAAAGGACTTCTCATAATTAGGCAGCAATTAAGAGAGGTTACTTGGCATTAAAACTGATGTATCATAATAGCCTAGCAGTGACCATGCACACCTTTAATCCCAGCACTCTGGAGGCAAAGGCAGGAGAATCCCTGAATTTGGGGCCATCCTAGTCTAAAAAGTAAGTTCCAGGACAGACAGGGATACACAGAGAAACCTTGTCTTATAAAAAAAAATGATGTATCAAAATTATTCCTACAAGCAGCTAAGTGCCATGTACAAAAATCAGTCAGGAGATAGGGATAAATCCTGTCTATAGTTTACAAAATTTTATATTAATTTATAATTAATTTTTTTATTAATTTTATTTTAATTTATAGTTTGAGAAATTTATTAGAAAATTAAATGACACTGTCCTATAAACATTAAGTTGTTCTACAGTGTGTGTGTGTGTGTGTGTGTGTGTGTGTGTGTGAGAGAGAGAGAGAGAGAGAGAGAGAGAGAGAGAGAGAGATGAATGTATGTTTAGCATGCACAATTTTGTTCCTAGATGTAGATGGGTATGCATATGTCCATATGAAAATAAATTTTCACTGGTCCAGAAGGAGAACTATAATATAAGTATTGGAAGCCATGTTTTTTGGAATAGTTAATAACAGAAACAGCCTAAATATCTACCACCAAAACAAAAATAACTGTGATTCATTCACACAGGAGAGCATTAAGTAGCATGGTAAACAAAATATGGCTCTTTTTGTAGAACTTCCTACATAGTAGGATGTGTCAATATGAAGCTTTCTTCCCAGGCAATGGTCATCAGAAACTCATTAGAGTGAACAGTGAACACAAACTTGGAACTTTCTTTGAGACATGTGTAGCCACAGAAGTAGATGCTGATACTCTGAGTGAAGGGTGGAAAAGTGGCCTGTATCAGCAGTAAAATGACAAGCAAGATCTTCCCATGAAGCAAGGTCTCTTAACCCATGGCATGTGCATCTGCTATTGAATAACAATCATTGTTGCTATAGACCAAGGAGAACTAGAGAAAAAAAGTACAATTCTGTTTGGAGATGCATTGTGGATGCTGAGTGTCCTCAACTTGATTATTTTTTTAAGTGTGGGAAGGGAAAGGATATTCCTGTAGTGATAGGTACTACCGTATCTAAGCGGTGGGAGACCAAAAGAGTTAGCAGAATCTAAGAGCTTCTCAATCTCTCTAAAGAAGACGATGCCCACCCAGTATATTGGCAGAAAACCATTGAACAAAGAAGGTAAGAATCCCAGGACCAAGGCATACAAGATTCAGCATCCTGCAGCACAAATGTCTACATGTTCTTCTGAAAAAAAAAAAAAAAAAAAAAAAAAGCAATGGACTAAAAACAATGGGAAGGCTGTAGAACATGCTTAACTTATGACCAAGAAAATGAAGAAAGTCAAAGAAAAATGTCAAAAACATTGCCAAGATATATATAGGCTACCTTTGATGAGAGTTTCTCCTTCAGCTGTTGAAACCCATTTCAGAAAATCCCTACCCATACTTTTATCTTCAAGTGTTTTCTCTGTGCATTCCTCTAGCAATTTCAAAGTTCCTGGGTTTTGGTCCATTTTGAATGATTCAGAATCCTGTTTCACTCTTCCACTGTGGTATCAGTTTTGTTCGGTACTATTTGTTGAAGAGTATTTGTTTTCTTCAGTGTATTATTCAGGCGTTATTATTGGATATCAGGTGATTATAACTTCATAGACTTTTTTTGATGGATCCTCTGTTGTACTCCATCGTTGATGTAGATATTGGAGATATTTTGCCCCTGTATGCTGGTTCTGTACTAGTGTGATATCTCCATCACTTTTTCTGTCTGCTCAGGATGTATTGAAAATGTGGTTTCTTTTGTGCCTTCATAACTGCTTTTTTTCCTTCTATTTTTGTGAAGAATGTTATTGGAATTATTTCTCATGTTTCTGTCTCTTAACAGTTTTATACATTTATCTAATTACTTTTAGTCTTTTCACCCCTACTCTCCTCACTCATCCCTGCCCCCCCATCCCCTCATCCTGCCTTCTTCATGCTCTAAACTTTTTTCTCAACAAGTTCCCCATATTTTGTATCTTGTTTTTTGTGTGTGATCCAATGAGTTTAATTAGAGTTTCTAGTCTAAACGTGAGGGAGAGGTTATTTACTGGAGCAAGGGCAATGTATCTATGACTGTAACATTGAAAAAGATGGCAGCCCTTCCTCAGGAGCCACTACCTGCCAATCACCCCTTGGGAAAGAATGGAACCTCATGGACCCTGCTCCCTCCTGGAAAGTTCACAGCTCTAATCTTGCAGATAACCATAGTTGTAGTGAGTTAATGAAGACAACAACTATGTCATATCCAAAAGATGTCTTTTTTTCTGCACATCTCCCCATCCTCTGACTTTTACATTCTTTCCACCTCTTCTTCAATATTCTCTGAGTCTTGAAAAATGTAATATAGCTGCCAACCACTCCATCATCATTTATTCTTGAGATTTTGGCACCAGTTTGGATCTCAGCATTAACCACCTGTCTGATACAGTAAGGAGCTTCTATGATAAAGGCTGGGCACAGCACTAATCTATGGATAAATATGAACATTTAGAAAGTAGTTTGACAATATAACCATTTAGCAAATCAAGAATAGTAGGGTCCCTTCTAGGGTGTATGACCTCTGCAGCTGTAGACTCATTACTAGGTTTACAAAACCAAGTATAAGTTCTCTTCTGTGGAGTAGGCCTCAAGTGCATCAGAAAGCAGCTGGTTAATGCTGTAACAGTCATGCCACAATTGCATCAAAGAACATATCTTGCCTATCAGGTAATTATTTTAGCTCACAGGATTCACAGCTGGATAAAACTGTTGGTGGCTTTTCTCCCCTAGCAGCCTGTATAGCACCTTCGGACACTGAATGCTAGCTAGCCAGCAGACAGGAAAACTTTAGTTCACCTCCATCTTGATTTCTTATGCCCTGTTACCAAAGTGTGTGGTGTCTGCAAATCAAGTCTTACTATCTTTTCCCCTCTAGTGGGAAACAAAATAGCAATGGCACTATTCTATATTCTGTTGGAGCATCTGAAACCTTCCTGGTTGACAGTTCATAGGTGGGTATCCTGCACCTGATGCTGAGATGTTCATTTAATGACTCACAGGTTGTTAGAGAGCAATATCCATCCACAGAGGTTACTTCTGTCCAAGCATTTTTATTGAGATTACAATTTTTAGGCTAAGGTCTGGGAATCCAATCGATGGGAAAAAGGAGGGATTCTGTGGGAGGGGGACATCAAGATCATGATGGGAAGATGTGCAGAGATGACTGACCACACTGGTGCGACCCACGAACTGTGGACTAGTGGTTGTGGACTGGACTAGGCCCTTTGGATATGGCAGACAGTTGTTTAGCCTGAACTGTTTGGAGAACACTTGGGCGGGGGGATTGGGATCCATCCCAGGTGCAGGGGCAGGCCTTTGGGAGCCCGGTGCCTGTGGTGTGGCACCTTGTGGTGTGGCACTTTGCTCAGCCTTGGTGCAGTGGGGAGGGGCCTTGGCCCTGCCTAGGCTCAGTGTGCTGGGCTCTGCTGACTCCCCATGGGAGACCTTGATTTGGGGAATGGGGGGTTACTTGGGAGGGAGGGCTGGGGGTGGAGGAGGGAGGAGTTGGCATCTGTGGGTGATATGTTGGGTGAGTAGAAAATTTCTTAATGAAAAAATATATTACAATTTTTAGTAAGCTTATAAAACAGTATGTTTCCAAATGGCCTTGTCCATATATTCTTGATTTGCTTACCTCTCCCTCATATTTCCTATCTATCACCTCACTTTCTGTTGAAACTCATGTTCAGTGTGTTCATCACCCCCCTCCTTTAAGTCCTCTATCTCCTACCCTCCCTCAAATTGTCCCTTTCTATAATTCTGGCAATTACTGTCTGTGGTGGTTTGAAAGACAAGGTAGGACAGTCCTTCAAATTTCCCTGCTTCTCAGAAATGTCTGTCAGATATGCTAGGCCTATGGGCCAAAGGTGGATGTCCCAACATTACAGAAAAACCTAGTGTGACTGTCCAGGCAGCCAGATGTCCCTGTTGTTAAGTAACATTTCACCCTTCTGGGGTCTTTGATGGAACTGAAGACTAGATAGCCATAGTTAAAATTTTCCTTAGTTATGATAAAATGGAAATTAGACATAAAATTTTAGAATTGTAAAAATAAGATAAATAATAAAGTTTTTCTATATTTTCTCTAAATTTGTCCAATACAAATGGACTGGATATTGTAGCTGTAATTCTTATTTAATAACTTTTGTTATATATAGTTCTACTATGTTAAGGTTAAAAGGGGGAAATGCTGTGGAATAATCCTTCAGTACACTGTGAATATATATTACTCTCATTGGTTATTAAGAAACTGACTGGTCAGTAGCCAGGCAGGAGGTATAGGTGGGATAGCCAATCTGAGAATGCCTACATAAAGAAGTTAGAGAGATCTCATATTAACAACTTACAGGACACTTGAAAGATCTAAAACAAAAAAAGCAAGCACACAAAAGAGGAATAGATAGCAGAAAATAATCAAACTGAGGTGTGAAATCAATAAAATAGAAATGAAGAGAACAATGCAAAGAATCTATGAAACAGTTAGTTCTTTAACAAAATCAACAAAATAGACAAACCCTTTCTAAATTATCTGAAGGACATAGAGAGAATATTCAAATTAATGAAATCAGAAATGAAAAGAGGGACATAACAACAGACACTAAGGAAGTCCAAAGAATCATTAGGTCATACTTTAGGTACTATACTCCACAAAATTGGAAAATCTAAAATAAATGGACAATTTTCTCAATAGTTGTCATTTAGCATATTTAAAATAAGAACAGATAAATTAATTTAAATAGACCTAAAAGCCCTATGGAAATACAAGCAGTCACTAAAAGTTTCTCAATCATAAAAAACCCAAGGGCCAGATGGTTTTAGTGCAAAGTTTTCTACCAGACTTTTTAAAGAAGAGCTAATGCAAATACTCTTTAAATTATTCCACAAAATAAAAACAGGTGGAACACTAGCAAATACATTTTATGAGGCCACAATCAACCTGATACCCAAACCACACAAAGATTCAACAAAAAAGAGAATTACAGAGTAATTTTCTTCATGAACAACAATGCAAAAATAATAAAATACTCAAACCAAATCAAAGAACATACTATAAAGATCATCCACCATGATGAAGTAGGCTTCATCCCAGACATAGGGGACAGTTCAACATATGAAAATCTGTCAACACAATTCATCATATAATAAAATGGAACAAAAAAACCCACATGATCATTTCATTAGATGCTGAAAAAGTCTTTGACAAAAATTAACACCCCTTCATGATAAAAAGACATGGAGTGGTCAAGGGTACAAGGAACATAACTAAACATAATAAAAGCAATTTACAACTCTATAGCCAACATCATATTAAATGGAGAAAAGTTCAAAGTCATTTGACTACAATCAAATAAGAAAAGGCTTTCCACCCTCTCCATATCTACTCAATACAGTACTTGAAGTTCTAGCTAGAGCAATGACAATTGGAGGAGATCAAGGTGATACAAATTGAAAAGAAAGAAGTCAAAGTATCATTATTTTCAGATATGATGTGATAGTATACATTAGTAATCACAAAAATTCTACCAGGGAGCTCCTACAGTCAATAAACACCTTTAGTGAAGTGACTGGATACAAGATTACCTGAAAAAAAAAGTAGCCCTTCTATATGTAAATGACAATGGGCTGAGAAAGAAATCAGGGAAACAACACCCTTAAAAATAGCTACAAATAATATAAAATCTCTTAGGATAACTCTAGCCAAACAAGTAAAGGACTTGTTTGATCATAACTCCAAGTGTTTAAACAACAAAACTGAATAAGCTATCAGAAGATAGAAAGAATTCCTGTACTCATGGATTGGTAAGATTAACATAAAAGTGGTCATCTTACCAAAAGCAATCTACAGATTCAACTCACCCAACACAATTCTTTACAAACTTTGAAAGAATAATACTCAGCTTCATATAGGAAAACAAAAAACCCAGGATAGCTAAACCAATCCTTTACCATGAAGGAATTTCCAGAGGCATTGCCATCCCTGACTTCATGCTGTACTGCAGAGCTATAGTAGTAAAAACAGCACTGTGTTAGCATAAAACCAGAAACATTGTTCAATCGAATTGAAGACCCAGCTGTAAATCCACACACCTACAATCACCTGATCTTTTTATACAGAAGCCAGAAATATCGATGGAAAAAAGGAAGCATCTTCAATAAATGGTGCTGGTTTAACTGAATATCTGCATGTAGAAGAATGCAAATAGATCCATATCTATTACCCTGTGCATCAAGTCCAAGTGGATCAAAGACCTCAAACATAAAACCAATTAAACATGTTGGCACAGGAAACAACTTCCTGAACAGAACACGTATAGCTCAAGCCATAAAATCAACAATTAATAAATGGAACCACATGAAACTTAAAAGCTTCTGTAAGGCAAAGGACACTATTAAGTGGACAAACCATCAGCTTACAAAATGGGGAAAGATTTACACCAACTCCATATCTTACAGAAGGCTAATATCCAAAATATATAAAGAACTCAAAAAAAACTAGATTCAGAAAACCAAATAATTCAATTAAAAAATCTAAGATCTAAACAGAAAATTTTCAACAGTAGAGTCCCAAATGGCTGAGGAACACTAAGAAAAGTTCAACATCCTTAGTCATCAGGAAATTACAAGTCAAAACAATTTTGAAATTCCATTTTATTCCTGTCAGAATGGTTAAGATCAAAAACACAAATGACAACTCATGCTGTCAAGAATGTGTAGCAAGGGGAACACTTCTCCTTTGCTGGTGGGAGTGCAAACTTTGGAAATCAATATGGTGGTTTCTTAGAAAACTGGGATTTGATCTGCCTCAAGACCTAGCCATACCACACCCTGGAAATGTACCTCAAGGAGGCTCCATCGTACCACAAGAACATATGCTCAACTATGTTCATAGTGGCTTTATTTGCTATAGCCAGAAACTGGAAGCAACCTAGAGGTCCCTCAACCAAAGAATAAATAAGGAAAATGTAGTACATTTGCATAATGGAGTATTACTCAGCTTTAAAAAAAAATTACATCATGAAATTGGGAGACAAGTGGATGGAACTAAGAAAAAATTATCCTAAATGAGGTAAACTAGACCCAAAAAGATAAAAATGCTATTTCCTATTATAAGTTGAAATTAGCTGTTAAGTAAAAGATAGTCATGCTATAATCCACAGACCCAGAGAGGCTAAGTAACAAGGAGGTCTCAAGGGTTGGGCAAACATGGATCTCCCTGGTAAAGAGAAAGAATAGATTTGGGGGCAAGTGGGATTGGAACAGGAGGGATCAACAGGTGTGGGGTTGGATGCAGGGAGAGAGTACTGGAAGAGATGGCTATAATTGGAGGGCATTTTCAGGGGGCACAATGTGGAAACCTAATGCAATAGAAACTCCCTAGAATCTATGGTACAGATGCTAGTGAAGACTTCAAGCAATGGAGCCTGAACTGGCTATCTTCTGTAACTGTGAAAGGCTTCCACATGTGGGACTGGAACATCAACCCAGCCACAAAACCTTTGGCATATAATTTGTCCTGCCTGCAATATGTGCTGGGCAATAGTGGTGTAGAACTTGAGGGAGTGACCAACCAATGACTGGTCCAACTTGAGGCCCAAGCCAGAGAGGGAGCCCAAGCCTGATACTGCTTAAGTGGCCAAGAACCAGAGGCTGGACAGCCCAGAGACCTAAGATAAAACTTAACATGTCTGGCAAAAAAAAAAAGTCAACAAAATGATTCCTAGTGATATTTTGCTATACTCATAGACTGAATTCTAGTGCAATCATCATCAGAAAGGCTTTATCCAGTAACTGATGGGGGCAGATGCAGAGATCCACAGCCAAACACTAGGCAGAGCTTGGGGAAACCTGTAGAACAGGGAGACGAAGGATTGAAGGAGCCAGAGGGGTCTAGGTTATCACAAGAACATGGCCCACAGAATCAACTGACCAGGATTCTAGGTGTTCACAGAATTTGAACCAACAATCAGGGAGTCTTTTTGGGTCTGAGCTAGGTCCTCTACATACTTGCTAAGGTTGTGTACCTTGGTGTCTTGTGGGAATTCTAACAGTGGGAGTGGGAGTTGTCTCTAACTCTTTTGCCTGCTCTTAGGACACTTTCCTGCCTAGTGGGTTTGCCTCCTCCAGCCTTGATATGAGGGTATATACCTATTCTTACTGTACCTTGTTACACCATTTTCATTTGATATTCCTAGATCTGAGGGAGAGGAGAGGTGGGGTTGGGGATACTTAGAAGAATAGAGGGAGGGGAAACTGTGATCAGGATGTAATATATGAGAGAATAAATAATAAAAAAATATATTTTATAAGTGATCAAGTTGTGGGAAGGACAGACGGGGAGAGTGGTAAGGAGAACTGCTGGGGGGCATGCATTTCGGGGTCCAGCAGAAGCCTAGCACAGGGGAACTCCCAGGAGTCTACAGAGAAGATCCCAGCTTAGACTCCTAACAATAATGGATAAGTAGTCTAAACTAGCCTTCTCCTGTGACAAGATTGGTGCCTGGCACAATTGTCATCAGAGAGATGTCATCTAGCAACTGATGGGAGGCAGATGCAGAGACCCACAACCAAACATTAGGTGGAGTTGGGAAGTCGTGAGGAGGAGAAGGAGGAGGGGGAGGAGTGTAGGAGCCAGAGGGTCAAGGACACTTTGGGAAGGCTCACACAATCAACTAACCTAGGCTCATAGGGGCTCACAGAAACTGAATCAACAACCAGGGAGCCTGTCTGAGACTGACTTAGGCACTCTGCGTATGTTACACATGTGTAGCTTGGTCCTCTTACAGGACTCCTAACAGTGGGAACAGGGGCTGTCTCCGTCTCTTTTACTGGCTTCTGGGATCCTTCTCCCCATACATGCCTTGCCCGGCCTTAATACATGGGGGGGGGGGGGGGGTTGCTTAGTCTTACTGCTATTTGTTATGTCGTGTTTTATAAATACTCACAGGAGACATGCCCTTCCCTAAATGGAGCCAGAAGAGGAGAGGATTGGGAGGTAGGAGGGGAGAAGGGAGACTGCAACCAGGATGTAAAATAAATTTATGAGTTAAAAAAAAAGAAAATGTGTTTTAGTTTTACATGGGAATTAACTACATTTAAAAGTGACTTTTCATTTTTATGGGCAGAAGCTTGGACCACTATTGTGAGTCTAATTCTCTCTAGTAAACTCAATTTACCTGAACCAAACTGTCTCCACACATTTTTCTGGGTCTGCATTTAAACCATCCTATACCCAGTAAGTAAGTCTTTCTTTGTGCTGAACGTGTGATTAGAAATTTTGTTTGTCTTTCTGAGTCTGGGTTACCTCACTCAGGATGATTTTTTTCTAGATCCATCCATTTGCTTGAAAACCTCATGATGTGATTGTTTTTCTCTGCTGAGTAGTACTCCATTGTGTATATGTACCATATTTTCTTTATCCAGTCTTCAGGTGAAGAGCATCCAGGTTGTTTCTAGGTTCTGGCTATTACAAACAATGCTGATATTCTGAACATAGCTGAGCAAATGCCCTTGTGGTATGATTGAGCATTCCTTGGGTATATGCCCAAGAGTGCTACAGCTGGGTCTTGGGGGAGATGGATTCCCTATTTTCTAAGGAAGCCCCATATTGATTTCCAAAGTGGCCGTACAAGCTTGCATTCCCACCAGCAGTGGAGGAGAGTTCCCCTTGCTCCACATCCTCTCCAGCATAAGCTGTCTTCTGTGTTTTTGATCTTAGCCATTCTGACAGGTGTAAGGTGGTATCTCAGAGTCGTTTTGATTTGCATTTCCTGGATAATTAGGGATGTTGAGCAATTCCTTAAATGTCTTTCAGCCATTTGAACTTCCTCTGTGGAGAATTCTCTGTTTAGTTCTATAGCCTATTTCTTAATTGGACTGTTGGGCATTTTGATGTCTAATTTCTTGAGTTCTTTATATATTCTGGATATCAGCCCTCTGTCAGATGTGAGGTTGGTGAAGACCTTTTCCCATTTTGTAGGCTGTCGCTCTGTCTTGTTGACTGTGTCCTTTGCTCTACAAAAGCTTCTCAGTTTCAACAGGTCCCATTGATTGATTGTTTCTCTCAGTGTCTGTGCTACTGGTGTTATATTTGGAAAGTGATCTCCAGTGCCAATGCATTCAAGAGTACTTCCTACTTTCTCTTCTATCAGGTTCAGAGTAACTGGATTTATGTTGAGGTCTTTGATCCACTTGGACTTAAGTTTTGTGCATGATGACTGATATGGATCTATTTGCAGCCTTCTACACATTGACATCCAGTTATTCTTTTTGTTGTTGTTGTTGAAGATGCTTTCTTTTTTCCATTGTACATTTTTGGCTTCTTTGTCAAAGGTTCATAGGTGTGCAGGTTAATGTCAGGGTCTTCAATTCGATTCCATTGGTCCACATGTCAGTTTTTATGCCAGTACCAAGCTGTTTTTATTATGGTAGCTCTATAGTAGAGCTTGAGGTCAGGGATGGTGATGCCTCCTGAGGTTGTTTTATTGTACAGGATTCTTTTGGCTATCCTGGGTTTTTTGTTTTTCCATATGAAGTTGAGTATTATTCTTTCCAGATCTTTGAAGAATTGTGTTGGTAATTTGATGGGGATTGCGTTGAATCTGTAGATTGCTTTTGGTAAGATCACCATTTTTACAATGTTAATCCTGCCTATCCATGAGCATGGGAGGTCTTTCCATTTTCTGACATCTTCTTCAATTTCTTTTTTCAGGGACTTAAAGTTCTTGTCATATAGATCCTTCACATGCTTAGTTAGAGTAACCCCAAGGTATTTTATATCATTTGTGGCTATTGTAAAGGGTGCTGTATCTCTGATTTCCTTCTCAGCCTGTTTGTCTATTGTATATAGGATGGGAAATTTTGTTTGAAATATAGAACAAGGGAATGTGAAAATGATAAGATACCATGTGACAAGAAAGTAATTTATATCCTAATAAAGTACTTGTCCACTTTAAGGAAAAATTAGTTTTTTTCCAGTGGAGACTCATTGGGTAAATTAACCACAGTTCAGGATAGGCCCCCAATCCCAGCAGTAGATGGCCAACACAAAATGAATTCAATAGTACTTTGGGATTTGGGGTTTTGCTTTGCTTTTTTGGTTATAGTACTAGTCTGACTGGTTCTTTTGCATGTATACAGTTTTTTCTAACTTGGGGGGGGGGGTATGGGTTTTACATGTGTGTGTATCTGTGTCTGTGTTTTATATGTGGGCTTTTTTCCTTTATTTTATTTTTTAATTCTAGTTTCTTTGGGGTTTTGGTTTGTTTTGGTTTGGTTTTGTCTTTTAGTTTTCTAGAGAAAGAAATGATGAAAGGGGTGGGGGGGAACAGAGATGATCTGGGAGGATTTGGGAGAGTGAAAAATCATGATTAGAATATATCATATGACAATTTTTTCAATAAAAAATTTAAAAACTAGGGTGAAGAATGATTGAGAAAGACATCCGATATTCACCTCTTGAGTCCATCTACACATGCCTGAACAAGTGCATCTTCATGCACAAACTCTGCATTTGTATATATTGTCTAAAACACACACACAAGCATTTTGCTGTTAATGAGAAAAGTTTAGTCTTTACAATATTTTCATTTAAGAATTAAAGAAGTCATATTTAATATCACTTCTCCTGAAGATGATTTGTCTTAGTGTTACCTTTTCTAATATTACTTAGCCACTACAATTTTTGTGTGATTAATGTGGAATGTGCTTCACTTTTTAATCATTCCTATTTTTGAATTAGTGCAAGCTTTGTGTACATGATATACACCTGGCCTTTGTTTCTTATTGCATTCTAACTTTAAGGATAAGGAGACCACTTTTATAGTGTATTTACTAATATCTGGTTTAACTCTACCCCTTTGTATTTGTTTGCTGTGTGTCCTATATTTTTGACAGTTTCTCTATCCTGATTAGATCTGGTTACTCTTTATGATTTTATTTTATCTCTGTTATTCAAGATTAACAGATAAATCTCCTTGCTATGTAGTTTCAATGACTGCCTTAAAGTTCATACCATAACTTTTCACAGGCTACCTTTGAATGACATTATACCACCTCTACAAAGCAGTAACAATTATGGTAGTATGTTTTCATCTCTCTTCCATGAATTTCTTCTCTTTCCTAAATTATCCTACTTATAATTAAATCATAAGCCACCAAATACATTAATATTTTGCATTAAATGGTTTTCTTACAAGTATGTAAATAGCTTGTATTTCTCTAAATAGTAACTTACTTAGCCCCTCTCTTCCTTCTATGTATCCAGATTCCCATCTGTTATTATTTCCCTTCTGCCTAAATGTCTTCCATAAACATTTTTTACAGTCCAGATCTACTAGTGATGAAGTCTTCCAGGTTTTACATGTCTGAAACAGTCCACAGTTCACCACTGTGTTTAAGAAATATTTTCACTGAGTGTAGAGTTAGATAGACTGCCAAAACTTCTCTTAAATTTCTCACCATGCTGAGCTATGGCCTGGAAACTCCCTTGAAGAAGCAAGCTTGGGCAGTTGTTGGTCTCAACTGAGCTCTTGATTATCTGATCTTTCAGAAATTACTGTCCTCCATCACCTGATTTCAAAGTCTGGAAATATGTTATTTACTTTTTGTGCATCTTTGCCATTGTTTAGGAAAGGAAGCTTAGCTCACTCCTCAGGAAAAAAAGAGATATTATTTTAAATGACCATTTAGACTTATTCTCAATTGATATCCTGTTAAACAATAATCTAGAGTAGAAAAAGGAAATAAAATTTAGAAATTGTGTTGATTCCTCTATTAAAGAAAAACACTTCTCATCTCATACTTTGCTAGCTACAAGACTGTTAATTGATTCTTTCCATTTCTAGTGAAAATCAGGGGAGACCTTGCCTTGGAGGAAGTGGGAATGGGGGACAGATTGTGGGGAGGGCTGGGGGGTGGGAGGAAGGAGGATGGGAGAATCCATGGCTGATATGTGAAATTAAGTTAATTATAAAATAAAAATATTCTTTAAAAAAATGAAAAACAGAATGTGAAGTCAAAGAGGAGAAGGAGGAGATGTGGGACTATATTAACTAAAAGGCCAATATTATATTCTTGATACATATTACTAATCATGTATTTTCAAATAAAACTATAAAATTCTGCACTTATAATACTCTAGATTTACTTCCATTAACTCTAGGGCTTAACTGAGTTATTCAGCTTTTAATGTTTAAAATATATAACTTATAATCTACCTATATACATTAGGCAGATTATATTAATCTGCCTTTGGAATGTAGTAGTAAAATATATACAAACATATATATATATATATATATATACACACACACATATATATATTAGATAGATAGATAGATAGATAGATAGATAGATAGATAGATAGATAAACATTAACCAGTTAGAAAAATTAAACAAATCCAGTGTGGCAGTTTGGATAGGAGTGGTTCCATAGGCTCATATGTTTGCCTGCTTGGTCTACAAGTCTGTGGAAATGTTTGGGAAGGATTGAGAAATGTGGTCTTGTTAAAAGAAGTGTGTCACAGAGGGTGGACTTTCAAGTTCCAAAGCCCATACGATTCCCCAGTTAGTTTCTCTACACTCTACTTGCAGATATGGATGTGAGCTCTCAGCTATGGCTCTAGTGCTATATTACCAACCATGATAGTCATGGACTCATCCTATGAAACTATAAGCCCCAATACACTCTTCTATAATTTGCCTTGGTCATGGTGTTTTGCCACAGCGATAGAAAACCAAGACACTCAGTTAAATGTATTTGTATGTCTATGATATAGTGACTTTGAGTTTGAGTATTAATACTAACCTCCCCAAGAAATAAACACTTTTTAACAAAAAAAAAATTGCAATGGTTCTGGTTTCTAATTTGTTCTCAAAAATATCAAAAAGTGACTTCCCGAGATTACAAAGTAGTAATGAAAGGTGGTATGTCTGTTGACTTGAGACAGCATTATAACATAACAATAGCTTATCTATTTGTTAATAATAAACTCTGCTATTAAATGTATTTTAAATATAGTTACATTTTAAGAAATGTGAATTTCAATAACAGCAAATTAAGAGATAGTAGAAAACATATGCTGCTAAATTAGAACTGCAAAACTAAATTTATGAAATAATTGTGTCTGTAAATAGTGCTTTTTTATCAGAGGTGATGTCATCCTGCATCTTTGCTGCAGAGAGGACACCAACTTCACCTTGCACAGTGAATCTATCAGCTTTGAAATGCAAATTTGTAAAGATAACAGAGAGATTACATCACCAGTAAAATATATCTGATCAATACTATAAAATTTTCAATAAAGGTAGGCATTTCAATCTTTAAAAATTCTTTGAGAATGTCTTTTTAATTAATATATGTGTACATACATATTAAATTCAAGAATAGCAGAATTTCTAGAGAATGGAGAGCAAGGAACAATAGGATTAGTAACTATTGTACTTAAAATTATTGTTAGTAAACTTGGGTCATTTTCTTTAGGCTACTTTCTATGTTGTAAGTGTGGAAGTAGACATGAAAGACATTCTTTGATATAAATTAAGCTAAAAGATACATTGGCCTCAATTATCTAGATATTTTGAGGAAATGCCAAATGGCTTTCCCATTTTTCACTTCCTTTGCAAGAAACAAACAGCCTCTGCCTTCTTTTCAGGAAAAAAAAATTAGCTTTTATTAAATCCCTGACAAATTCCAAAAGTGTAAAATGGCTTAGAAATGAATCATCGTGGTCAAGAGACTAGAGACAGAAAATAGTTTCTCCTCAAAGATGAACATTTGGTGGCTGGAAAAGGAAATTCTGACCCCATTCCCAGTGGATCACAAAGACCTTCTCCTCCAACATTCCCTCCCCTAACTCATCCAAGTATTCCAGCCCCCAACACCAACAGACACACCACCTGAGCAGGCCAGGAAAACAGGTAGGCTAAGTGAAGAACTCCACCACTCTCTCCCTCCAAATCAAACCCCCCAGTCTCGTCCTTATCTCTTCAACAGAACACCTCTTGCAGTCTCCTCCCCCATCTGCCCACATCTCCTATAAATCCCACAGAACTTCCCCTCTTAACCCACCTCTCCCCACTTGTTGCTTCATCCAAGATCCCAACTCCAGGAGGCACTCCCAGAAAAACCAAGACTACTCCTACCAGGGATATAGGTTGGTTGTCTGTAGATCTTGCCCTCTGTTTGTGGTCCTCTAGATCCAATCACTCCACACCAGTTTCGTCCCCCAATCTATAGCAGATACTCTGGCATGACTACTCTTCACTGTCTCCCTCCGTGCCAAGGAGACAAAAACAGATCCTATTTGGACACTCTGCTCTCCTCCCTCCTGGGAACTCCTCCAGACACTTAGCCTAACCCTATTTCTAAGTGTCAGCTCACAGTAACCAGAAACATATTTTATCTAGAACCCCCAGTGATCACAACTAACAGGTCCAAACAAATGGGACACAATGAAAACAGTTCTCAAAGGCAAGTTCAGAGCAGTAAGTGTCCATACAAAAAAAAAAAAAAAAGAAAAAACAGAAAGAAAAAAAAAAAAGAAAAGGCACTATCTCATACTAGCAACTTAGCAGTACACAAAAGGAAGCTCTAAGAAAAAAGAAAGAAAGAAAGAAAGAAAGAAAGAAAGAAAGAAAGAAAGAGAAAGAGAGAGAGAGAAAGGAAGGAAGGAAGGAAGGAAGGAAGGAAGGAAGGAAGGAAGGAAGGAAGGAAGGAAGGAAGGAAGGAAGAAAGAAAGAAAGAAAGAAAGAAAAAGAAAGAACCCCCAAGAGGAATAGATGGCAGAAAATAATCAAACTGAGGAATGAAATTATAGAAACAAAGAGAAACGATACAAAGAATCAATGAAACAAATAGTTGGTTCTTTGAGAAAATAAACAAGGTAAACAAACTCTTATCCAAACTAACTAAAAGGCAGGGAAAGAATATCCAAATTAACAAAAAATCAGAAATGAAAAGGGGAACATAACAACAGACACCAAGGAAACCCAGAGAGTCATAAGGACATAGTTTAAAAATTTGTACTCCACCAAATTGGAAAATCTAAAGGGAGTGGATAATTTTCTCAAAAGGTATCACTTACCAAAGTTAAAACAAGGTTAGATGAGCAATTAAAACAGACCTATAACCTTGAATGAAACAAAAGCAGTCATTAAAATCTCCCAAGTAAAAAAAAAGGCCCAGGGTCAGATTGTTTTAGTGCATATTTCTACCATACTGTTAAGGAAAAGTTAATGCCATACTCCTCAAGTTATTCCACAAAAGATTGCTGTGCTTATCATGACACCCAAATCACATAAAGACCCAATGAAGGAGGGTCACAGACCAATTTTCTGTATGAATATATATTCAAAAATACTCAATAAACTACTTGCAAACCAAATCCAAGAATACATTGAAAAGATCATCCACCATGACTTCATCCCTGAAATGCAGGGATGGTTCAATACATAATCCACCATATAAACAAACTGAAAGAAAATACTACATTATCATCTCATTAGATGCAGAAAAGGTGTGACCAAATCCAACAACCTTCATGATAAAAGACCTGGGGAGATTAGGGGTACATAGGACATACCTCAACATAATGAAAGGAGTTGACAGCAAGCAAGCATGTAGCCAACATCAGATTAAATGGATACAAACTCAAAGTAATTTCACTAAAATCAAGAGCAAGACAAGACTGTCCACTCTGTCTTACCTGTTCAAAATAGCTCTTGAAGTCTTAGCTAGAGCAATAAGACAACTCAAGGAGATCGAGTGGCTACAAATTGGAAAGTAAATAGTCAAACTTTCACTATTAGCAGATGATAGGATAGTATACATAAATGACCCTAAAAATTCCACCAGGGAACTCTTCAGCAAAGTACCAAGATACAAAATTATCTTACAAAATTCAGTAGCCCTCCTACATACAAATGACAAATGGTCTGAGAAATGAGGGAAACAACACATCTTACAAGAGCCTCAAATAATATAAAATACCTTGGGGTAATTCTAACCAAGCATGTGAAAGAGTTGTATGATAAAAACTTCAAATATTTGAAGAAAAACATTAAAGAAGATATCAGAAGACAGAAAGACTGCCTGGACTACCAAGTGAGTTCCAGGAAAGGCATAAAGCTACACAGAGAAACCCTATCTCAGAAAAAGAAAAAAGAAAAAAGAAAAAAGAAAAAAAGAAAAGAAAGATCTCCTGTGCTCATAGATTGGTAGGATTAGCATAATAAAAATGGCCATCCTACCTAAATCAATCTGCAGGTTCAATACAAGCCCTATCAAAATCTCAAAACAATTCTTCACAGAACTTGAAAAGATAATTCTCAACTTCACATGGAACAACAAAAAACCCAGGATAGCATAAAACAATCCTGAATGATAAAAGATCTGCTGGAGTTCTCATCATTCCTGATTTTGAGTTTAACTACAGAGCTATAACAACAACAACAATAATAATAATAATAAACATGGTATTGGCATAAAAACAGAAAGGTTAATGGATGGAATTGAATTGATGATCCATACATAAATCCACACAATAAAATTTTAAAAAAGAAAAGAAGAAAGAAGTTCTGACAGTTTGAATCCCAGGACAAGAGTATGCAACTCTCTGCTGGGTGGAACTTCTGTGTCTAACTAAGGGAACCTGGTCTAGGTGTGGCACTTGTCTTGGTTTGCCAGGCCTTCTTTCCCAGTGCTCATTCAGCTTCCCAATCCCCTCTCTGCAGTCTGTCTATTCTACCTGCATTAGCAGACTGGTGCCTGGTCACCCTCATCATATTCTCATTGGTAGGTTTCTGTGTTAATGGCATTAAAAAATGTAAAAGGAAGGAAAAGGGAATCCTAGGAACGCTTCAGGAGCATTCTCTCATCACTAACATCACATGCTGGGGTTTAGGAAACTGATCATTGCACATTTAGTGACCACAGTCATTGTGATGTTCGCTGTAATTCATATATGCCAAGTGTCTCTTGCAACCACATATTTGAGGAGGAAAAACCACAAAAATATGACTTTTAAAATAGAAATTACAATCCATTTCGATTCCTCCAACCTTTAATAGGTTAATACAAATAATTTTGTATATAAGTACAATTCATTCTATCATTCAAATGAGATGTTTTACACCCCTGGAAATCCCATCAAGATGTCTCTCTGGTAAATTCAATGGGATAATTCAAAACTACCATCATCTCTTTCATGATTCTCAGGGAATTTTAACCAAACTCTATGTTAACCTCCTTCTGAAGAAAGCCTGTACCTCTATCCATGAACTATCATGCTTACCCTCAAAAAACAAAGGAGCTCCTTAACTTTGTTAATCAATATGCTCATGGCCACCTCCTAGTTCAAAGAGAAGGCCTTTATCCTTAATCCAAAAAGAGCATAACTAATGTAATCTAAACTTGATGAGATAACCTCAGTATGTTGCATACACAGTCTGATCAAAACCCCAACAGACACATTCAAGAACACCCGTCTTCCTGATTTCTTTAGAGGTATACATTCTAGCCTTAAGTCATATTAAATACTGAAAGATGGCTTAGGTGACTGTACTTGAGATGTGACCCTTTATAAAGGGCATCACAAGAATGGCCCACACTGATCACACTTTCATACGGGTGATGAAATAGTTACAAAGGATGTTTGATCATTCTTTACCAAATGTTACAATAGTCATAAGGGTTAGATGCACCCACTAATGCTCTGTTGTGTTTCCTCACAGTAATGAGTTAAGCAATTTATAGCATTGGCTTCTGCTTTGGCTGCACAGCTTATTCTCTTAAATTTCTTCGTCTCTTTCCTCTTGTAAGAGAACTTAATTTGCTTCTAGTAAAACTGAAAAATACATCCCTGCCCTAGCACCAAGTCCCCTCCTCAATGCATACAAAGGAGCAGCCTTTGGCATCTGCAGCAAATGCCCTTTTTCTTTATTATTTCCACAGTTTTGTATCATTCTTTCAGCACTTGGATCTGCAGAAATATTTGCAATGTGAAAAAAAAAATCCATGCTTGGTTCCAAATATCCTATCATTGGTACAAAAAAAATCACATATAAATACAATTCAATCCATAATTCAATTTCATCTGTCTTTTTAATATTAAGATATCTCAAACGAATAGTGTAGGAATGGAGAAATGGCACAGGGTTTAAGAACACTTGCTGCTGATCCAGAGGACAGTGGGTTGGTTCTTAGCAACCACATCAGGTGGCTCACAATTGCCTGTAACTCCAGTTCCAAAGGATTCAATGCCTTATTCTCTTCTCCACAGACACTTGTACCATGTGACACATACGCATAAATAAAAATAATTCTTTTTAATAAGAGAGCAGTGTGAATGCGCTGTCTCTAGTTCTATTCCCATTGTATCTTGAACTCAAACTCACTTGCATGTTTTCATCCTCAAACCACCACAGAGCCAGCTCTTGCCAGGGTCACCTATGACTATGTAGAGTGAGATACATGAAGCACTAGCCTTAGGCATGAGTTTTATGGGGTGCCAAATACTCAGCAGCAAAACACATGTTCTGATACAACATTTAAATGAAAATAACTACAACAGTTTACAATTTAAAATTCTGTTCTGGAATTGTTTTTTAATCTCTACTCCAACTCTCTCACTTTATATATGACCATTAACAATTTATATTTACTCTGTCATCAAAACACAGGATTCAACTGCTTTTCCCCACCATTCTAAGACAAATTACCATCAGTTATTGATCATATTACTACAGTATTCCTTAACTAAATTGTTGTTTTATTTTTGTTTCTCTATTATTTTAAAGTAATCAACAAGTGTGATCATTTAAATAAATATTCATCAAGCTCCTATCCTAGACCCTGTGGACCAGGGCAACAGCCAGAAGACACCTAAGCAGCCCCATGGTGGGCATCACTATGATGAGGGAATATGTGACAGAGAGATGGGAAAGATGGAGTACTTGGTGGAGAGATGAGAGAGAAAGCAAAGCAGAGCGTGTCATGCACCAGGGAAAGAGGTGGAACTAGAGACATGATGGCAGTGAGGAACAGGATATGAGGGGCCTGAGCAACCACCTGAGAACATGATGATGTCTGGGGTGTATGCTGCCACCAAGGGCCATAATAATATCCTGGCCTGGGCTTCCACTGAGTTCATGCCTGGGTCTGTGGTCCTGCTGCAGCCAAGGTCTGTGTTGATGTCTGTGGCCTAAGTTACCACCAAATGCTATGCAGATGTATGAGGTCTGGGCTGCCACCTGAGACTATGTGGATGTCTGGGGGCCATGCTGCTACCAGGGACCATACAGACATGCCCTTGATACAACTGGCTCATGTTCCTATGGCAGCCAGGGTCTGTACTGATATCTAAGGCCCATATTCCACCAAAAACCATACAGATGTTTGTGATCTGGGCTGCCACCTGAGGCCTCATTGATGTCCAAGCACTGTGCTAAGCTGGTTCTGCCCCTCATCAACCACTACCCTTGGAAGAGTTGGCCCTACCCCTCATGGCATGGGTGTAGGAGAGCTCATCGTGCCTCTCACTGCACAATGCAATGGCATTAACAGTGGCACGAGGATGGATGAGCTGGCCCTACCCCTCACCAGTAACCACACAATGGGAGAGAAGGTCTAGTGGAGTCCTGCACTAACCAACTCAGCTACCACTCAGGCCCAGATCCACAGCCCTGAGTTGGCCCACGCTAACTCCTATCCCATGTGTGAGCTGCTGGAGCATATGAAGGGGCTGCTCCATGACTCTGGGCAACAGTAGGATATCAGAGAGGAGTCCAGGTGAAGGTCTCACTGGTGTCCCAGAAGCCAGAGGCCTTGAACCAGACCAATGACTCATTTCAATGAAAAATGTTCGGGCAAAAGGGTATACAGCACAACTAACCTCAGCATCCAATGCTATTGCAACAAAGGCATATGTGATGGAGAGGCAAGGAAGATGGAAGAAGGGAGAGACACAAGTACAGCAGCTCCTGTGACTGGTGTAAGAGAAGGCTGCAGTTCAGAGAGGAGCAGGCCAATGCACGGAGGGGTCAGCAAGATTTTTTTTTATATTTTTTTAATCTTAATTTTTGTTTGTCTGTTTTCTTTTAGGAGGGTTACAAGAGTAAAGGGCAGAAGGACCGGCAAATCAGTGCATGATCTGAAATACACAAAGAATCAATTAAAAATTATGTTTAAAAACTAAATAAATAAATATTCATTATGCCCTGTGTTTAAAAATGCCCTCAATGGAGCTGGGTGGTGGTAGTGCATGCCTTTAATCCCAGCACTTGGAAAGAAGAGGCAAGTGGATCTCTATGAGTTCAAGGCCAGCCTTGAAGCAGAGCTGTTACACAGAGATACTCTGTTTCAAAAATAAATAAATACCCCCCCAATGGTCCCCATTTCTCTCAGGTCAATATAAAAACAATATTTAAAAGAGCTCTAATCTGGTTCTGCCTCCTGAGTGCTGGGATTAAAGGCATGAGCCACAAGCCTGATCTACAGAGGGAGATCCAGGACAGGCATCAAAACTACACAGAGAAACCCTGTCTCGAGCAAAACAAACAAACAAAAGGAGCTTTAATCTGGGTCTCAAACTCCAGTTGTGACAGACACAGAACTGCTGTGGAATGTCGTTCCGTATGCTGTGAATGTGTGTTGCTCTGATTGATTGATAAGTAAAATGCTGACTGGCCAGTAGCCAGGCAGG
Source organism: Onychomys torridus (assembly GCF_903995425.1). Taxonomy (NCBI): domain Eukaryota; kingdom Metazoa; phylum Chordata; class Mammalia; order Rodentia; family Cricetidae; genus Onychomys; species Onychomys torridus. Next base: position 45,048,825 of record NC_050444.1, on the reverse strand, counting down.
AAGTATAGGTGGGACAAGCAGAGAAGGGAATTCTGGGAACAGGAAGGCTGAGGAGAGGGAGATATCTGGCAATACAGACTCAGCTGCAGGGGGCTTAAAGCAAGGGTCTCTGCTCACCACCAGTGACATTTCTTATTGGAGAAGCCTGAGAAAGTGAGTCCTAGTAGTTTGTATTTTAACAGGTGTCTAGAGGATGCTAACACTGATACTACTGGTTTGGGTAGCTTTAGTCTGTCACTCCCTAAATGTAGTGGCCCTGTTGTTTGCTGATCTCACCCCTGACTTCCCATCTTCACTCTGCTCCAATAATACCACCTTTCTTTTTCTTGTTTTCACTGTTTCATGCATTGCTGTCCTGGAACTCACTATATAGTTTAGGATAGCCTTGGATTCACAGAGATCCACTGGTCTCTGCCTCCTGAGTGCCAGCATGCACTGGCTTTCCTAACCTACAAGCAAGTTCTCTGTGCTACACACTCTTTTTTTGTTTGTTTGTTTTGTTTGGGTTTTTGTTTGTTTGTTTGTTTTTCGAGACAGGGTTTCCCTGTGTAGCTTTGCACCTTTCCTGGATCTCTCTCTGTAGCCCAGGCTGGCCTCGGACTCACAGAGATCCTCCTGCCTCTGCCTCCTGAGTGCTGGGATTAAAGGCATGCACCACCACCGCCCGGCGTGTTACACACTCTTGCATCTCTATAGCCATATAGCTATCAAAGACAACTAAAGGGAGAAAAGTTTTATTTTGGCTCATGGTCCCAGGAAAGTTTTAGTTCATCATGGACGACATGGGAGTATGAGCATCTCAATCTATGGCAGAGAAGAGTAGCAGGGGCTGTAAATACTCTTAGCTCCATGTACCAGGAAGCGAGGAAAGCAGGCCAATATAAGAAGCAGTACATAAAACAAAAAGGCCTGCCCCTGGTGACCTATTTTCTCCAACCCATGCCTTACTAAACATTCCAGGGCCTCTCAAAATAGCACCACCAACTTAGAAGCGGGTTCTCAAAATGTGAGTCTATGGAGGCTGTTTCAGGTTGCTAACTCCTACTGTAAGGCGGTTTCTTCCTTTTTTATTTTTTCTTCCTTTTTCTAGACAGGGTTTCTCTGTGTAGCTTTGTGCCTTTCCTGGAACTCACTTTGTAGACCAGGCTGGCCTCGAACTCACAGACATTCACCTGCCTCTGCCTCCTAAGTGCTGGAATTAAAGGCATGCTCTTACTGTTGTTATTGTTGCCTTGTGCTGTTGGTGATCAAACTTACAGCCTTCGTGAGCATACAAGGCAAGAGTTCTGCTGAGCTATGACTCCAGACCACAACTTTTAAATTTCTATTTCCACTGTCTAAAGCCTTCCTCCCCTATGGAACCTTATGGCTGCTCCTTTCTTTATTCTCTAGTCAAATTCCCTTTTAATAAGCTCCATCGTGAACATACAATGTATAAATAATGTAAGTAAATTTACATGCCTGACCTTGTGTGAAGAAAGGCTCACTTAAGGTAGATGAAAATAAAAGCCTTCTACTCTTTTGCAACTTGATTCTAATAGCTGGAAGTCACATTTGCTGTGGAGAATCATCTCTTGGTTTTATTTCCTTGAACTAATTTTTCTCTTCCTCTTTCTCCCTTACATTTTACCCTTCACAGAGTAACTACAGTATGTCCAGCTTCCAACCATTCTACCCTTCCTCCTTACCAGGAAGAAATATTCTTCTACTTGTCACTCTTATAGCCCCACATAAAGCCAGAGACCACAACAGTCTTTTTTTTTTCTCAGTTCTGAGGGAAGCTAGCCAAGGACGAAGCTGAGAAAGAAATTGTGTTCCTAATGAATAAACAAGCCACTGACTCAACAACATTGGGGGTACCTTGTTTCAAGATTTCATGACATGTGGAATATCTTGGGATTCTATGGCTGTGATGAAACACCATGACCAAGGTGACTTATAAAAGGAAGCATTTATTGAGGGCTTGTTTACAGTTTCATATGGTTAGTCCATTATGATCATAGTGAGGAATATGTCTCCAGACAGGTAGGCATGGCACTGGAGAGCTTATATATCCTGATATGCAAAATACGAAAGAAGGAGGCAGTGTGGGGAGGGGGAGACTGGACCTGGCATGGGCTTTTGGAACCTCAAAGCCCACTCCAAGTGACATACCTCCTAACCTCAGAACCCACCCCAGTGACACACCTCCTCCTACAAGGCCACACCTCCTAATCCTTCCTATTAATTCACCAACTGAGGACTAAGTATATGAGTAAATGAGCCCATGGGGCCATTGTCACTCAAATCACCACATGAAATAATATTTTTAAGACAGTTGGGTTCAGAATGGAAAGTCATAACTTGTATTCTTTCTACTACAGAGAGGTATACCTGATTACTGTTTTATTATACAGCAGTGTTTAATGATATGGAAATGTTAATTGTCTTGACTATTGTGTTCTGGTCCTAAGTATCAAAGCATAACATTATACAGCACAAATGAGTACAACAGCCAAGTTTCATACATAACTTGTATATAAGACAAGCTACATATCACATATTTAGCATTATGACCTAGAACAATCATTTCTAAACTTCATAAACTGCTTCCTAAGACACAAATGCCCAAAGTAGGGTGCCTCACACTGAGAGATCTTTGTTAAGACTAAACATGTCCTGGTCTCTCTGAGATACAAAGGCCAGTCATGTGGTACACAACTACAATCTCAGCACTCTGGATGTTGGGGTGAAAATATCATTTAAGGAAATTTCAGACTATAGAGTGAGACCTGTCTAAAATACAAAAGAATATAAGAAGGCAAGAAAATATAAGGAAAGAGGGGAGAGGGATAGAGGAAGAAGGGGGAAAAGAAAAAAGTCTAGTTTTTCTTATAGCTCATAAAGAAACCAATTTACATGCATTAACCTATGGATGAAACAGCTAAGTCTAGTCAATACAGACCAAAAGCAGAAAAACACTGGTTCTTGGTTATATAAAATGAGATCTTGAGCTCTGAAACACCATTTCATACCATCAGTTCAACAGAATATCATAGATGCAAATAAAAATGCTACAAGACATTTCAAGGAAAAAGATAACAATTACTTTGGATCATTTGACACTTTCAAATTTGAGAAATACTGAAATCTCTGAATCAGAGGCATTGTAATAAATATTTCAATTAAACTTTTAAATGATTTTTCTCTCATTAAATATATGCATTGGCAAGAATATTTAATTCATTTTAGAAGTTGAACTTCTCCTGGAATCTCTTGCTCTCACTAGATTACTGTTTCAGTCTAGTGAAAATAGTAAAATTCTTGCTTATTTTTTGCTTTTTGGGCCAGTTCCAGCTCCCACCTAATTTTAGCCAGAACTGGGATGGGGTGATGTTTCCAGGATTGGTTGCAACAGTACTTTTCTTTGTGCCACCAGCTCACAAATAACAACACAGAGACTTTTTATTAATTATGAAAGCTCAGCCTAACTAGCTCTTATAACTTAAATTAACCCATTTATATTAATCTGCATTCTTCCATGTGGCTCGTGGCTGTTACCTCTCCTCATGTACATCCTGCTTGCTCTGCATCTCCTGGCATCTCCACCATTCTTCTCCCCAGAGTCCTCTCTGTCCCCAGAAGTCTGGCCTAACCACTTCCTGCCTAGCTATTGACCACTCAGCTCTTTATTAAACCAATCAGAAGGTGCTTTGGCAAAGATACATCTTCACAGTGTAAAAACATATTCTGCAACATTTCCCCTTTTGTCTAAATAAAAAGGAAAGGATTTTGCTCTAATACAGTAATACTATATATAATAAGAATAATTGTTAGGGGAAAATTACATTTATAATGTCCAGTCTATTTTTATTTGACAATTTTGGAGAAAATACTCTATTATCTTTTCTATGTTGATGAAACTAAAGTTTTATACTTAAGCCACTTTTTATCATAACTTGCATTACCATCTTAAAAATATCTTTTTTTCTTTTCCAATTTATACATTTCCTGCACAGCTTCACTGATGTATAAAACATCAGTACAAAATGTTGATAAGTTATTTTGCTTTTTGCCTATGTATACTGTTTTATATGATGAGCTGGGATGTTTTTCCACAGGCAAAAGTTTTCCTAAAATAAAACTATAAAAAATAAGATAGAATCATTTAAATAGAAACTTTACATTCATATTTTTACTGCTTCCTGCATAAGAGGATGCTGTGAAGTCTCTTGAGAGGATATTTTTGAAAAAGTCTGAAGATAGTCCATCCCATAACATGTGATATACATGTCAACATTTTATCATCATGCATCAGATTATCAAAGAGGTCTCTATTAGATATTTCAGTGTTTATTTCACTATTCTCCTTTTTTTAGGTTAAAAATAAACCACATATGCCTAACCGTGACAAATGGTTATAATGAAAGATATAGGAATCACAATGCAAATTGCCTTATAACAGGTATCTGGTCCAAGTAAATATTTTGAGAATATAAATGTGAATATTTTAATTTTGATTGCTATGATTTTTCACTTGAAAATATTTAGAATCTGATACAAATAAAGTTTGCGTATTAGAATGTATGGACACATTATGGATTGTCTTATAAAATAATGAAAATAACTAGTCCCAGTTCTTATCTTACCCTTTTATTGAGAGGCATAATGTGGCAGTTTAGGTAAATCTAAGTTTATATGTTGGAACTATTACTCACCAATCTATGATTCTACAAACACAATAGCATAGGTTCCTGTTAACTGAAAGTTGAGAATTGCCACCTGTCAATAATGGCCAGATTTTGAGCTTCTGACATCACTGAGCCAAAAGGCAGAGAAGGGAATTACTCTTTGTATTGGTTACCTTTCCCAGTAATATGACAAAATCCTGACTAAATAAAACAACTTAAGGAAGAAATAGTTTGTCTTGTCACATCATGGTAGACAAGGCACAGTGGCAGCTGCTAGAGGAGGCCATCCATAGCACATCTTCAGGAAGCAAAGAGAGATCAAAGCAAGCAAGCGCTCGGCCAGCTCTCTCCCTTTCATGCAGTCTGATACCACCACCCAGGGAATGAATTCTAGTTGCATTTCTGTTGCTGTGAAAAATATTCTGACAAAAAGCAAGTCAGGGGGAAAAGGGGGTTTGTTTGGCTTACAATTTCAGGAAATCATCCATTACTGCTGGGAAATCAAAGCAAGCACTTAAAGCATCACATCCAGTCAAGAGCAGAGAGCTCACGAACACTCACTTGCTTCTTGTAGCTTATGCCCAGTTAATTTTCTTCCCTCTTATATGGTGTAAGGGCCAGCCTATGAAATCATGCCATCCATACTCAGAGTGGGTCTTACTACTGTTATGGAATAATCTTATTGTACACCATGGAGATGTATCTTTGCCAAGGCACCTTCTGATTGATTTAATTAAAAAAAAAAAAACTGACTGGCCAATAGCTAGGCAGGAAGAGGTTAGGCAGAAGAGCCAAACTGAAAAGACATTGAGAAGAAGAAGGGCTGAGTCACAGGGAGTCATGAGAAGATGGAAAGAGAAGCAAGATGAATATACCATGCTGGAAAAAGGTACAGTATGTGGCAGAGCATAGACAAGAAATATGGATTAATTTAAGTTGTAAAAGCTAGTTAGTAACAAGCCTATGCTATTGCCAAGCATTTATAATGAATATTCAGTCTCTATGTGGTTATTTGGGAACTGGCCAGTGGTCCTTTAAAAAACTCTGCCTATATCCTACTTGAAAAGTCAAGACAATTCCCCACAGACATACCCACAGGCCATTCTGATCTTGATAATTCTTCAATAAGACTCTTTTTCAGGCTGGATCAATGGCTCAGGGTTTGAGAGCACTGACTGTTCTTCCAGAGAACCCAGGTTCAATTCCCAGCACCCACATGGCAACTCATAACTATCTGTAACTCCAGTTCCAGGGGATCTGACATCCTTATTCATACATATGGGCAAAACACCAAAGCACATTAAATAAAGTTTAAAAAATATTTTTAAAAAGACACTTTTTTCACAGGTGATTATAGGTTGCCTCAAGTTCACAGTTCAAGCTAACTAGCACATAATGATACCACCCACATTTAGGAAGGGTCTTCCTTCCTTAATTAACCTAATCTCATTGGCATGTCCAGAGATTCATCTATGAGGTGCTTCAAGATTTACCAAGTTGACATTCAATAAAAACCATCACACATCACAGTACTGGAGATATTGTTCAGGGTTAACAAGGAGAGCTTGACCAGTGCTACTCAGTACAATTAAAGGAGAAGGAGGAGGGGGAAGAGGAAAAGAAAAAGAGGAGGATTTAAAAAATAAGAAGTGGAGAAGGAGGAGAGAACACATTGGTGTGCCCCTCAGAGCTTTCATCTCTAAAATAATCAAACAAGACTATGGATTAAAATGTCACATAATTGAAGTATGGACCTTTGGCTAGGTAAAAAGGAGAAATGATGACTGAAATACAAAGGGATGTAGAATGGGTAGTTAACATGCTTACAAATATCAACTATAGCCTTATGGCCAGTTCTTGAGGCATATTTTCCTATGATTTATTATTTATGTTTTTGTTCTTCTTTCCTTCTAGTTGTGTTGTGTAAGGACTGATGATACTTATAAAATTCCCAATTCAGGGAGCTGCTGGGACCTTCTGAAAAATAGTTCAGAACATTCCTCATAGTATAAAGTTATCACTGCATAAAAACACAGAGAGATGTGGAAACACGCTGTGAAGCTATTTTCTTTCCAGTCAAACCCATCTCTCTTCTCTCTTCTACACATTGCTGTGTTCAACGAGTCCTAGCATTCTTTGGATTACTTCGTCCTCTGGACTTCTGTTAAATTTTGATAGAAAAGAGCCATAGCTATTTTAACACCAATCATCTGAAACTGAGTTTAACAATCAGAAGGAGAAATGCTATGCCCAAAAGTCTAAGAGTAGACTACACACAATTGAATCCAAGGTCTTAATTGACTTTTGTTTTTCTCTGAATTGGTTTTGTTATAGCATATTCTCTCACAACAGAGCATCCAGAAGATGAAGTTTATACCTCAATATAAGATGAATAAAAACTATTTCGCTTTAGCTTCTTATTCCGGCTAACATTGTAAGGTTAATGCTCATTTGTCCTCATTGATCCACTTAAGCCAACTGCCTTCCCTGAAACTATCACAACAGGGCTCAACTATTTCATTGGAAAATCATGGGCCATTTTCCCTAAACTAAGGTCAGTTTCATTGAAAATGGTACTTGGTTGAATTAAAATAAATTCATCAATACACCAACAATCCAAGTAAAATGCTCCCAGTGTAGCACAATTACCAATAACAAGTCAATGGCACTATTTTTGCAGTAGAAATGTCATATCTCAGTAGCTCACAGAGGTAGAGAGCTGGTCTTAAAAGAGAGGACAAAGAAGGTGACTCATGGCCATGTGGTTATATTTTAAGAAAGCTGCAAACTCCTTCTGCCTAAAATATCCTTCCATCTGCCAACTACAGTCTGAAGCTCCAACTGCACTACAGAGACTGTTGTCTGGGGCCTTAATGTGGACCCTTGAAGCATCTTTGGAAAAATAGGCCAATGCTTTTTAGCTTTTCTCAGCTTTCAACACCTTTATATTGATTACCTTATCAGGGTGTTGATAGGGAAGACAACAATGAGTTGTCCTTCCAAGGAATATGTTTAATTCTTGAAACTCACAAAAGGAAGACCTGAAATCTATGTGTCCAACATGATAGGAAGAGAAAGGAGAAAGTGGCAGGTGATAGAGCATTTCAAATACAGTCTTTCTGCTTCAAAGTCTCTCTTGGTAACAACAGGCCCCGTATCATCTCCTTAGTACATCTCAAAAGGGGCATTCTGTGAGAAGAGGCTCAAGAATCTCGCCCCATTTCCCAGGACGACATGTTCCTTATTGAAGACATGACTCTACAGTGGCATCTGTCCTGGACTGCAGGATGAGAGGATATTGGTTAATGATCACTAGGAAAAATATCAGTCTGGAAGAATTCACTGGAAGTGTTCCCCGTCTTGTGTTATCAATAATTAAGCAATTGAGTCTGTAGTAAATTTGTTGATCTCCTTGATGACATGGAAGGGACAATGTCTAACATAACTAGAGAGACAGAATAAGACCCCAAAGTTAGCTTTCATATGAGAGGGCCCCAGGTATTGGCCTTTCTCACACTATCCTACTTTTGAGCTCGTTTTAACTAAGATTTTATCTCACCTGGCATTTTTTTTTCTTAAGTAGGAATTATAACAATATACAGTAATAAAAATCTTCCCCGCATTTAGCAAACAGGAGACCAAGGAAAGGGGAAAAAGAAAAGACAGGAAGGGAGAAAACCACTTGAACTAACAACTGTTTATCCATGGGAAAGGTAAAAACACTTTTTAAAACTTTTCATTCTGTATAGTTTATTGCTGCTTAACTTTGCTTACAGTACCATATATTTGTGAATAGGCCTTAGTAAATGTACACCTGATTTTGCTGACATTTTGTCCTTATATTTGGAATTGGTGTGGGAGTGGGGTAAACCGTGGCCCAGTTAGATGCTAACTGTAGGGTGCGGGGCGGGGGGGGGGGGGGTGCGCGGAGAATGTACTCTAAAAGTCTCCATTGCCTGACTTAAGCTTAGGAATAACGTCCAAATGATATAAAACCAAGCAAAATAAAAACGAAAAATATTCCTTTTTTTGGTTACATTCTTTTTTATTCCCGCAAAGAATGAGCTACTGCTGTTTTTCAAAGTGTCATAAAGACTCCGCAGGATGGTTTTCCTTTGGTGATAAAAGGTTTTCTGGGCGGTTTCAGTCAAAGCTCTTATGTAAATAAGGAGGCTTACATAATGCTCTTTAAACTAAAACTTCGAAGGCTGTCCGCAGCGAGCACAGAAAGTCTGTGCTGCAAATGGCCCCCGAAAACTGACGGGAAGTCATCCAAGACTCATTTAAGAAAACAGGAAGAGTAAACACTGTGTTCAAGCTTCCTTCAGTTCATTTGAACTCCCAGCACAAAGAGCAAATAAGAAGTGTGTCTCCAAACCGGTATACCGCCTTCCACGAGGTCTTTTTAGGAGCGCTCCCCAGAGTCACTTGTTTTACATTTCCCTTATAGTCTAAAGGGCCGAAGCACCTAGGGCCCTGAGCGGGTGCGGACTCCTCTCGATGACTTTCTATAGTGCGTCCTCTCCCGGAAGATGCTGAAATAGTAGTATTGATTCTGCGATTTCTGGAGTTAGCCCAGTCTAGCATAAGCACGCTCTGGGGTGCGGGAGTGGAGGGGGCGTTTGCAGAGCAGATCGTTCTTCAGACCACCTGCCTCTGAATTGGGGAGCCGGGGCAGCCTGGGAAGCTGCAGCTTATGAGGAGCTGTAAAGTTCTACCCACCGCCCCTGTGGCTGTGGGAATCTGCAGACTTTGGAGAAGCATCTTTCTGCCAAGGTCTTCCTTTGGGAGATATCGGGAGTATTTGAGGATGCTGGGCGGTTGGTTTTCTTTGTGACCTTGTGTTCACAACTCCACTTGAGCATCGACTTGCAGCGCGCAGGAGTGAGCACTAGGTCTCCAGCGCTGCAGCGGTCCACCAGGCCCCGCCCCACCGCTTGCTGCGGGATCTCCGGGCGGGGATTTGACAGCTCTCCTCCACACACCCTCGTCGACACCCAGGGAACTAATTTTCTGGCCCATTGCCACCCTGGAAAGGTGTTCCACCCGGGACGGGACGTTCGACCAGCCACTGTCAAGTCCGAGGGTGCGCTGGGCAGTGCACGGGGTGGCAGCGGTCCCTACCCTTTTCCAAGTCCACTTGGACTCTCGGGACAGTCCCACCTAGCTTAGCCTGGGGCCGGGAACAAATCTCCCCCAACAGCTCGCTTTCTTTGCTCACCCCTTCCCCAGTCACTGGGCCGCTTCGAAGCGCGCTGTCGCAGGCATGCCCTTTACCCCCAGAAGCCTGGAGGTGGCTGAATGGAAACACTGACACGTGAAAACTCTATTCTGAGTGACTTAGAATTGGCTGCCTTGAGGTTTTAATCTTGCCCCTCTGGTCCCGCCCAGCCTTAAGAGCAGCTGTCCTAATGGTCTATGGTCCTTGTGGAAGGTGAGGGTGTTGGGAGGCGCACCGGGACCTGATCGACCCGTACCATACACTGTATCTAGGAGAAAACTCCACAACCTAAAGGAATTTAACTCCTTGTGTATTGTTTCCAAACCAGATTCGCACGACAGCTTTCTTCTGAGTCCTGGGACCCGCAAGTCCCGATTTAGAAACCAAGAGAATGAACTGGCCATCAGCAGCCATCTGCCGGTGGTGTGTGGGTGGGTTCTCCCCCTCCTCCATCCTGCCCTTTTCCTGCTGCCTCCCTCTCTGCAACTGGTTTTCGCGGGATAGAGATGTGCCCTGCCCCCTACCCCAACTTAACCAGAGGGCAGTCACCAGGGCCTAGGCCAGGTCAAGCAGAGGCAGACATGGCCAGGACAGCATGGAGTACTTGTGGTCAGCTTAGGTGGTATTTGAAAATGTCAGTGCACCACAGACTTCTAAGCGTCTCCAGAAGAAACTGGGCTCTATTGTTTGGGCTTTCGGTTGCCTCCTCCCTTTTAGGAAGACTGGGTGCATCTGTTTACCGTTGTTTATTGTTTCACCTTATTTTGAACCAACTTATGACCTTGCACTTCAAGCTAAGAGATTGCTATTCTTAAAGAGGGATCCATGATGTTTGCTGGCTGGAATTGTGGGACTTTTGCCACTTAGTTTTGCTGACCTTGAGAGACTAGCTGCTGACCCAATCTAGTTTTCGGCTGTTGCAAAAGAGACTCTGGAGTGCTCCAGGTCTACCTGCCAAACTCCCTGCCTTCAAACTACCACCATCCAGGCAAGGTCAGAATGAACTTAACTCTGCTTCCTGTGACCTCCATCCAGTCTTTTGATGCTCTGCCAGTGAACCTTTGAAAGGAAAACTGACCTCAGTTAAGGAAACACTTAGCTACCCCTGTGCACTTACCACTGTATTCCTGAAACTTGGAAATGAAAATAGAAATCGTTTGATGTATGAGGAGATGTTATCTAATTAGGGTGTAAGAAATTTAATCTTTCTAGCATGCAGGTCATATAATTAATGTTAATTTAACGCTCAAATTCTCAGTCATTAATTTTTATTCTCTTAAATGCAGTTTGGCAGGGGCCTCTGATCCACGGCAATGGATTTTACTGGATGTGAGAGCACTCTTGGTATGAGGAGTGACTCACTGCAAACCTTCCTATCCCAATAACAAGATCACATCATGTATGCATTATTAAGCTACATAATTGAACAGTCTATAGTTTGCATATCAGACTATTAAAATAATGTGTTTTGCTTTTCTCTGAACACGTATTGTTCAAGCCTCTGCGAATATGTGGTGATTCTGATAATTATCACCAAATTACTGCAAATGTTCTCTTCATTAACATGATTTCTTTCAAGCATTTTTAAAATGTGAATATCATTATGAATTAAGGGACTTCTTCCAAAGTTGTACGAACTTTTTATTTGTCATTAGGAGAGAAAGGATATATTTTAAATGGTGGAAGTAGAGAGACACAATTATTTAACTTTAAATGTTTTCCTTGAATCCAATAAGACTTTTCTAAGTGGCTTTCAGTGAGCTTTCTAGAGTAGAGAAAGAGAGAAGAAGAATGGGAGAGGAAGGAAGCGAAAGATGTCAAGCTTTAGAAGTTACTGTAAGTAAGAACCTGTTAAAACCTGTTACCCTCTCTCCTTTGGTGTAGAAAGCTAGCATCCCAAATGCTTATCTGCCCTATCATTAACCCTGGCTCTCGCCTGAAAAAGAAGCAGCTCAGAATTTTTTGACGCTAACAATTTACAAATAACTAAATATTATTACTCCCCTTTCTACCAGGAGCTGTACTGTTTAAGAAATGATACACACAGGAATAAAAAGAAAGACTCACTGCAGCCCTTCCTCACAATATATTCAAGGCTTGTTTCGTTTTTGTTTTTTGTTTTTTTTGTTTTTTTTTTTAAACTATTGCAAAATAAAAGTCTTTTAATGTGAAAATTTTTGCGTGGTCATCGACTTTATTTTTGAGCCAACTTTTCCTTTGAGTGACTCTAAAGCTCTCATAACCGAGCAATGTGACCCAGGTATTACCGCTGTTTCTCAGCAGGTTTTGAAGCACTTTAGTCCTTCTCAGAGGCGCCTGCCCAGTCATTCGCGCAGATCAGTCCCGGTGGGGAGGGGTCTTCAAGCACAGGGAACATATTAGGAGTTTGAGAAAGTTGTAGGAAAAATTTCCCCCAAGTAAAATAAGGCAGGGAAAGAGTCGGCTGGAGTCGGGGGGCGGGGGATTCTGTCTGAACCCTCAGTAACCTGTGTGGCTGCTCCTGGCCAATGGAACCCCTCTCCTTGCTCTATGCTGTGTTCCCCGGGGCCCCTCTTGTGGAAGCTGTAGACAGCTCTTTGGTAAAAAGTGCCAGGCCCTTGGCGGCACTTTTATTTTGGCTGAGAAGAGGGAGCCCTGGTCCCAGGCCCAAGGGGAGCTAACTGAGCCCTTCTGTTTGGATTTCCCTGCTCGCTATAGCAACCAGCAGCATCAGGACAAAAATGCGCCCTCCCTGGACAATGGCAGGGCCTCCCGCTTCTCGCCCTTGTCTTCCTTCCCGGAAAGCAGCCAGGACCTGACTCGGCGCTCGGCAGCCAGGGACCCTCCCTCTTCTACTTCTTCCCTTGCAGTCCCTCAGGAGGTCGGAACTCCGCTCTCCAGCCGCCACAGCCCCTTCCCCACACCCCTGCTGATCACGCGTGCAGGCGGTGGCCAGGACCGCAAGATTCCCCCCCCCCCGCCCCGCCCCCGGCCGAGATCTGGTGTTCCCACTGCGAACTTCTCAGCCAGATTTGGGGGGAGGGGTGGTGATCCTGTGGAACAGAAACACAAGGTTTTTTGTTTTTGTTTGTTTGTTTGTTTGTTTGTTTGTTTTTTCAGGATTAAAAATTAATTGGGGTAATTCATGAAGCAGACTTCACCTGTATGGCCGGGCGCGCGCACGCGCGAACACAGAAGTAAATAGAATCATCCTACGTCTGGTCCTAGGCATGATTCCTCCACTTTCTTTCACTCTTCCAAGGTTAATTAAGTTCCCTTCCAAGAACTAAGTTCCAAGCCTATTCATTATTCTCTCCTTTTGACCTAGGGCGCTAAAATGATCCGGCCTGTGACTCTGCCTCGTCTTTCTCTATTTTGCATGCAATGCTAGAGCCAAGGCTGCCCTAGATTATCATAGAAAATTCTCAGAAAAGGCGAGCAAAGCAAGGAAGTCTCATTACTCCCTCTGTCTAAGGCTTCTTTTCACTGGGACTTTCCAGGCAATGCCAAACACTTTACAGACCAAGGAACCACATTCTGAAAATTCTTCCTTAGACATAATTTCATCCTTAACTTTATTATGTCCAGAGAGGCATGGAATGACAGGACCTATGGGTGAAGTTTGGCAATCAGTTACTACCACTGTGGTTAACTGCTCTCAAGAAAACACCTCTCTCTGACACCACCCCTCTCCTGCTGGCTGCAGTTCCCAGTCCTGACGACACAATTGCAAAGTGTACTTGTACACTTTAGAAGGGATTTGCATTCATGCCTTGTGCTGCCAGAATAAGAGAACAGAAATCTAACTTCAGCTGAAAACAGTCTGTTTCTTTTAGGGACAAAGAACCAAACCCAGCGCTTGGCTTCAGTGAAATAACTGATTGCCCATGAGCAGGTGTGCTGGTGACCTGGCCTGCCTTCCACTTCTCAGAGGGTTCCGAAAGAGGATGAAAAGAGGCAAAGGCTGCAGCAAGGGCCTCATCTCAGAACGTTTCCAAATGCCTTAGAGCTTAGAGGGTTTCTGTTCGAGTCACTTTAATTTATCAAAGTGTTACCATCTCCTCCTGGTGGCCATACATCCACCTGCCTTGGGGTAAAGAGAAAAACACACACCTTTAGGTTTCATTGTTGGGAATTTATTTAACCTCTGGCACTTTGACAATGAAATTTCAAGGAAGTGAGCTAAAAGCCACAAAGACCATCATGCTCAGTTCCTGAGATTTCAGCTTCTCCACACATGATCTGTCTGGCATGCTGCTGAAATGAATCCTTCCTCTGGCCTCACATTCAGCACTCAAAATTTAGCAGGCTTCCTTTAATAAATAACTCAAAGTAATCCCCGAAACAACTAGACTGCCCGGGTGGTGGGATATTAGAAGTCTTCAAGCCATACCTGCTTATAAAATATTCACTTTGGGATTACAAAGAGTGGGTCACTTTTAATGATGAGATACATGCCTTAAAGAAGGAAAATATTAATACCCATGAATCCAAATAATTTCACTTTAATTAAAAATGATTCAAATACCACTGCACAGTATATTTCAGTGGACTACTTGGTGGTTAAATAATAATAATAATAATAATAATAATAATAATAATAATAATAATAAAACAGAATTGTGTGTGCCCAAGCCACTAACAAACTAACTTGCCAAGTGTAGGACTTATGGTGCTTCAACTTTCAGAAATCGTAAGCTTCTGCTTCTTCGGGTTTTTTTTTTTTTTCTTTTCCAAGGACATAGGGACAGATGAACATTTAGAAATTGGTAAAATGTATTTATAGATGGAACAGAAAATATTAAATGGAGGATCTTTGTTCAAGAGGCATTGCATAGCTAAGATTAATTTCTTTTATATATTTTTTCAGGTAAATGTTATTGTGTATTTCCCAAGAACATGTAACTTGGAAATGCATTTTCTATGCGTCTTATAAATGCATCCCCCAAGGCTGCAGTTCTTGAAGCTTAAAGACAACCAGCTGCTTCTTTGTGTGGAGTGGTCCTTAGAGCTGAGGTAACTGTGAGGTCGGAGTTTTGACTTTCTGTGGACCCTGAGCAAAGAAGTTCCATTCAGATGTGGAGAGAGGAGGTCTCCATCAAGCAGCTGCTGGGCCTGGAGGAAGAGCAGAAAGCAAGGAGGGGAGGCGGAGAAGGGAGTAATCCCACCCAAAGGTGTATTACTTTTTTAAAAAAAGCAATGGTCACTTTTACATAATTTTAAACCAGTTGCCACGTCTACTCCTCCAATGGGCACCTAAGAAAATCCTCTTTGTTTTCTGTTGTTATCTCATTTCTACTTTACTGAGATTGCATAATGAAGAAAAATTTAACTCTATCAAATAAATGCCATCGCTCCTGCTATTATAATTAGGTGTTTTCAGTTCAATGTCCAGAAATTGTTAGGTGCACCTTCGGTCAACTCCTAACATAAAGAAATACGTAAGCGACATTTTATGTAGGACGTGAACGTGTTTGCTAGTTAACAAGCTAGAGTTCAAGTTACAGAGCTTGGACTGCTCCTCTCCTAATTGCTACTCAGGTAAAGATTTAGGGATACTTGAGTCAGGATGCTGTTTGCCGCTTTCCAAAGCCCCGCACAGTGTCTCAAGGAGCACGAAATGCCGGTGGGTTTTTGTTTTGTTTGGGGTTTTAGCGTTGTGAGGTTGTTTTCTCTCTGCTCCTGTGCTTTCTCACCCAAGGGAGCCCACGCCAGTTCAGACCAGCGCAACCACAGTACAGAAGAAGAACGCCCTTCCAGAAGATCTGAGAGAACCTGATGCAGCCTAAGAGAAGACCTTTCCATTGTGCCGCCAGCCTACTCCTGCTGTAGGGGGCTCTGGGGGTTGGGCAGTCCTCGCCCCAGGCAGAGAGGCCAGCACCAACTGCTTGCTCAGCCATTGTCCTAGCAAGTGCTCTGGAGGAGCCGTGCTGGAGTGAGGCAGATATCAAGGCACCTTGTCAGTTCAAAGCGTTTTAGGCTTGTTTGAAATCCTCTCCACGTCAGCGTAAGCAGCCGCAGTATTTGAACAGCTGCTTTGAACAGTGAAAAAGAACAAGCTGAATCAAAATCCGAAGGAGTCTACCCGAGACACCTTCAACGCTCTGTGTTTCAGGCGGAGACAGGCAGGCAAGCAGGCGGTCTCTTTCCCGACTGGGTCAGTAGGAAGAACCGCGCTAGCGACCGTGGGACCAGAGCCCCATTTGGAACCTAAAATCTTCCAGAGCCAAGGTTTCTGGAATCCCCGAGCTGCTGCGTGCAGAGAAGGCGCGCGGGGCGGGGGGCCGGACTCCCAGATGCTCTGAACCCAGCGTTGGAGCCAACCGGGCCCCTTGCCACAGGCGGAGGCGGCCTTGGCTCCCCGAGGGGCGGTGCTCCAAGTGGAACTGCGCTCCCAGCCGGGCCCTCCCCTTCACTGGCCCTACACCCGAAGCGGGGGTGGGAGGGGGGGAAGGAGGGGGGAGCAGACGCTGAGGCCCCTTGGCGGGACACCATTTAGTATACTCCCGGGATTCAATAAGCATTCTAAGCCCGGTACAACTCTCCCAGCTAGACCAGTTGGGAAGCGTTGGGCGAGTCCTTTCGCTCGCCAGAGAATGAGGCGGGGCTGAGGGGTGGAGTGCAGATCTGGGACGTCAAAGTGGGGAGGATCTGCTGGCGTTAATGGACAGTAGAGTCCCAGCACAGTTAAGTGCTGATATGCACGTGCTGCCAATTTCTGCCCCCTCACCACCACCACCATGCATATGCACTTAGCATCCAGTGCCCAGGGTACCCCTTTGGTGTGTGGGGGGGTGGTGGGCAGGATATCGAGAGGAGGGGCTCTTACAGAGACCTGGGCAGCCACAAATCCCTGGGAAATATATCTGGAAACCTAATTCTTCCCTTGAAGGTATCATCCTACGGGCTTCAAAGATTCTTGTATTTTTTTTTTCAAAAGTGAAATTAACAGGAGGAACAGGAAGACTTCTGTCCTTTGGGCAGGGAAGGGAGACGCTCTCCGCACATTGCCTTAAATCCTTCCAGGCAGCTGAATTCGTCCGCAGGTTGGAGCTCTGAATTCTAGGGAAGCAAGAAAGCAGTCAGGAGGGCTGAGAAGGAACACTGCGTGGGGGAGACCTGAGCGGTTCCCAAAAGATCTAGTATCTTACAGGGCACAGAGGACCCGAGGCAGGAGACCGGGAAGCAGTTGCTTCTCCCGCCGCCCACCGAGGAGCGCGCAAACCAAAAAACACCCTCATCAGCCGCTGAGTCTGCGCACTGAGAAGGCTGGAACTTTTCACTGTTTTATTGGCCGGGGAAAGTTAGTAAATTCCTAGCAGCCCCCAGGTGCGCGGCCGAAGTGTCTGAGCGTTGACGCTGGAACACTTCGCCAAGCTTAGTGTGAATCCTAGCCGAGCGGGTGCGCGTGTGCAGGTGAAAGTCGGTCCTGCTGGCTGCGTGTGGGCTCGCCCCTCCCCTAGCCGTTTCTGACTCCTCCATACATGTTCATAAACACCGGACACGTGGAGATTCTCAGCCAAGGCTCCTGGCCCAGTCTAGTGCTCAGCCCTATTGATTTATAAACAATTCAGCCACTCCCGGATGAGCATCGCTCCCTCGTTAGTCATGACGAATTTTTCTGGCCCGCTCTACTCTGCTGTCTAGATTAAGATGCTCCGAGGTCCTAAAATGCTCCCTCTGAGCGTCGATTTGGCGGAAAGAGCCAGCGCCAGCTCCACCCGGCGCCCGGCCATCGGGGAGAGGTGGAGAGGCCATTCATGCTCCCTGGGTCTTTCCTTTACTAACAATAACTTTTGATTCGCTGTGTCCGGTCTGCGGGTGCACTCCAGAGTGTGCCCGCCAGTCCCGCCGCTCAAGTCCGAGTTTGAGCTTGGGTCTGTGGTGCTACCCAGCTTGCAGGCGCGGAAACTGGCGACAGCCATCTAGCTCCTTAGGAATTGGATGCTCTGTCGTTGGTCAGATCCCTTGGCGTGGGTGCACTGGTCCTGGGTCTCACTAGAGTTTACCGCTACCGAAGGCTTAACTAGCCAGGACCTGAAACACTAGACTAACCCCGGCCTCTGGCGCCCGCTGAAGTGGCTGCTTAGAGAGGACTCCCTAGCATCAACGGATTCGCCGATTTTCCTCCCCTTCCGAGCAACTGACGCGAAAGTTGCACAGGCAGGCCTGGGGCCGGATGAAAACGCGCTCAGTTCCAGCAGCTGGCTTTCCAGAGCCGCACTGGGCAGCTCCACCAGTCCTAGGCTGCTCACTCTTCTGGGAGACTCCGGCAGGCTCGCACAAGGCGAAGGTCTACTCAGGACAGCTCCCGGTTCTCTGAACCATAATCTCTGAGCGCACCCGAAGTGTCAGTGAGACACACACTTCCAGAGGGTTTTTTTCCCCTCCAGTTGAGAGCGCTGAGCTATTAGAGTAGGCAACACCATATAACTGGAGTTGCTCAAAATCCGGGGCGTAGGTTGAACCTCCCTCTCCTGGAATCTTTTGAGAAAGAGACTGGGATAAAATTGGATCTGAAGCTTAAGGGATCTTGGCTACTGGGGTGAAGGGGAAGGTGAGGATCTTTATTTGAGGACAAAAGTATCTACACACCCTAGAGCACGAGACACCTGTACTCTGTAATTCTAAACATAGTGGGAAGTAAGGCTTCTATGGGAGATATTAGTCTGGCTTTGGCTCTCGCTCTAGGTTTAAACGACGTTGAAACGTGCGCGCACACACACACACACACACAGAGACACACACACACACTCACTCACTAGTGTGTGTCTCTCTGTGTGTGTGTGTCCCTAGAAGAATGAAAATCGGACTCCTGCTGACTCGGTGCGACCCAGCCTTTCTCTTCCACCGTCCATCTCCCCGCGCCCCCGCACCCCCCAAAGACCTATTGAGAAGAGAAAGTAGACTCCCTCGGGTGCAAGTCTTCGGAGCGGCTGTAGTCTCCTAGAGCTCCTGGACCGCCCGGCTGCGGGGCTTCTCAGCTTGGGAGACAGATGGGGGGCGGGGCCCATCCGAGAGGGGCGGTGGAGGCCGGGGACAGAAGAGGAGAGGGGGGTGAGAACTCAGAGAATCTGAATCGCTGGGCTGGGGGGGGGGGGTGCCAGAGGAAGGGCTGAGAAGACTGGGCGCCCGAGGGAAGAGGAGGGAGGGTGGAGCTCTGCACCAATCAGTGGCGCCGGCCTGGGAGGTTGCTAGCGGTATCCACGTAAATCAAAGGGCGCAGAGCCAATGGGAGGGGGTGGAGGGGGCGGGGCCCAGGCGCGTGCCGCTGCGAGCGGGCTCTGCCAAGAGAGCGGGAGAGAGCTTGAGAGCGCGGGGAGAGGGGGGAGCGCCCAGCGAGTCAGAGAGTGAGCGAGAGCGAGAGGAGGGAGAGGAGGAGAAAGAGCGAGGGCGGGCGGGCGGGAGGCAGCGCGGCGGCAGCAGTAATAGCAGGAGCAGCAACAGAAGGCGTCGGAGCGGGCGTCGGAGCTGCCCGCTAGGGGAAAGAGAGAGAGGGAGAGGAGCGGGGCGAGCAAGGAGAGAGAGCCGGAGGCAGAAAAGTAACTGTCAAATGCGCGGCTCCTTTAACCAGAGCACCCAGTCCGGCTCCGAGAGTCATGGCGACCGCAGCGTCTAACCACTACAGCCTGCTCACCTCCAGCGCCTCCATCGTGCACGCCGAGCCGCCCGGCGGCATGCAGCAGGGCGCAGGGGGCTATCGCGAGGCGCAGAGCCTGGTGCAGGGCGACTACGGCGCGCTGCAGAGCAACGGGCACCCGCTCAGCCACGCTCACCAGTGGATCACCGCGCTGTCCCACGGCGGCGGGGGCGGCGGCGGCGGCGGCGGTGGAGGAGGCGGGGGCGGCGGCGGGGGAGGCGGCGACGGCTCCCCGTGGTCCACTAGCCCCCTAGGCCAGCCGGACATCAAGCCCTCGGTGGTAGTACAGCAAGGTGGCCGAGGCGACGAGCTGCACGGGCCGGGAGCGCTACAGCAACAGCACCAACAGCAGCAGCAGCAGCAGCAACAGCAACAGCAGCAGCAACAGCAGCAGCAGCAACAACAACAACAGCGACCGCCACATCTGGTGCACCACGCTGCCAACCACCACCCCGGGCCCGGGGCATGGCGGAGTGCGGCGGCTGCAGCTCACCTCCCTCCCTCCATGGGAGCGTCCAACGGCGGTTTGCTCTACTCGCAGCCCAGCTTCACGGTGAACGGCATGCTGGGCGCAGGAGGGCAGCCGGCTGGGCTGCACCACCACGGCCTGCGGGACGCCCACGACGAGCCGCATCATGCAGACCACCACCCGCATCCGCACTCTCACCCTCACCAGCAACCGCCCCCGCCACCTCCCCCACAAGGCCCACCGGGCCACCCAGGCGCACACCACGACCCGCACTCGGACGAGGACACGCCGACCTCAGACGACCTGGAGCAGTTCGCCAAGCAGTTCAAGCAGAGGCGGATCAAACTAGGATTTACTCAAGCAGACGTGGGGCTGGCGCTGGGCACCCTGTATGGCAACGTGTTCTCGCAGACCACCATCTGCAGGTTTGAGGCCCTGCAGCTGAGCTTCAAGAACATGTGCAAGCTGAAGCCTTTGTTGAACAAGTGGTTGGAAGAGGCAGACTCGTCCTCGGGCAGCCCCACCAGCATAGACAAGATCGCAGCGCAAGGGCGCAAGCGGAAAAAGCGGACCTCCATCGAGGTGAGCGTCAAGGGGGCTCTGGAGAGCCATTTCCTCAAATGCCCCAAGCCCTCGGCCCAGGAGATCACCTCCCTGGCGGACAGCTTACAGCTGGAGAAGGAGGTGGTGAGAGTTTGGTTTTGTAACAGGAGACAGAAAGAGAAAAGGATGACCCCTCCCGGAGGGACTCTGCCGGGCGCCGAGGATGTGTATGGGGGGAGTAGGGACACACCACCACACCATGGGGTGCAGACGCCCGTCCAGTGAACTCAAGAGGGGGAGGGGCAGAGCGTGGGGCTCCCCCTCCCTTTCGGTCCATGGTCCTTCCCGGGACCTCTATTCCCCCTCTAACTTCTGATTTTTTTTTTTTAATTATTATTTTCCCGGTCCCTTAAAAAAGGAAAAAAAAATTAGTGAAAATAAGGGAAAAGGAAGGAACGAAGACACTGGACTATCCTATAACAGGTAGCAGGTGTAATGATGGGTTTTAACCTTTACAAACAAATACCCAGAAAAGGAAGTGGAATGTGTCCTAGTGAGAGAGAGGGGTGGTGTGTGAATGTGTGTGTGTGTGTGTGTGTGTGTGTGTGTGAGTGAGAGAGAGAGAGAGAGAGAGAGAGAGAAAGAGAGAGAGAGAGAAGCTAAATAAATTACCAAAAAGAAAAAAAAGTCCACCAAACCATACAAAACGCGAAACTGCAGCTTCCCAATGCTCACAGTTGACACGTGCTGCTGTGTTTATTTAACATGGGTCCCCATCAGGAAAGAGGGAAAAATACACTTTTTAAACATAGGCAAATTTTAACCACACAAATTTGCACTGCAAGAAAATTGAAGTTTACATGAACAAGTTCAACATCTTCTTTCTCAATACCCACTGCTAGTTTTGAGAGCTTCCTTTCAGTTGTTTGTTTTGCCTTATCCAGTGGCGAGGACAGAAGCCAGCTCTTGGCCACCCTCCTTTTCTAGTGTTCTGATGTCCCTGGTTCTTATTACTTGTGAACTTTGGTTTTCTTCAAGTCCCCCAGACCTGGTGTAACATTTATTGGCTCCTCATCAAAGCAAAGTGATTGGCTTCATATAAAATAAATAAATGTTGGCATTCAGGAAATGTGTATGGTTTGCCCGCTTTATGCAAGGCAGGAATACTGTTTACAATATATATGTAAGAGTCGAGCACTGCTTTTTGTAAACTACAAAGTAAACTTCATTTTCAGGCAGTATTTCTGGGTAGGGAAGAAAAAGAAAAATCAATAGTGAGTGACCAGTCACTTCATTTTATCAGGCAGGGCCGTTGTGAAAGAACTCAGAAGAAATTTGAGGTTAAATATATTGCTAGAGTTGTCCAACAGAAAGAAACTGGGAACTCTGAAGAGAATTGGGAAACACACTGTGTAGTTCTCTGCCTTTGGGTTCAATAACTTAATTATAAGGGATTAGTTTTGATGACAGCAGTGGTTAAACTTGGTCCCTCTACTAGGTCTTTTTTTTTTTTAACATAGAGAAAAATAACCCAGGAACTTGATAACATATGCATAGACTGTGTTTCTTAGCACACAAATGCATACACCATACATGCATATATATACATACATGTGCATATATGTGAGCGTCTATATATATATATATATATGATAGGCAGGTTTTGTCTTCAACAGTTCATTTGTTTTTCAAGTCATATTTTGGGTCTGACATCATCTTCCCCCATAATTTATTACAGAAATATCAGTTTAGCTTGGGCAGAATTCTCCCCCTCTTTCATTAAGGAGGACAAACGAGGGGAGAATTTTCAACACTTCCTCTCTCCCCCTTTGTTAAGAATTTTTCAGTGCATTTTTTTTAACCTTGTCTCAGTGGGAAATGGTTTACTCCCAACACAATAGAATATTCTGGAAGGTATAGGTAAAATAAAAAACAAACAAAAAACAAAACAAAAAAGGTTATGACTATATTAAAATTAACACCACTAAACTGTGATCAGTTAAAAAAATTAAATAGTTATCAGCACAAAGGGACGCTAAAAGGGAAAATGCTTTTTTAGTAACCTTAAATGTTTGGGTTTTTATGTCTTTGTTAGGTATTAGATAAATCTTTATTTTTAAAAATTAAATTCTCACTACCATAAAAATATGGTTCAACATCAGATTAGCATTGCACTCAGTAGTTAAGATTTTAGGAAATATGCTTTATCCAAGATTGTCTTCTCAAACACCTGTGGTTGTTTCATTTTCAATGTTTTTGCAAGATAAATGGTGACTTATAATGGGCATATTTATTTGCCTGTATTTCATTTCCCCCAATGAATGTCACAGGAGATGGGCATGGAGCTATTTCAGGTTATATCACACTGCTTGCTCCTGATGCGAGGGGACTAGCCTTCAGTGAAGCTATCCAGAGGAGGGCAAATAGCCAATGGTAAAAGGAGGAAGTGAATTTGCAGATACTTACAAGTAGGTAAGGTTAGAAGCTGGGGTTCCAAGGATGTGTCTACAGCTTCTCTTGCTTTCATAGGCTTACAGAATTGAAAGTTACCACTGAACCTTACCATATGTATATATGTTTAATATCTGTCTTTTGAAATGCAGAAATAGTTTAAATGTTTCTTTGTCTATTTTTCTTTTTTAATGCTACCCAGGGATATATTTTCATATCGTTTTACGTGGCCTGCCTCAATGTATATTTATTTCTTTTGGAGCAAAAGGTTCTGAAAACTGGTTTTCTGTAGCTTTAAATGAGTAGGTAGCAAGATCTATATGGGATGTCATTTTTTGTTCAGTTTCTTTTTTTAAAAAATGCTTTGTTTTGGTACATTTGATTGTGCTTGTGGGGAAAATAAAGCGCAGAGATCCTTATATATTTATGTTAAAGTAATATTTTATTATTACATAAAACAGAAATGCACAATACCTTCATAGTTTGTTCTAATTATTGAAATATCTTTATTTTATTTTTAAAGATAGTGCCAAGTTCTAAGAGGGAGAGAAGCCCTACCTAGACCTTATGCTTACTGAGCTGAGTTGTGTATAAAATACTCCCCTTCCTTTATACTTCATAAAGTTTTGGAATAAATTTTATGCATATATTGCCAGCTTTCATGTTTCTAACTTCCAGAGACATTTTCTTGATTTTTTTTTTTTTTTAATGAAGACTACTATCCAGACTTTTCTTTGCAGAAACTACCATGGGTCCCAAATATTTCCTTCACTGCCTTATAGAGTCAAATCAAAGTAGTCATTGGGTTTGAACATCAATTCCTTTGCCATTTCCAGGACCAACAAAAAACATTTGCCTTGCAAATGCATGCCCATATCCCTACACCTTCCTTCCAGGTTAGCTGCATCTTGGCCAATGGCTTGTTTAGGGAAGCATCAGTGGCACTAAATGAACTTTAGCCTCTACTCAAATGTGCTTAGATAATTTGGGATATTCAGAAAAGTGAGGCTTAGCTAGAAATTACTCTTCATAATTAACAAATACCTTTGAAAAACAAAAATGCCATTTATGTGTTTACCAAATGATTAAGAATAGATACTGTGTATTTCTCATCTTAGATTTACACGGAAAGATACTTTTGCAAAGGTTTTTACAACAGTGTTTCTTTCTCATCAGGCAACAAGAACTGGCTTCAAATTTAAAGAGGAAGGAAAAGAATGTATTGAGGAGATTCAAGCCATAGTATTTATGGTTTGTTTCAGACGTTAGAGCACTGCACTTAAAAACAAACCAACAAACAAAATAGCTTTTAATGTTAGTGAGATGTTCCAACAGTGTTGGATTAGTTTGTAAATTTGTTGGTGTATTTAAACTCCTCCCTGGAATACTGACTGAAAATATAAATGTCCATTTAGGAAAGTAGTTTCTGGGCTTATTACCTCTGATCATCCTTTCTAATTCCTAGTCAATATTACATGGGTCACAAACAGATTCTGCTAAATGATCTTATCAATAGTCTGAACAAGAAGTGACAGAAAGAAGAAGTGTTTTGTGACCGCAGACATGCTGATGGGTAAAATGTTTAAGCTAGGTATGGATTTGAGTTCTGGGTCAATATCCCTCCACTGAAGGCAGAAAGCAAGCCGCATCTGCCCTCTGCAGGGCATTTCAGTGGACCTTGAGAAGGCATTTTTGTTCTTAGCCACAAGAACTAAGAACAGACTGGGAAACAACATGTATTAAACAGACACACTATGTTCTGGACTCAGGTTGGCTATTCGGATCCTAAAGATGCTCAAGAAGCTTCCATGCCAATCTTATAATGTATTGTCCACTACTTAAAAAAAAAAGTCAGAGCCACTAATACAAATCTATGGGGCAATTGTAAGATACTGAGAAGCCATCTCTATCCTAAAGACAAAAATGTAGTATTTGCACTTGCTCAAAACATGACATATTTTAGATGTATATGTGTGTGTGTGTGTGTATATATATATATGTACATATATATATATGTACATACATATATATACATATGTATAATGAGGGAAGAACTGATCATATATAAAAAAGTATGTGAAGGTCATAGGGAAGGAATGGCCGCAAATAGTGATATGCTTCGTGGTTCTAAACATTCTCAGTTTAGAAGAGCCTTTATGCTTCAGACAGCAGCAGCAGAACCACCTCTCTCTTCCCTCCCCTCCTGCTTCTACCGAGGAGGCCACACTCTGGTTGTCAGAGTTTTCTGGTGAAATGGTCTTGATGAAGGCACTCATCTATCTTCTTCTTTCTTCAAAAACAACTAATAAAATGATGGCGCAGCAGCAGTGGGGCTGGCTCTGGCATGCACTGGTTGGTCTCAGACATGGGCTCTCTTCACTCCCCTGGTTTCCTTATGGAAATAGTGCTGGGGAGCCTGATGAGATAGATTATCCTTTTATTTCTCCTTTCTTTGGTTGGTCTTTGTTGATTTTTCAATCAGTTCATGGAACTGTGTTCTAGGTTCTATTGAATTCCCATACAAATTAAAGAATGGGATGAAGGATGGAGTTTGTACAGGAAAAAAAAGAAGGGTGGTGAAGTGGGAGCATCTTTGGATCTCCTTGTGTATTTCAGTGGGTAAAGAAAAGGAATGGTGTTTATTTCAAATGAAAGGGGGACCTGCATCAGGAAGTACCAGGAATCTGGACAATGTGACTAATGGTCTATTCATCTGGGTTTTAGATAAATATTTTCTTGTTAGGAAAGTTTACTTTTTAAAATGATACATAGTCTCTGGATGGTATTCAAATGGCAGGAGAAGGGCCCTGGGACTTCTCATGGCTCTTTCCACCACTTGATTCAGGAGAGGAAAAAACGAAAGTGGCAGGGGTCTGCCACACAGTTCACAAATTCCTGGCCTCAATTGGCCCCCATTTCCAGAACTTGGACCAATATTTTTTTTTTCCACATCTGCTTATCTAGAGACAAGTACTGGAGCAGTGGGAATGGCTTTCGGCTGCTTCAGGGCTTTGCTTGGGTGTGGAGATAAACAATCAGAATGTTTTCATATTATTCTGGCATTTGTGGGGGGAAAAACAGAACATTTATTCTCTTCTTTAAAAAAGTTAATCAACTTTATTATGTAGTACCTTTCCTGGACCTTAATGACACTGCTGCTCGACTTAGCTGTTAGAGGTTATTAGAGACAATATCACATCCCATCAAACACAGTCTAGCCTCTTATTGTTCCTAGGATTCTGATTGTTGGTAACATTAAGATGTATTTCTTTTTCTTAAAAAAAAAAAATGTCTGCTATGTTATTTAATACACCAGTAAAATTGCATCTATCTCTTAAAGTCCATTCTTCCCGTCTTTTTGAGTTTTTATAGCTCTTTGTCTGGAATTGGGGGGCGGGTTGACAAGGGAGCTTCATAAGTGGTTTGTGCCTAAAGAGCCTGGGCTCTGGAAGGGTCTGCAGTTGGCCCAAAATATCTCCCCTTGCTTAAGAATGGGGAGGGTAGGTAAAGACACACAGACACACAGACACACACAGACACAGACACACACACACACACACACACACACACACACACACACACACACACACGAGGTGTCAAGGATTTTGGAAAGACAGGGAGTGTTAGGGCCCTATCTGAGAGGGGGTTTTGATTGTTATGAATTAACTCTCCGTGAGCCATCTGTGTCAGTAGGCAACTTCGCTGTGGAGTAAACTGAAACTTGAGGTCTTTTTAAAAATTAAGGTCATATATTTTCCCCCATCAGTGTCTTCTGCTTTTGGTGTTTAAAAATAAAAGGGAAGTGTTTCTTGTTTTTGTTTTTGTTTTTGTTTTTAAAGCTACGCAGACCAAAACACAGGGACACAGAGTTTGGCAGCAGAGTGGGGAAAAGAAAGTTCCTTGCGAATTTGTAACACAAATTAGCCATTGTAATCCAAAGGCTTTAAGGTTCAAGCAAATCCTTGGGCAAAATGTGGGAGCTCCTTCCCTCCCCCTCCTAAGAAATCTCACTCTGTCAGAGGAATTTTTCTGTGACCTTTTATGTTCCACAGCACACGATTCTGGAGAGAATTGACATTAATAACTTTTGTTGATGTTGTTTCCCCTAACAAATATTCCTTCAAAGTTCTTACAGCTACTGGGCAAGGCTGGAAAGGGCGCTGACTACTGGGCGTCTACTGTGGCTCAATTGCGGCCTTAGGGGCCCATGGCAGCTGACCTGAACACCAAAGGAAGGCATGTGAGGGGAGCTGGTCATTCCCTGTCCGCCCAGGCCTGGCTGAGGGATGCGGCAAATCGGGGATTTTTCTGGTCTCCAAGGGCAGCGAAGGCCTGACCTCCGTGGGAAGGGCGGTCATCGAGGTGGATCCCAAGCCTCTCTTCTCAAGGGAGGTCCGTAGGGGTGGGCACCTTCTGGGACTACTGACAGATCGGTCTGTCAGAGCCTGAGGTTCGGATACTGCTTTGAGTACTGATGTATGGGGTGTATGACGTTCGCCGCTGGGCAGAGAAATCCAAGTACCAGAGTAGGCTGGCCCTCGCGACAAGCAGCGGGTGGCAGGGACAGAGGTTGAAGTGGCTGGGGAGTTAGAGCAAAGAGTGGATCCCCGCAACTGTCTGCTGGCCATCCTTTACCCTTAGACTTTGCAAAGTCCCAGGACACCTAGCAGCTCGGTGAAAGGAGAAGCGGTATTGAGAGACGGTGGTCCCAGAATAAAAAGAGTTGGGCACCACAGCAGGGAAAGTGGAGGCGGGACAAAAGGCTGCCTGGGAAGTCACTTGGGCGTTTCCTAGCTTTGTGTAGGTTGTGCACTGAAGGGGAACCGTCTAAAGTTGAGAAACTAAGTTCTAAACGTGTGCTCCTCCGACTCCCGCTCAGCAAACTTCGGAGTTTCTGGCCTCAGCGGCCAGCTGCCAGTGGAGAGGAACCTTCTCTTCTAGGCACAAACGCAAGGAAGAAAAGGGTACTCTAACTTGCAGAAACCGGCCACTCACTTATGAGCCTAAAGCCCAACGTCAGTTCCACCGAGACAAGTGCGGGGAAAGAACCCCTGGGTGCCCAAAGCTTCTGAGTCAGAGGGGAGTCTCCAGAAGCTCCCGGCTGTGCCCCAGGACTGGAAGCCGGACTTCCATCTCCTGGGCCGGCCACTCAACTCTCAGGCTGGGTGCATGCTTGCAGCCCACACCCTTCCCCAACCTCCAGAGCAGTTTCCACAAGGAAAGTAACTCTCAAAAGGCCTCGCATAAGGGAGTTGGGGGATGCTAGGGCCTTTCGCCTCTTAGAGGAAAGGCCTCTTGGGGTGCGCGGGAGGGGGGCGGTGAGGGGGGTAGGTGGGGGTTGGAACTCGGAGTGTACCTCAGGCCTCCTGACTGTAGAGAGGGGAGCTGGCTGGCGGCGGTAGGGAAGGAGATCACCCATCCTAGAAGGGGCTCCGGCCGAGAGCAGCTCAGCGCAGGCAGCCGGCCTGGTTCAGCCCGGGTGCTAGAGCGTCCTGCTCGCTGCAGCCGCAGCTGCCTGTGGTCACTCACCCGGCCCCGCGGCCAGCCGGAGCAGGGTCGCACACAAACAGGGATGCTTCTATTTACTCGCCTCTGCCTGCGGATTTCTAAGACATTCAGCAGGCACAATCATTAAACTAATTTGTATTTGATTGTTTGGGCGGACGGACGGTAGTTTTATTGCGCTGAGCATTCAAGCAGGCACGCATCGCTGATTACCAGTATACATTAAATAAAGTTGTTTGTACACATTGTCTTACCACATATAGGCAGAGGCTTATTATTCTAATTACTCTAATTAGTGCATTGAAATGTTTTCTACTTGATTTGAGGAGACAGTGATTACTTCTATTACTTCTTTTAACTCGTATTTTATGGAAAACTGTTGATGCATGTTCAAATCACTTTATTTGCCCCTCGAATATAACGCTGACCCAAACTCAGTGAACTGCACCGCCCTTCTGGGGCCCCAACTTTGATGTGGGCCAGGGCTTGGAAGAGGCTTCGCTTATTTGTTGTGTTCCCTCTCCAGCGCAGACCCCTGCCCCAGATGCGCTCCCGGCCAGGGGCCGAATAGGACAGACGCGGATTCTAACCCTTCTTGGATACGGCATCTCTGGCCGGCTGGCCCTCTACTTTTCTAAGCGCGATTACTTTATAAAGACTCCCTTAAGCATATTTTCTGTGACTCTGTTTCTGGAGCCTTAACGTTACTATTAATTGATAAGATCAGCTCATCAGACATACTATTTCGATAGGGTGTTGTAATTAAAACCTTAATCCTGTTTGAGACTTTTTTCCCTTTAAATTCCTTTTTCTTATGGAAGGGGTACAAAGTTCACTATAAAAAAGTGTTATAACAGGGAGATTAATTCGTTATCTAAATAACAATCTTTGCTATTGATCCAACGCACTTTTCGCCACCTTTTGTGTTAGTCCGGGAAGCCCTTAAAAAGGAGAATCTGACAAAGCAAAAGATTTGGACCGAACTCGAAAGTCTACGATCTTTCTGGGAAAGCGAGGGGGGTCCGAGGCTCTGCCCTTTCATCACAGCGGGACAAGCAGTCCGAGTGGGGCCCCCGCAGCAGCCCTGGTGTGCCACTAGGGCAGAGAAGTGCTGGTGCACGCGGGCCGGGTCTCCTCAGAGTCCTCTCTCCCCCTCGCAAAAAGAGATCTGCATGGTCTCTAGGTAAATACTCCACTGGTTCTGATTTTACTTTTAATATTTATACTCGGATTATCGTGTCTCTAAACGCGCGTTCCTAACCTTTGCGGGTGGCTGGGATGTAATAAACCCTGGCGGGCGGGCGCTCAGCTTCTGCGGGCCAAGGCCGCCGCCTCCCGCCCCGCCCGCCCTTGGGCCCCAGCCCCCCGCCCCGCTGGCAGCGACAGCCGCGCGGGACTGAAATCAGCGCCTCCCGGCAGCTGACGGCTGAGCATCCAGGGTTCTTGCAGGCGGGGGAGGCCGCCCTTTATCCCTGCTGAAGAGTCCTCGGGGGGCCGCAGGAGGAGACGTGCAACCCCGCGGCGTCCCTGTGGAGAAAGAGCCGGGCTTCACGGAAGCAGCGACCCCCAGACGTGGGAGGGGCACCCCGAGGCGTGGGAGGGTGGGGGCGCAGGATGGGCAAGGTTTGGTTGGGGGGAGGGGGGTGGGAGGAGGGAGGGAGGAGGGAGGGGGGTGGGAGGGGGGAGGGGAGGACCCTGACCAAATCTAAGCCGCCTTTAAAAGAGGTCGTGGGCCCCTGTTTGAGAAGAAGCCAAGGAATTTCTGAAGCGAAGAGGAAGGACCGTTTGTGCTCCCAAGTCAGCGCAGTCGTCCCGAGATTTGACTCAGTTGTAAGAGTTTACCCCCACTCACACCCTCCTGCCTCCCTAACAAAGTCTTCTTTCCCCACGCACAGACTTGTTATGTAACAAAGTCTCCTAGGCTAGTTTAACAGGAGAATAAAGGACACCCTAGCCCCACCCCTCCCCCCCCCCCAGTGCATCTGCTCTCACCCCAAGAAGAGCGCAGGCTTTAGCCGAGTAGAACTTTGGCGCCCCATCGTGGCCTCAGCTTGCAACTACTCTAGAGTTTACAGTCTAATCCTCCCAAATGTTGAGTCCCAGACTGCAATGTGTTTCCCGCTTCTCCCCACTGTACATTCCTTGCCTAATGCCTCGAGAAAGAGTTATGAAGGTGACTCCATGCACATGACTCATACAAAGGTTTCTAAATGTCCAATCTGGATTCCCGAGGAAAGGTCTGAAGTTTCACTGTAGAGGACAGTACATTTTATACCAAAAGTTGCCCCTACAAAGACAAGAGGAAAGGATTACACCCCGATATTTAGTTCCTACAAGTGTAACTGTAATAAGCAATTATTCCATGTGCCAGAGAAGCCACAGATTCTCATAGAAATCAAGATGAGAATGCCCATTTGGAAGCCACAGTTGATGGTGAGGAGGGCCCAGAATACTCTATTTTGACCCAGGGAAGACTTGACCTCAGACATCTTTTTATACAGTTTTGGAGTTCAAATGTGACTTTGTCTAAGGGGGTCACTTGAAGAGAGACACGTTTGTTGAAGAACTTTTTAGAGCAGGAAGAATATCCCCACTTCCCAAATTCACATGAAAACGTAGTTCCTCTCAATCCATCTGTGAGGCCAGCATTCGCTTCTTGTGGAGTCTAGTAAACTAGCCCTTTCTCCCACACTGTGGTCATTTTCGACACCAGTCTGTCTTCTTCCTCGGCCTTTATCCCAGGTCACGTGACGGAGAGGGACTGGCATAGACAAGAACTGCAGATGGCTCTGGTTTGTGGTTCCTGAACCGAACAGGCTTGAGTCAGAGCACCTGAGTTTGTGTCCTCTTTCTGTACTTAACAGTCGGCAAATACACAGGTAAATCCAGTGCTGTTTCCAAATCTGTTTCCTCACATGCGCATTGTGCATACAACTTCTTCAAATTTTCCAGGGGCGTTTAGGTAGCATCGAAGCACTAAATAAAGTGGAAGTCGGATGTGCAGAATGGTCTTGCAAACCCTTGTGGAGGCCTCCGCTGTGACTGTCCGGCAAGAAATCCAACTAACCTAAAAATAGAGACACATCCTTGTGTCTGCTGGTGCGGGAGAAGGAAATGGAGAGACACACATCTCCATTGCACTATCCAGGAGTAATTCTGACTAGCTGGCCTGCTATTCACTAGACTTGTACTTACAATGCCCAGGCCTGAGGTTGTCGTTAACACCGTTGTTAGAACTACCAGCACCATACTCCAGTAATTGGAGTGAATGTGGCCACTGTATTATGCCAGGAAGGACTAGTTTGGTACTCTGCAAAACATACCGTTTCTTTAACACCATCCAACTTCTTCACATTTACGGCATCCTTCTCTGGGTATCTTTGATTGTAGCCTGAATCAGTTGCAAAGAGAACGCTGGGTTCATACACCCCAAACCAAGCCAATACAAGCATCACCACTGACGCCAACAACGGCACTGGCAACAATGCTGATGGGTCGCATCCTGTTCTCTGGGTTTGGAAATATCCAGGGTTTGGCTCACACAGGACTTCTCAACACACTGAGTTCCAGAAATGGCGCCATGGGGGTGGTCCGTTCCATTCAGGAACTCTGTTCACCTTCACAGGGACCCTTATATAGAGCAAAGGAAAGAAGTGTCTGCTGCCACTTGTGAAGAGAGAAAATGTTCCTGGACAGTTCTCTCCTGGCAGTAGAGTTTCCAGTTTTGCTAGCCGAAAAGCCAGATGGTTTCTATGCCACTTGTGGGTGGGTGGTCCAGAGGGGTCTGCTCAAGCTCCTATGCCAGCGCTCCAGCCACAAATAGATGAAGGGATTCCCTTCTGCTAGAGGTTTAGCGGGTCCTGGATCCTCACATTAATGTAGTAGGTTTGCTGTGCCAGATAAAGATTCTTCTCTGCCTTTGTGGAAGGCCAAAATCAGGGGACGGGGCCACCCCACCCCACTCCTGCACACGTACTTGCATGCAGCCAGCAGCTGGAACTCCTAGTCGCCACCATTCAGCACTCTTGGAAGCGCTGAACCACTTGGATGGGACCCAGAAGCAGCCCTGACCGGAAGTGATCCTCGTCCTATCATTTCCTTTCATGCAATAACCCCAGCAAGCACCACAGCCAGTGTTCCTCAGTTCTCTCACTAAATGACGGGTCCGAGGAGAGATGGCTGTGGTGCCTAAGGCCCCCAAAACAGTACATCTTCTGCAGATGGAGGGTAGCATAGTCAGGAACCTGGACTTCTAGAAGTACACAATCTAAAGTCTTCTCACTAGAGACGCTTTGAATTTGTATGGGCACGACAAAATCACCAGTCCCAAGGAGAGCAGGACTTACCAGTCAAGTAGAGACTCTTGAACTAACCAGAGTGAGTGCCAGTACCAGGCTTTGCTGACTCCCCATGGGAGCCCCTACCTTTTTGGAGTGGGGGATGGGGTTATGGGGGGGAGGTTGAGAGGGAGCGGGAGGAGGGATGAGAGGGGGAATCTGTGGTTGGTGTGTAAAATGAATAAAAAATAAAATTAAAAAAAAGAGACATAGATGATGCAGGCCCACATCCATGCATCTGGTGAAGAAGATCTTGGGATTCTTTGTTGGCATAATCAAAGCTAGAAGTGGGTGACAGTAAACACAGTTTAAACAAGCAAACAAAACAGGAGAAAGAATGCTTTGGCAGAGAGAGGTTGAATGTCCACTATAGGTAGGGGATAGCTGACCCACCATGAGTCACAAAAGCAGAAGGCAGGGAGGGCGGAGAGTAGGTTTGTCACTTAGAACCACAGACCAGAAACCTCACTCCAAAGCTGCCAGGGGAGAGTGCCTAGAGTTAACTGCTAGAGGGCTTACGGAAGTTTTAATTAGATTGAAAAGGCAATTGAGAGTCATTGCAGAAGGAAGATTCAATGAAATAATGCGTTGGGGGAGAGAAAGAGCTGGCGTAGTGCATGAGGCAGGTTGTTGTGGGTTGAAAGAGTGACAGAAGCCAGATTAGCTAGGAAAGGTAGGCAGAGCTCACTAGAATCTATGTGGCCAGCTGAGAAAGTCTGAAAGAAGTGGTGGGAATGGTGTTACAAGGGCTGTCCGAGCTGAAAACAAGGAAAGTAGAATGGAGGGATCATGACCTTATCCGGATGAATCAAATGGAAAAGAGAGAGGTGGGGGGGGGGGAGTGGGAGGGAGAAAGAACTGGAGAAAAATCTGTTTAGGATTAGATGTGTTTTCCTGTGTTTCTGTTCCTCTGTTTCTGTTTTCTGACTCTTTGTCCCTCCCTCCCTCCTCTCTTCTCCCCATTCCATCTTCTCTCCACTCTACCTACACACACACACACACACACACACACACACACACACACACACAAGCCATTAAGACAACATGGTTTCAGTAACACTTATCCCTTGAAACCTACTCAAAGCCTGACACTAATCAAAATAACAATTTCAATTCAAGGATATTTTATTACATACCTACTATGCCAACTGCAGTCCTAATCAGTGTCTCTGTGACTAGAAAAGTTTAAAGGAAAGGAAAATGAATATTCCCAAAGGCCATAAAGTTTTCATTATCCACAGTATCAAAAAATCTCCATAAAAGAATTATAGTCAGCCTTGTAGTAACTTCCTATGAAGCTAGCTTGATATTGACCACTTTTGTTGAGTTAAGTCTCTGTCTTATTTGTTTCCAAGTATTTTTATTAGAGAGTCAGCTGGGTATAGTCCTGTACTCCAAACTACTTGGGAGGCCAAGAAAGGAAGATGAGACCAAGAGCTGAGACCAGCCTGGACAACATAAGGAGATTCCCTTCCCACCTCCCACATCTTGAAAGCATAAAAAGTCTATTTTGAAATAAATTTAAATACACCAGAAAGTTTCCCTTTAGAAATATGTCCATCAAACTAAAACTATAAGGGTTAGGTTTGAGAATTCATTTATTTTTACTTACTACTATTTTTCAAATTAAAGCACAAAGATCCCCTCCAAGATTTTCTGCTTCTTGAAAAGAATGGTGTACTGAATTGTTTTGAATTAGAAAAAAAGGAACAAAATTCAACAGAGGCTAGCTGAATATAAGTGTACCAATATGCTCTTGGATATGAAATGAGGTAAATTATACTGCCTGGTTTTAAATGTAGTGAGAAAAGGTGAAAGTTTTTCTTCTGAAATGATGAATGAGATAAGAATGTCCACTCTTACCACTGCTATTCAACATAATATGGTTGCTTCTAACTTAGAACAATTAGACAAAGGAAAAAAAGCCATTCAAATTAGGAATGAAGAAGCTATGCATGACATGATCTTATATAAAAAACCTAGACTCCACTGGAAAGCTATTAGAACTATAAATTATGTCAGTAAAGTTGCAAGATATAAAATTAATATACAAAATGAAGTCACATTTCTATATACTAAGAACAAATTATCAAAAGTTAAGTGAAATTAAGAAGACAATTCCAAGCCCAGTAGTGGTGGCATGCATACCTTTAATCCCAGCACTTGGGAGGCAGAGGTAGTTGGATCTCTGTGAGTTCAAGTCCAGCCTGGTCTACAGAGGGAGTTCCAGGACAGCCAGAGCTACACAGAGAAACCCTGTCTAGAAAAAACAAAAAGGAAAAGGAAAAGAAAACAACTCTATTTACAATGGCATAAACCATTTAGGAATTCAGAATCAATTAACTGAGAAGCTGAAAGACCTAACTGAAAGCTTATGATACTGGTTTTTCAAAATGGAGAAAGCACAAGTTAATGAAAATATAACCCACATTCATACATTGGATGAGCTGGCACAGTTGAAGTGAGCTACCTACCCAAAGGAATCTACAAATTAAGTAACTCCCATAAGAATATCAATGACATTTTCAACAGAAAACAAAATCAAACGGAACTATGAAAGATCCCAAAGATTCAAAGCAATTTTAAGAAAAGAAAAACTGGAAGTATCATAATAACTGGTTTCAAAATAAGTTCCCAAACTATGGTATTCAAAATAGGATGGCACTAACATAAAAACAGGTATGTAGAGTAATAAAATAAGGTTGGGAACCTCAAAATAAACCTATTTATAACCAATTAATCTTTCACAAAGTTATCAAAAACACACTGCAGAAAAAAAACATTTTCAATGAATGATGCTTAGGAAATTGGATATCTGCATGCAGAAGAACAAAACTGAATCTTTATCTCACTCTATACTTGAAGATTTACATAAAATTGATTATATATTTTGTTTTGGAGTGTAGCGTGGCAATGAACACAAAGCTTCACACATGCTAGGTAAGGGTTCTCCTGCTGAACTACATCCCAGGCCTGGATTAAAGATGTAAATAATAAGATCTGAAACTGTTAAAACTTCTGGGAAGTGGAAGGCTGAGTCAGAGAGACACTGCCAGCTGCTGCCATGACAAGTGAGATATAAGGTACTGGTAAGTCATGAGCCACGTGGCAACTTATCAATTAAATAGAAATGGGTTAATTTAAGATAGAAGAAGTAGATAACAAGAATCCTGCCACGGCCATACAGTTCATAAGTAACATAAGCATCTGAGTGATTATTTTATATGTGGGTTGTGGGTTTATGGGGGCTTGGCGGGAAATGAAGAGAAACACTCCAGCTTCAAAAACTACTAAAATAAAACACAGGGAGCAAACTTCTTGATGCTTTTCTTGATGATTTTTAAAGACATAAACCCAAAAGCAGTTAACAAAATCAAAAATAGATGAGTGGCATTACATCAAAAGAAAAAGCTCTTCTCCAACAAAAGGAATAATTCTCTTTTTGAGAAGACAATCTTTTGAATAAGAGGAAATTTTATAAAACACAAATCTAATAAGGGGTTAGTATTTAAAATATATAAGAAACTCATCAGTAGTAAGGAAATAGTTTGATTTTTTTTTTTTTTAATGAACAAAGGACCCAAATAGAAGAAAACATAGCCAGTCAGCAGATATATAGAAAAAAAAATGTTCAATCATTATCTTGCTAGGAAAAGTCAAACCATAGAGTTCTATAGCCTCATACCCAACAGAATGACTATTATTAAAAAGACAAAAGATAATAGATGTTGGAAAAGCTTGAAAGTGAAAAGAGAATCATTACATGTCATTACATGTCATTGGGGAAATGTAAAATAATTCAGCATTCTGGAAAAAAGCATACAAACCCCTCAAAAGATTAAAAATAAACCTACATCTGACCCAACAATCCTACTTTAGATGTATATTCAAAATGCAATGGATATGTTGTATCTGTATCTGTCCTTCCATATATGGTGCAGCAATATTCAAGAGTAACCATGGTACAGAATAAGCCTAAGTGTCCATCAATGGATGAATGAACAAAGAAAAAGTTAGATATATGTCTACCCACACATAAAATGAAATACTATCTATAGCCATATCATCCTGATTGAGCCCAATCTCATGTAAAATGAAATACTACTCAATCTTCTAAGTACTAGGTTTGTTTGTAACAACCTGTGTCATTCACATTGCACATGATAAACCCGACGGAATAAACAACAGAACTAAGCTAGGGAAAGAAAGATAAATACCACATGGTTTTACCTACAGTCAATATGAAAGTTTCATTCACAGAACAGAGAGGAGAATGTTGGCTGCCAAAGGTTGAGGAAGAGGAAGATGTTGGGAGTACAGCAGGAAGGTCCTTGAGCCCACAGATATCCAGAGAAACCAGAAATGTTAAGCACACAGGATTGTCATTCCAAGGGGAAAGATGAAAAACCCAGCCTTCCATCCAGAAAGCTAAGCATTGGAAGTGATTGACAGCCTGGTGATCTGTGTTGTCTGTTGGGCCAGGGCATATCAAACTCTTACAACTAAGGCTGGAGGTGGCTAGTAATCTAAATGACCCTGATAGTCAGAGGCTTCCCCAGGCTCCCACAACCAGGACCAGTGGTGGCGAACAGTCCAAATGACCTCTATGCTATGTGTATGACAGAGACCAGGACAGACCCTTAGGCTCTTAAGCTAGTGCAGGTAGCCTATCTCTAGAACCATCTTGGAAGGAATGACATGTACCCTGTGTTAAGTTTCAATGTAATTATGCTTCTTTGTATACTAGGGGTTATATCACACTGGGAAACTTTTTCCCCCAAAATTGTACTGGGCTTAAATACATTGGGAATAAACCACCTGTCATTAGACTCCCTGAAGTCTGATCCAGTTCAACAAAGTCAATCTGCACCGGGTTTTCATTCTTTTCTCCTCATGGGGTTCACTTCCCTGTATGACACCTGCAGGGACCCTCACAGGAAGAAGCTGGCTAAAAGGTACCCATTCTCAGTTATACAGGCAGAAATAAATCTGGATAGCTTGGTGGCCACAGTTAGTGATAATGTCTCATAGAGCTGAAGATTGCTAAGGGTTTATTCCCATCAAAAAATAGGCATATGTATATTATAAAATAGATCTTTTACAAGATAGACATATTAATTAGTTTGATTTAATCATTTCTCTACATGTGCCTATATCAAAATAGTATTGTATTATAAGAATATAGTTTTCACTTTTAATTATACTTTAATTCAGCTTGGTAGGGGGACAGGAATAAAGACAGGGCATGGCATTATATTACACTTTTCTCCTGTTCCATGTGCTACAACTGGTGAATTTAAGTTGGTCTATTTATACTTCCTATTTAAAATAAAAATAACCAGAAGATCTTAGCTTTTCTCCTTGGAAGACCCTTAAATAATTTTTAAGGGAGGAATTTTCACTCAAAGGTGTTTGTTAGAAATTAATATTTTAAAGTCTTGGGTAAAAATGAAAGACTATTTTGTGCAAATTTGTCAGAAAAGGATTTAGCTCTAATTTGTTAAGAATATTATACTTTTTGGAGTCATTGTACAGGCACTCACTTCAGAAGTATTATTCCTTCATGTTTTGCAAAATGTAAAATGAAGAAAATAAATTGTAGGTGCAAACTCCTTGGCCTGGGGGAGGCAACTGTCTCTGAGTTAGATGGTGTATGTCCATTTTGGAGGAGTAGCTAATGATACCTGGCTTTCAAACTTTCTTCATTTGGGAGGGGAAAAATATTAACATGGTTGTCTAAACAAGACCTGACCATGGTGGCTGACACCTTTAATCCCAGCACTCAGGAGGCAGAGACAAGCTGATCTCTGAGAGTTCAAGGCCAGCCTAGTCTACAAAGCAAGTTCCAAAAGAGCCCAGAACAGGGACAATACCAATAGACATGCTAATTGGAAAGGAAGACATCTTATAGGAACTCAACCCTACAGGGAGAGGACAGACAGCTAAGGGATGCCAAGAGCAGGATGCCTAGTCTTCTCATTATCTAACACCAAGTGGTTAGTCCTTAAATCATCTGTATACTGATAACTTCACATGGACCAAGCAGGTTGTATTTATATAGTTTATATATATATATATATATATATATATATATATATATATATATATATATATATATATGTCAAAGCATTTCTATGATCTGAAGAGAAAACAGAGTATATACACATGCGTGTGTAACAACAATTAAAGAAATGGGGGTCTTGAATTTAATGAAAAGCAAGAGGAGAAAGAGGTACAGGGGGAGGTTGGAAGGGAGAACAATGTAATTATATATTATAATGCCCCCAAATAAAGAGATTTTTTTAATTAAGAAAAAAATATTGTAAGTTGATACCACTTAGGGAGGTAATGTTCTGGAAACTAGTAAAGAAGTTTTATTTGTGAAAGGGCTTCATGTGGCATATATTTGAATGATGTCTTAATCAGATAAGAAACATAAAATCTTCTATGATCTTGCTGCATCTTAATTTAAAAGATGGTTAAACACAATTATGAAAATGCTTGCATGCCCAACACAC
Source organism: Onychomys torridus (assembly GCF_903995425.1). Lineage (NCBI taxonomy): Eukaryota > Metazoa > Chordata > Mammalia > Rodentia > Cricetidae > Onychomys > Onychomys torridus. The sequence goes on along the minus strand of NC_050444.1, from coordinate 45,009,492 downwards.
AGTTAAAGAATAAAGCATTAGCAACATTTTACTCCTAGTTGTGATTTCCAGTTACCTTCCCCTCTTTCCCACCAAAGATAACCTGCTGAATATTTTATTTATAATTCCTACACCTCTTGTATTTTTACACATATATCTATATCTGCATTCACAAGAGTTTGTCATATTTTTAAACTGACTAAATGGTATAACACTTTTAAATAAAGAACATTTCATTAAAAAAAAAATCTCAAGTGCAAAAGACAGATACTTTGTATATACTACTACCCTTTCCAGACTCATATAATGAGATACTCTGGCTTACAGGCCTGTACATATCTTCAAAACCAGTTATATATTCAAAATTAAAATGCTCAGAGTCAAAGAAAAGAAATAGCAGTATTATAAACATAAAATAGTAATAGTAATATTCATGTTTTGCCTTTTTTTTTCTTTACCACAATGGGGACTGGATATAGGATCTCACATACGGTAGGCAAGTACTCTACCACCAAGCTACATCCCCCATAGCAAAGCCTGCATTTTATAGGTTTTGAATTATAAAAATTCGTTGTATAAGTAAGTCAAGGAAAATAGCATTTGTCTTAGTTACTTTTCTATTGCTGTGAAAAAATACCATGACCAAAGCAATTTAGAAAAGAACGTGTTTAATTGAGTTAGAATTCACAATGGTGGAGCAAGGCTATGGTGGCAGGAACAAGCTCAGATCTCAAAATGGCAACCAGGGATTAGAGAACATGCACCTCCTTTGACAAAACCACACTTAATCTTTCCCAAAAAGTTCCACTAACTGGGGACCAACTATACAAAAATACAAATCCTCACAGCATATATATGTACTTATGCATAACTTCATATTCTTTAAATGTTCTCTAGTAAAATGGGTTTTTATTATTATTCTTTTATTTTTGAGATAATAATTACATTTCTCACTGCCTTTCCTACCTCCAAATCCCCAAGTATACCCTCCCTACTCTATTTTAAATTCACAGCCTCTTTTTTCTTTTTCTTTTTTTTTTAAAGTATTTATTTTTATTTCATGTGCATTGTGTTTTTGCCTGCACGTATGTTTGCAGAGGATGTTGGATACCCTGGAACTGGAGTTACAGACTGTTGTACCGGGACTTGAACCTGGGTCCTCTAGAAGAGCAGTCAGTGCTCTTAACCACTGAGCGATCTCCCCAGCCCATGATGGCCTCTTGTCATTAGTTTTATTAATTTTGTATTCTTTTTAAATTTTATTTTTAGATTTATTTTTGTTTTATATGTATAGGTGTTTCACCTGCATATATGGCTATACATTATGCATGTACCTGATATCTGTGGAGGCCAGAAGCAAGCAACAGATACCATGGAATTGAATGGCTGTAAACTGCCATGTAGGTGCTGGGAATTAAATCTGGGCCCTTTGGAAGAGCAACAAGTGCTTTTCATTACTAAGCCATCTCTTTAGCTTTAATTGCATGTTCTAATAGCTGTCCCATCACAAATACTTACTGATGAAAAAAATTCCATTTTCACTCTGATGTTTTATGGGTATCAGAAGATTTGTGAATACTTGCTTGCATTATAAATATCAAGGGAAAATGAAGATAAAAAGTGCACTCCTTCAATTTGTCTACTATAAATAGTACCAACAGTGTGGCAGGCTGCTCCCTGTCATAAGCTTTGCCACCCATGTCATTAGTGGTGGGGTTATTCCCACAAGTGGCCCCATGTAAGTCAGGCTGTTCCTTAGTTTGATTAATCATAGACATCACCCTATGTAATTTACAAGCCTAAACGTTAAAAGATCTCAAAACTTTGCTTTTTTATTGTTGGAAACACCAAGAAGAGAGAAAATTGAGGTAACCTAGGTAGCAGCTCAGTGTCACCTAAGGCCACCAGCATATAGCCACATGAGCAAGAACAGATTTCCCTAAATCCACAAACCCATGATAACTACTTTAAGGTGCACATTTGAGATAGATCCAGGATGCAGTAAGTGTCTGAAAGTAATGTGTACATGAGTCTGTCTTGTAGATTTTGCATACCTGCACCACAGGCAAAGTCATAAGAAAATGTTTCATATAAAGGAAGTTTTTACCAAAACTATGTCATAGTAAAGCTCATCATGTAAAGGTTCCTTACCCAACTCAGATCACCACAGTACATCAAATGTGATTGAATGACTTTGCATTAAAGTAAATTTTCAAACAGTAAATAACAGATTGACATCTATTGTCAAATGTCTGGTAAACCCTGAACTACGCTCATTACCAAAAATTATTTGTAATTCCCAGAAGAACTTTTTATTTATTTGTTTGTTTGTTTATTTAATTTTTCTGAGATAAGGTTTCTCTATGTAGTTTTGGTGCCTGTCCTGGATCTCGCTCTGTAGACCAGGCTGGGCTGGAACTCACAGAGATCCACCTGGCTCTGCCTCCCAAGTGCTGGGATTAAAGGCGAACACCACCTTCACCCGGCAAAATTTATAATCCATGAACACAGATACTTGACCATTTCCAGAAAAACCTAGGTAAATGGATGTAAATGCTAGTTAATTTGATTCACTTTCTTAGTTGTAGGAGAATTTGAATCAAGCAAGAGTAGTTTGTGAAAATGATCTAGCAGTATGTGATAAAATAATGAAGGCAGAAGGAAGTGGGACAGCACTTACACAAGGACTGGTTGGAGAAGACAACAGAGCATATGCATCATAAGAAACAAGGTTGGGAAGAGTGGAAGTAATAATATGGGAACCCTGCAAAAACCAGCACTCAGAAAGCAGAGAATCTAGAGTTTAAAACCAGCTTGCCCATAAAAAAAGGACTTGTCTCAAATACGTACCATATGACTATTAGAATGCTTTTATGTGCAAGCAATTGTAACCAAAGCCAACTGGCTTGTAATTCACTGGATTGTAAAATAAATAAATTTTGTTTTGTGTATATGTACTGTGTGTGGAACTCAGAACCCTATGTGTGCAAAGTGGACACTGCTACCTGAGCTGTATCCTCAGTCAATGAGAGCATCAGGACTGAGTCTGGTGCTCTTCACCTCCCAGCAAGGGACTTCACTGTGGTGACCACAATGGACAGTGTTCTGGAGGTTTATATTCTATACTACCAGCAGCCACAGGATGAAGAGGTCTCTTTGAGACCCACAATTAATATTTTTTATTAAGAAATGTTCTATTCATTTTATGTACCAACCATGGATCCCCCTCTCTTCCCTCCTCCCCCCCCCCAATCTTTCCCCCCAACCCACTCCCCATTTCCACTTCCTTCCAGGCAAGGTCTCCCATGGGGAGTCAGCAGAGTCTGGTACATTCAGTTGAGGCAGGTCCAAGCTCCTCCTCCCTGCACCAAGGTTACAAAAGGTGTTCCACCATAGGCACTGGGCTCCAAAAAGCCTGCTCGTGCACCAGGGACGGATCCTGATGCCACTGCCTGGGGGCTGTTTATATAGTTCAAGCTAAACAACTGTCTGGCCTACCCAGAGGGCCTAGTCCAGTACCATGGGGGCTCCACAGCTATTGGTCCACAGTTCATAAATTTCCAATAGTTTGGCCAGTTGTCTCTGTACATTTTTCCATCATGATCCTCGATGATCCTTACTCATAGAATCCCTCCTCTCTCTCTCATTGATTGGACTGCTGGAGCTTGGCCTGGCACCTGGTTGTGGATCTCTGCATCTGCTTCCATTAGTTACTGGATGAAGGTTCTATTGATGACATTTAGGGTATTCATCCATCTGATTACTGAAGTAGGCCAATTCAGGCACCCTCTTGACTATTGCCAGTAGTCTAAGGTGGGATTATCCTTGTGGATTCCTGGGGACTTCCCTAGCACTCTGTTTCTCCCTATTCCCATGATGTCTTCATTTATCATGGTATCTCTCTCCTTGCTCTCTCACTCTGTCCCTGCTCCAGCTCGAACCTCCCCTTTCCCTGTGTTCTCATCCCCCATCCCTTGCCCCCCATTCCCCCTTCACCTCCAGTTTGCTCATGTAGATCTCATCTATTTCTCCTTCACTGGGCGATCCATGCGTCCCTCCTAGAGTCCTCCCTGCTAGATAGCCTCCCTGGAGCTGTGGGTGGCAGTCTGGTTATCCTTTGCTTTACATCTAGTATCCTCTTAGGAGTGAGTACATACCATATTTGTCCTTCTGAGTCTGTGTTACCTCACCCAGGATGATATTTTATAGTTCCATCCATTTGCCTGCAAATTTCATGATATCATTGTTTTTACTGCTGAGTAGTACTCCATTGATTATATGTGCTACATTTTCTTTATCCATTCTTTGGTTGAGGGACATCTAGGTTGTTTCCAGGTTCTGTCTATTATCAATAATGCTGCTATGAATATAGTTGAGCAAGTGTCCTTGTGGTATGATTGAGCATCCTTTGAGTATAGGCCCAAGAATGGTATTGGGTCTTGAGGTAGATTGAATCCCAATTTTATGAGAAATCACCATACTGATTTCCAAAGTGGCTGTACAAGTTTGCATTCCCAATAACAGTGGAGGAGTGTTCCCCTTGCTTTGCATCCCAACATAAGCTGTCATCTGTGTTTTTGATCATAGCCATTCTGACAGGTGTAAGTTGGTATCTAAGAGTTGTTTTGATTTGCATTTCCCTGATGACCAAGGATGTAGAGCAACTCCTTAAACATCTTTCGGCCATTTGAGATTCTTCTGTTGAGAATTCTCTGTTTAGCTCTATAGCCCATTTTTTAATTGGACTGTTAGGTATTTGATGCCTAGTTTCTTGAGTTCTTTATATATTCTGGAGGTCAGACCTCTGTCAGATGTGGAGTTGGTGATGATATTTTCCCATTCTGTAGGCTGTCATTTTGTCTTATTGACCATATCCCTTGCCCAACAAAAGCTTCTCGGTTTTAGGAGGGACCCACAATTAATCATATTGCTACCATTTAGATCATTATATGTGGGTTCAGAGAGATGCTGTGGAAATGCTCTGACAAGCCAGTCAATTCACAGGGAAATCCCTAAAGCCCCGAGATCAACAAGCCAGATATCCTGAGAGTCTGCCATGAGTACTTTCCTGGAGAAAGTCCAACTGATAAGTCAGAAAGTATTAAAATGTGGCTCAAGGGGAAAAAATAAAATTAAAAAGAAAAACTCACTATAACTAATGAACCTTTATGCATAGTAATGCATATACCTAGAAGTGAAGGGACTTCTGTCTTGCCTTAGCAACTTAATGAAAGAAGTTGTACCTGTATGAACTATAGAAGCCAAAATTATTAGTACTGTCCCCATATATACATTTCAGTTTCTTATTACAGAGGCAAACAGACCTTCCTATAAAACTACTATTAGAACATTAAAAGATTTTATATATAAAAGTATACTTATTTGAAATTCCACAACATTCTTAATGAAAAAATATTATCTGCATAATTACATTAAATGACTTCTGGAACACATTACCACTAACGATGCTAATAGAGTTAGTCCAGATGCAAACTATAAAAACATCCATTATTTTTGTCCTTGAAGGAACTTCAAAAATTGCTTTGTTTCTTGTAAGAAGCCAACTAATAATTCCTTTCATTTTGTAAGCTGCTCTATAGAGCTTCAATAGCTCACAAAAGTTTCAGAAATGTCTCTGAAAATACATCTTATCATCCTGTACTTTTTCTTTGTGGCACAGTTTCAAATATGATTGATTTAATGAATTATGATAGCTAAGACACTTACATGTGATCTTTAGTTTTATTCCAAGCTAAGATCCAACTACAGATATCAGGAAGCACCCTGAACAACAAAACTATTTTTGAAAAGAAATAATATTTTCATTGTATTAGATAAAAATGAAAATAGGTCTTATTGCATGCCAGTGATATGTTACCATATGAAATTAAAATAGCTACAGTGATAAAATATTTATTTTAAGTTTCTGGGTCTCAGGTTAATAATAAAAATCCCTACAAAGGGGATGTTTATTGAAAAATAATTATATGACAGACAGGAGCAAGTTCATAGAAAACTATATATTTTAAATGAGATTATCATTCAGATCAAGTCCTGCATGGTGACTCATGCCTGTAATACCAGCTATTCAGGAGATGGGGATGGGAGGAAGTGATGGTTCCATCTCCATGATAAGAAATATGGAATGCACATTCCTGCTACCTTTACCTGGTTATATAACACAGACATTATGCATACACACACACACACACACACACACACACACATATGAAAGTCTTTGAATCCTGTTATTTCCTGTGTGTAATTTGTAATCACAGGCTTTTTGTGGATTTGCTAGGATTTTCTACAGAAAGAGCCAGGGCCAGCAAGATGGCTGCATAAGTAAAATCCTTGTCCTACAAGCCTGGTGGCCAGGTCCCACAGCGGAAGAAGAGAACCAGTTTCCAAAAGCCATTTCCCTGAGCCCCTGCCACACACAGTCACATAGGTGGCCATAAATTTGTAAAACTGCAAACAGAGAGCCTGTGTAGGTGTACATAAAAGAAAGATCTATTCCAAGTACTGACTCGCATGACTTTGAAGGCTGTCAGGTCCAAAATTTGCAGAGTGGGCTGTTAGGCTGAGATCCAGGAGAACCAGTGCTGCACATCCATAGAAAGCTTGTAGGCTACAGGGCTAGTGTTCCAAGCTGGGTCCTGAAGCTGTCTGCTGTAAGTAGGGAAAGGCAAGGCTAGAAATGAAGTTCAAAGGCAGTCTGTTGGAGAAACACATTGTTGCCAGTCTTCTATCCCCTAAGGGCTTTCAAATGATTGTATGAGGCCAAATCACACTGTGAAAAGCAATGCTTTATTTAAACAAAAACCAAGTCTGAGTCTTGCCACGTTGCTTAGGCTGGTAGACAATTTCTGGCTGACGTGATCCTCCATTGCTCACTTCCAGAGTAGGTGAGATCCCATCATGCAGTACTTAGAGTTAAATGTTGACCTCAATGAAACATATCCCACAGAAGCATCTAGTATAGTATTTACCCAAACATCTTCACATCCAAACATCTTCACCACATGGACAAATAAAATTCACCACCACAAGGCCACCCACTATCAAGCTTCCTGAACAGAAAGTAAAAATTTTGTAGGATTGCTAAGGATAAGTATTAATATAATGCTACTTTCATTGCTACATGTGAATCCTGACTAGAATTTCCTATATTGGATGCCGATTCACAGAATGCATAGTCCCCTAAGGAATCGTGCCCCCAGCCATACATAGGCATACATAGCATTGTCATCCTACTGGACTGGAGCCTTCAGAGGATCATTCTATAACTCTTGAAGGGCCTCACTTGGTCTGAAGCTCACTATTAAACCAGACTGACCTTGAAATTACAAAGATCCACCTGCCTCTGCCTCCTAAGTGCTGGGAATAAAGGTGTGCCTGACCCATTCTATCATGGCACCCATGACCAGAAAATTCCACAACTCTGACTCCATTTTCTATAAAGTTAAGTTCTCAAGGTATAAAAACACAATAGTAGTGGACAAGATATTCTATAACTACAGATATTTGTTTACAAGAAGAACTGAATGCAGAGGAGGTAAATTCATATTCCAAAGACAAAATGACACCTCTTCCATTGATGGAAGTGCTCCAATGTGATCAACCAGCCATCCAGCATGGCAGCATAAGAGCTGGTGCCTTACATGATAAACTAAGTTATGCCTGCTTGCTATAAAATGTTGAGGCAAATAGATATGGAAAGAGCTGACTTTTCTACATGCTAAAATCAGGAGATTCCATAAGATGGCCTAATTCAACTTTGAATAAGTTATGTCTCCCCAGAATCTTTGGGGCCTGCTAGTGCTTGGTGTTGATCTTAAGTTCTCAGGGCAGGTGTTAATCTAAACAGATCTTCTGGTCATGAGTGTTGGCAACCAGGGCACATTTAGGCAGAGAAGGTAGTAAGTAATTTGCAGAGAAGTGCAGGTCAGCAAGGGGGAATGCCTAAGTAAATGAACTCCTTTAAAGTGGCTTAAATCTCTTGTCACTAAAGGAAATTTGCACATTTAAAGACCTACTTTATTCAGTTTTTAAAAAATGCTTCAGATACTGTCAAACCTCAGTTGTGTTCCAGGAAGGTAGATTTATAAGGCATAAAAGTCTCTGCCACTACAAAGGTTTTCAGAGGGTGCGGAGAAGGAAATTACACTCTTAGTTACTTAATCAAGAAGATTCCTGGTTTTCAGAGGAAATCCAGAGTGAGTGCCCATTTGTGTATCTAGCTCAGATGTATGGCCCAGGAGGGTAAGTACCAGTTTAATGGGAATGTAAATCTGGTGTCTTACACTAGCAGAGCATTCATAGCAGGAGTTTCATGTCTCAATTAGGTAATTAAAACTTGTTGAAATGAAATATCAACTTTCAATTGCCGTAATTCAAAATAAAGTAGCATGTGTAATTAAAAAATTGACTAGGGAAAGATGGAAAGAATAAAGTTTGTAAACAGGATGATAAATCTAAAAAGTAATAAAATGAATTTCAAAATGGATGGGAAATTAAGAGGAAATAAAGCTACCTTTGAAAACATTGCTCAATCTATAAAACTTGGATCTTAAGCATGGCACACTATTCTGGAGATAGGCCAAGCTCTAGATAATTTCCAATATTTGTTTAGCAAATATTTATTGAGTATCTACTGTGTGCCAGGTAGCTATTTCAAGCCCTGGCAATATAGCAATGTACAAAATAATCTTTGTGCTTACACAGCCTAAAAATATAGAGGAGTGGAGACAGTGAATATATGATGTGTCAAATATTGTAAGTACTACAAATGAAATGGAGCAGCTTCTAACTATTAAATACTAGTGATTGATAAAATAGGCTAATCTGTTATTGCATTTTGCATGGTCAATATGGTATAGGATTATCTGCATCACTTATATATAAAATTATAAACTTTTGTTATTTTATATGTAGGGTTGTTTTGCTGGAATATATGTAAGTGTATCAAGGATGTCAGATCTCCTGTACTGGAGTCATGGACAGTTGTATGAGTTTCCACTTGGGTGCTGTGAATTGAACCCAGGTCCTGTAGAAGAACGACTGGTACTCTTAACTGCTGAGCCACCTTTCAGGCCCAGAGTCTTAATTAGGATTTTTATTACTGTGGCAAAACACCACCATCAAAAGCTACTTGAGGAAGAAGGAGTCTACTTTATCTTATAGGTTGTAGTCTATCACCCAGGAAAGTCAGGGCAGGAACTCAAGGCAGGAACGTGGAGGCGGGAGCTACTGCAGAGACCATAGAAGAGTACTGCTTGCTGACTTGCTCAACCTGCTCTCATTTAGCACCCAGGACCACTTGCCCAGGGGTGGCATTGCTCACAGTGACCTGGATCCCTCCCACATCAATCATCAGTCAAGGACATGCAGCACAGGCTTGCCCACAGACTGGTCTGGTCTGGGCATTTTCTCAATTGGGGTTCCTTCTTCCCAAATGACTCCAGCTTGTGTCAGATTGATATAAAACTAGCCAGGATAATGGAGTTTCCTAAGTCCAGTCTTAAAAATCCTCAAAGAACAGATATTGAGATCTCTTTTTAGTTTAGTGACCACTGGACTTCAATGCAGAAAACTGTATTTATTTGTGTGTGTGTGTGTGTGTGTGTGTGTGTGTGTGTGTGTGTGTGTGTACAGATAAGTGTGCCCATGCATGTAAGAACCAGAGGTCAATGTAGGGCATCTTCTTTAGTCACCCTCCATCTTAGGTCTTGAGGCAGGGTCTCTTCTCAACCTAGAGGTCACCAATTTTGCTAGACCACATGGGCAGCAATCTCTAGGGATCCTTCTGTCTCTACTTCTCCCAAGCTGGGATTTCAGTGTTACTGCATTCCACTCAGATCCTCATGTGTGCATAGCAATTTCTTTACTAGCTGAGCCACCCCCACCCCCACAGCTTCTAGCTCAGAAAAACATATCAAAAAATTAATGTAGTTAAGAGTTTTTCTGCCTGGCCCACAGTCAAGAGAAATCTCTCTCACCCGCCAGGCCCATAGCCGCTCAGAACCAACCAAGTAAACACACAGAAACTTATATTGCTTACAAACTGTATGGCTTTGGCAGGCTTCTTATTATCTACTTCTTCTATCTTAAATTAACCCATTTCTATTAATCTATACTTTGCCACGTGGCTTACGAGTACCTTACATCTTCCTCGTCATGGTGGTGGCTGGCAGTATCTCCACCCAGCCTTCTACCTCCCAGGATTCTCTTCTCTCTCATCCCTCCTATACTTCCTGCCTGGCCACTGGCCAAACAGCATTTTATTTATACAGAGCAATATCCACAGCAAATTAATAGCCCAGGTTAATGTAGCCCCTTGCTGCAGCATGTCCTTTTGTGGGCTACATTAACTTAACAGCAATGACTCTTTGAGGCAGACTGACAAGTTACATTAAATAACGCATTTAAGCAACACTGTAGCTTGAATGGGTCTGAGTACTTAACCTCCTGCTTAGTGAGGCTGAACCTTTAAGAGATGAAGTCTAGCTAGAAGTTAGTCACTGGTGCCTGGCCCTGAAGGTGATGGCCTTCACTGCTTCCTGTCCCATCTTTGTTGACTGGATAGCTTTGGAGATGTGACCAAGGCCCACTACCTTTCCCTTAGGATGGACTGTGTCTTCTAAACTGCGAACCAAAAGAAACTCTTCTACCCTTGTCTTAGTAGCTTTCATATTGCTTTGATAAAACACCATGACCAAGGAAACCAGTAATATGTATTTAAATATTTTAAGTGTGTTGTATATGTGTCTATGTTAGTGCATGCCACATGAATGCAGGTGTCTATGAAGGCCAGAAAAGGATGCTGAATCCCCAGGAACTGGAGTTACAGGTGGTTGTAAGCCACCTCCCATGGGTTCTGGGGACTGAACTGGGTTTCCTGGAAGAGTAGAAGGAATTCTTAACCATGAAACTGGCGCTCCAGTCCCAAAGATCTAATTTATTTTTAGCTTAGTGTATGAGTGGAAGGAACGTTGAGAATTGAGCACTTTGGCAGGTATCATGGGACAAAAGCTGGAGTGTGTGTAGGGAGGGTGAGTTAAATGATAATATTTTACAGGGAGGATGAGTTAAAATGATAATACTTTATAGGGAGTGTGAGTTAAAATGATAATGTTTATAGGTGGTTGGAGGTAAAGATGTTAGCTTTTTTTTTTTTTCCCCAAGACAGTGTTTCTCAGTGTAGTTTTGGTGCCTGTCTTGGATCTTTCTCTGTAGACCAGGCTGGCCTCGAACTCACAGAGATCCACCTGGAGATGTTAGCTTTTATTCTGAAACATTTTAAACACAAAAAGTTATGATTTGACTACATCTTAAGGGAGAGTTATGGTTTTGAATATTAATTTGTAAAGAAACTGAAGGAGAAGCAGAGAGATTGAATATATTAATTCAACAGTAGCTCCTGTTTTGTTGCATTTCATTCTGAGATGGATCTACTATGAGACAATTGGAATAATGTTAATACTAATTACATGTTCTTTCTCATTCTTTCCAGTTTTCCAATTTGAGTATATATCTTGAAGTAACTGTAGAAACCAGAAAAGTAAAATGGACCATTGCTGGTGTGAGGGGGTGGGAAAGCAACAGAGAAGGGAATATCAGAGCACAGTGATCTGATGAGACAGTGGGAGGCTCTAATCAGGTACAGATATGATCAATACAAAAGAAGGAGAGAGGAAGGCAAAACAACAGTAATGATATCTGAAAAAAATCATAATAAAGTATACTATTAGCTATTTACCTACCTCCCTACAAATACCAATAAAATACATAAGTTGGTATATATATATATATACATATATATTAGTTTAAATGAAATTTAATTTAGTTTAAATATAATTTAAATTAAATATATAATATGAATATATGAATGTAACTTAAATAAAATTTTCCTACCTAGGATGACAGTGTTCACTCTCTTCAAGAAGGTACCATGTGACCTTCCAAATGGGGGAAGCAACCAACAGTCCTACCCAGCTATGACACCTGTGAAACACAATGACTACCATGGCATAATAACCTTAGGGGAGCAGTAGTGGTGCACATACCTTGGTGGTAACCAAAAGCTCTCTAATTGGACTTAGGGCTTGCTCAACAAAAGGGAAATCATGCCTAGAGTGGTGGAAACCTAATCAACTATCCAGGGCTAATGATGTCATGGATCTTGGAGGAGAACCTACAACTACCACTTTACTAAACAAACTATATTGTAAATATTTGTTCTTATAACCACAGATAAGTATAGTCCTCATCCCTCATCAAGAAAGCTCCTCTTTGGAACAGAGTGAGACCATTACAAAAAACCACAACCAATCAAAATGCAGAGTTGTGAAGCCCAGTCTAAATGAATCTACAACACAGCTCTTTCACCTAAGGCTCAGGGATCACTGAAGAAAAGGGAAGAGAAGGAGATTGTAGCCAGAGGAACAGGGAATTTGTTGTGTGGTTGTGTCTCTTAGAAATGTCAGAAGCTACACCCATAATGTCTCACCAAAATTACTTACTGTCTAAACATGAGCTGAACAAGGACAAAAAGCTTCAACCCTACACAAAGAACTACAGGCAACTAAAGAATACAGAGAGGAGAAGAAATAGTCTTACCAAAAGAAGAGCGTATTAGTTAGTTATCCAATACCAAATGATCGATCATCCCTGAAAACATAAATACAAGTAACATTATACAGAGTGAACTGGTTATACTTAGCAATGGGTATACATATACATATGTAATAATAGTTAATGAAAAAAAGAGATCATGAATTTGAAAGAGAGCAAGGTGGGTTATATGGGAGGGTTTGGAAGGAGGAAAAGGAAAGAAGAAGTTATGATCAATAGTATAATTTCAAAAATTAAGAGAAATGATTTTAAAAATATAGTGTTTTAATTCTTAGAGCAATAGACAAAAAAGAAATGAAACGGATACAAACATTTAAGCAAGAGGATAAGTAGTCCTTATTGCAGACTATTTTAAATATAAGATATTTATATAAGACCCTAGAGACTCCAACAGAAATCCCTTAGGATGAATGAGCAGCTTCAGCAAAGTTGTAGGACACCAAATCAACATACGACTTCAAGAGCTTTTATAAAAAATATATTTTATTTTATTTTATGTGTATGGGTATCTTGCCTATATATATATATATATATATATATACATACATACATACATACATACATATACACATATATGTGCACCCACATGCTTGGTGGCATGGATCCCCTATAATTGAAGTCACAGACAATTTTGAGCTGTCATGTGGGTGCTAGGAATTGAACCCTGTCCTCTAGAGGAGCACCCAATGCTCCTAACCACTGAGTCATTTCTCCAGCCCCTCAAGAGCTTTTTTTAATGCACTAGTAACAAACATGCTGAGAAGAAATCAGTAAGATAATGTTGCTCACAATAGCCCCAGAAACTAATAAAGTATCTAGAAATAAACTGAACCAAGGAAGCAAAGCTGCTCCACCATGAGAACTTTAAAATACAGAAAAAAAGAGAAACCGACAAAGTCACTAGTCAATGGAAAGACTTCCCATACTCATGGGTTGGGAGAATTAATATTGTAAAAATGATAACATTGCCAAAATACAGCTATAGATTCAATTTAGCTAGCTTAAAATTCCAGGAATACTCCTTATAGAAACAGAAAGAAGAGTTCAAAAGTTCATATGGATTCTCAAAGACCCCGAATTGCCAAAATGATTCTCAGTAAAATGAGCAATGCCAGAGGTATTTCAGTAGCTGATTCAGATTGCATACAGAGCTGTCTTACCAAGGTCAGCAGGGTACTGGCACAGAAAGAGAAGTATAGACCAACAGAATACAAGACCCAATAATAATAAACCATATGACTTTTGACCAGGGTGCCAAAAACATATATTGGAGGAAAGACAGCTTCTTCCAACAAGGGTGCTGGGGAAGTTTGATAGCCATTTGTCAACAAAGGAAACTAGATTCCTATCTCTTACCATGTACAAAAACAGCTCAGAATGAATAACATTTTTTGAATGAGTAAATATATTTTATTGAGTATACTCCTCAATAATATCAATTATTTCAAAATTTGTCAACAAAATAAATTACCAAAAAGTGACATAGCCCATAATGTTACAATAGGAAAACTGATGGAATTTAGCAAGTATTTCTGAAAATAGACCAACTAAAAACCTAGTAGGGTAGTAGGGTGTGGTGATGCATACCTGTAATCCCTGTGTTCTAGGTGTGGAGTGAAGAGGATTACAAATTTGAGGCTAGCTTGGACTACACAGCAACACTTCTTGTTAAAAAAAAAAGGAAACAAAGCAAAAATAAGCCTTAATAATTCCTAACCTGTATACAGTATATATAGCACTGTTTTAAGTGCCTCATACTTATTTAATTATTTGCTCTTCACCCTGTTCCACATATTTGCCCAAGGTTAGGGACCTGAAATACCAGAATAGGGACTTTACCTTATCATGCTAGGTGCAGAATCTGTATGTCAAAGATCTTAATTCAAGACCTGACACTTGGAAATTGCTCGAGGGAAGCAGAGGAGACACTACAAGATACAAGCAGTTTAATACCTCTCTGAGAAGTGCTCCAACAGCTTGGGAAACAATTGCAAAGTTGACAAATAGGACTGCATGAAACTATAAAGCTTCTTCAGGAGCTGGAGAGATGGCTCAGCAGTTAGGAGTGCTTGTTCTTGCAGAGGTCCTGAGCACTGTTCCCAGCACCCATCTGGCAGCTTATGATGGTTAATACCTCCATTTCCAGGGGCTTCACCATCCTCATCCTCTACCTGAATGAAGCACACAGGTGATGAACATATATACATACATGCAACACACACGCACACACACACACACACACACACACACACACATATAACAAAATAAATGAATAAATAAAACATGATTAACTAAAAAGCTTCTTTACGGCAAAGGAAACAATTGCCAAAGTGAAACATCAGAATAGGAGAAAAAAAATATTACTAGCTGTGTATTGGACTGGGGGTTTATAGCTTGGGCTGTGCTTCATGCCTGTATTACTAGCATTTGTGAGGCTGAGGTAGGAGCATTGCAATAAGTTTGAGGCCATCCTGGACAATATTGTGAAACCAAGTCTAAATTGAAAGGAAAAAAAAGGAGATTAAGGATAAACAGCACTGACCTCTGCCCCATTTCTCTGAAAGAAGTGAGACATGGAAACAGTGGATGGAGGAGAGCACTAATCAGCAGACTGTGAAATTAGATGCAATACAGAAATACTAAATGCTAGGTTCATAAGAGGAGTGGCAGACTCTATCCCAAAGCACAGACCAGAACAGCAGCAAAGTGGGAGAGTTCCCCTCCCTCACTTTTGGCTAACAAAGAAAAGAAAATGAAAATACTTAGAAACAAAGACCACTGAGACAAAATATTTCAAAACAGCCCCACAAGCTGCAAAAGGCAGCAAGCAAATTCCCAGGAAGGGTAATAAGTTGGCTCAATTGAGTCTAAAAAAAGCCTCAAACTTCATTTCTACCTATAGGCAATACAAAATATGGAGAAGCACAAAATCTCATGAATACTGAACATCAGTTGACCTGAACTGAAACCTAGTGGCTCAAATTCAAACTAAGTCTGCAAATGCTCACAAGTAACTAATCAGAGCCTGGTAAAACTGGCATTTAAGGCAAAAAATCCAAGAATGGGTGTGGCCATGAATTTTAAACCCATCAAAAAAAAGTGTGACTACCAGTCCATGTGAAACAAAGCCAGGACTATATTCCACCCTAAGAACCAAGAACTCCTGAGGAGGAGCAGCTAACCCTGGCTGACACCTGGGCAGACATTTAACAGAAGTATCTGTAGTTGGTTGCTTTTGCTCTGTGTCCTTTGGATCTTTGGGGGAACCTGCCACCCAGCTCCCAAATAAATCACACATGAAGCTTATTCTTAATTATAAATGCCCAGCCTTAGCTTGACTTGTTTCTTGCCAGCTTTTCTTAACTTTATATTTTCTTTTGCTTCTGGGCTTATACCTTTCTCTTATGTGGTGATATTTTCTTTGTGTACCCCAATAATTCTTATCTGAGGATCAGAGGAAAAAGCCAGCCACTTAGTAAATATAGAAGTCAGGCAATGGTAGCACATGTCTTTAATCCTAGCATTCCAGAAGCAGAGATCCATTTGGATCTGTGTGAGTTCAAGGCCACAATGGGAACAGAGCCAGGTGTGGTAGTACACACCTTTATTCCCAGCACTAGTTAACTATAAAGGTCTGGAGGTCTGTACAGACAGACTGAAAGTGACAGAGCTGGGCAGAGAGAGGAAGTGAGATGGCAAGAACAGAAAGGCATAAAGGTGTGAGTATACAGGAAGTAGGTCTCTTTGGAAGCTGAGGAGTTGTTGATGTGAGGTTGGCTGTGGCTTGTCCTATTCCTGATCTCTTGGCTTTTACTCCAATATCTGGCTCCAGGCTTCTATTAATAAGACTGTTTAGCAATCCATCTCACACTCTTACTTCTGTATTTCTTATTTTCATTTTTCCTCATGGCTAACTATGTGGCTGGGTGGATGGCCCCTAGCATCCTCCTCTCTTTGTTTTCTTGTTCCTTCTTCCTTTCCTCCCAGATTTCTCTCCTTATTTATTCTCTCTGCCTGCCAGCCCCTCCTATCCTTTCTCCTGCCTTGCTATTGGCCATTCAGCTCTTTATTAGACCAATCAGGTGTTTCAGACAGGCAAAGTAACACAGCTTCACAGAGTTAAACAAATGCAACATAAAAGAATGCAACACATCTTTACATCATTAAAACAAATGTTCTGCAGTATAAACAAATGTAACACATCTTAAAATAATATTCTACAACAAGTATCCTGGACCAATCTGTTTTGAATACACAAACAGCACACTTCTTACAGTACAATTTGCTGCCTAAGACATTTCAGGAAGAGGGATGACCTGACACCTGTTCTTTAAGGAACACATATTGGCTAATGCTAAAGTTCTTTAAATTTTGCTTCTCTGTCCCTTTGCCTTTATGTTTATAAATCTTATCATTTCTCAGGTGTTTTTGTTTTCACTTTTATATGCCTAATTACATTTTATGATCAGTCCATGTGTTTCTACATCTATTCTATTTCCCTATTTCTCTTCCTATAATGCATATACTTTTCTTCTTATTCCCAAATCAGTTTTATTTTGTTTTATCCATCATCCTTCTTCTTTTTGCTTCTAAGCCATACATTTTAAAAATAGCATTAATAATCTTTACATCTCACTTATCCCAACATCTCAACTCTTTCCCTAGTTTGACCTCCTCTGCCATTTCTCTGTTGCTCTAATACTGATTGCTAGTTTCACTAAGCTTAATTTTTCCCATTCCTACCTTTAACAATGAATATCATACTTCACACCAATGGCCTTTCTCTCTTCATTCCCCCAAAGTTATTGGATTTAGTGGAATGATTATCTTTAATTGACTACTATGAGCCTGCTCCTCTGTTGCTGTTGCTGCTGTGGCCTGTGCTGTACTCTCACAGTGATGCTAGAGATTGTAATTGAGGCTTTGAGCACATGGGCTAAGTTTTGAGTTACTGAGCTACACACCTAGACCAGTGGCAAAGAATTATACCTCAACCCTATTACAACTTAGTCACACTTGAATATTATAAAAGCTTCAACTGGAAACATAAAATTAGATTTAAAAGAGTCTAGGAATGACCTAGCCTCTGATGCATAAGTCCGAATTTGGAAACATAAGCCAAAGCATCATGATTCCTCCAAAAATTACCAGTTCTATAGTAATTAATCCAATAAAAGTGAATTAATTGAAATTCTAGAAAAATGGTCTATGGCCATACCACCCTGAATGTGCCCTATCTCATCTGAAATTCTAGAAAAATGATCTTAAAGTAGTGTAAGAATATAGCACTAATCTTAAAAGATCTTCTTAAATAAAAATCATGGGAGCCAGACATTGTGGTGAATGCTGAAAGATCAGAGAAGGAGAACAAACCACAGATAACCTCACCTTGCCAACTTCTCAGCTGATCCTGTTTCCACGAATCCTCAGACTAGAAGCCTCTGAATCCTCTCCTCACTCAAATGGATTTCAGCTGAACTGCTGCTAAAAGCTTAAAAGCTTGAAAAGGTTCTAGTTCCTGGTCTTCACACTTCGTATGCCTTTCTGCTTCCTGCCATTACTTCCTGGAATTAAAGGCATGTGTCTTTCCCAAGCGAGACAAGAGATCCTAAGTGCTGGGATTAAAGGTGTGTGTCATCATGCTTGGCTGTTTCCAGTGTGACATTGAACTCACAGAGATCTGGATGGATCTCTGCCTGCAGAATGCTAGGATTAAAGGCTTGTGCTACTACTGCCTAATCTCTGTGTTTAACATAGTGGCTGTTCTGTTCTCTAACCCCCAGATAAGTTTATTGGTGTGCACATAAAAACAATAAGAAAATCAAAGAGGGCATATGCTCCTGAAGTAATTCATAGAAAAGAAACAGCTGAATGAAACAGAGACACCAATACAGGAAATGAAAAAAAAATTCAATTAGGAGAAAAAATACTGAAAAAGTTATATTGAAATATTAGGACTGAAAAGCTCAAAAAAGTCAGATAAAATGCTCAGTAAAAAGCTAATACTAACAGAATAGATCAAATGAGACAGAATGTCAGGATTTGAAAACAAGACAGATGAATTAGAACATTCAGATATTAAAAGATAAAGTAATAATAAAGTTTGAGCAGAACATATGAGATGCTTCAAACACTAAAAGACCAATGTTATGAGTCATGAGTATAAAAGAACTACAATGTAAATGCAACAAAAACATAGCAGAAAAAACAAATGGAGGAAAAGAGATAGCCATTGGAATACAGAAGGTATTATACTGTCAGACAGAAAAAAAAAAAAACAGTAAGCTCCAACTAATACAGTTAAAATACTAATTAAACAGAGCAAAAAAAGAATGAAGCTTCCAGAGAGGCACCAAGTCACATAGAAAGGCAAACCCACTGTAGCAGCAGGAACATTCTCAACAGAAGTATAAATTCCAGGATGGCATAAAGTGGTGCATTCTGAGATCTCAAAGACAATGATTGCCAACCCAAATCACAGTACAGAGAAAAGCTATCCTTCAAAAATGACAAAGAAAGAACCTTTCCAAGATAAATGCAAACTGGAATAATTCATGACCACTAAGCCGGCATGCTACAGATGGCAGTTGAAGGAATCCATGAAGAGAAAGATAAGCACATCCACAAGGCCACAGCAAAGAACAAACTGCATAAGAAGATCAAGGAAGCAATAAGGATTAGGAAAATGCTAAGTATTAACACACACACACACACACACACACACACACACACACACACACACACCAGCAAAGTGGCAGAAACTAATACACTTCAACAACTACTCAATGTTTATGTTCTTAATTTTCCAATTAAAAACCATAAATGGGCAGAATAGATTGGAAAACAGAAACAAACTATTTGTTTTCTGTAAGAAACAGAACTTTCTGGGGAAGATAATCACAGCTTTAGAATGAAAGGATGGAAAATGGCACCCAGAGTGAATGGAATGAAGAAGCAAGCAGAGATTCTTACTTGAATACCTGAGAAAGTAAGGGGCGAGGCAGCACCTCGGTGGTAGAGGGCTAGTCTAGCATACATAGAACCCTTGGTCCAGCCTATAATACTTCCAAAATAAAAACCAAAAAGATAGGGGGAGGGTGACTGGAGAGATGTCTCAGAGGATAAGACTACTTGATGCATAAGCATGAGGACCTTACTTTGGATCTCAACATCCACATAAAAAGCTTGGCATGGCCATGTGAACACCTATAACCCCAGTCCTATGAGACACAAAACACAGGAGGATTGTTTGGATACCAGCCTAGCTCCAGATACAGTGAGAGACTGTGTCTCAAAGAAATAGTGGAGACTGAAGGGTAAGATACACAGTCTCCTCTGACCTCTGTGAACATGTATAGGCATCCCCCTACATGTCTCTACAACACACACACACACACATACACACACACACACACACACACACACACACACACACACACACACACACACACACGCTTATGGTTACACATGCTTTTAATTTCAATACTGGAAAGGGAGAAATAGGTGGATGTTTGGGGGTCATTGACCAGCCAAACTAGCTTAATCATTGAGTTCCAAGTTATATCAGAGATTGTCTCAAAATATTATGTACAATGAATAAACAATAATATAAATATGTGAAAATGAATTATTGTAAATAACTTTAAGATTAGAGCCCTGAAACAGAATGGCTATCATCAAGAAAACTAAGAAGTAAAAACAACAAATGCTTGCCTGCACGTGGATGGAAAAAATAATTCTTACTCATTAATGATATAATGCACTCAGACCAGCCATTTAACTGTTTCTTAGGTTCCCTATAGAATTAAGTAGCATATGATCCAGGTATGCCATCCCTGGATATGGATCAGAAAGTCTGTTCATTAGCATGTAAAGGATTTACCCAATCTATATTTATTCCTGTTCACACTAGCCAAATCTAGAGAATCAGTCTAGGTGCCCATTAATGGATGAATGTACTAAGAAAATGCAGAACATATATACAATAGTGTATTTAGTCATGAAGAGGAATAAGACCAGATTATTTGGAGAAATGGGTGAAACTATAGAAGTATCATGCTAAACTAAAGATGGATTCAGAAAGGCAAATCTTGCCTACTTTGTCTCACATACAGAATCCTGATAGAAGGAAGACATGAAAACCAAAGGCAGCTCTGAGGGAAGAGGAAGACACTAGAGGTTCCAGAGAGTAGGACCAAAAAAAAATGTCTTGATTGTGAAAGTGAAGGAACTGTATTGTGTGCCTGTATTACAGTGTCACAATGAAACACTATTTTGAACAGTTAATATATGCTAGGAAGGAAATTACCATCCCCCAGATCAGCTGGAGCCATGTGGTCTCTATCTGCCACCAGATTCTCAAAGTGTTTGTGGACTAGAAATTTACCTTTTAGATACTCTTTCAGGTTTTTTTTCCCCATAAATAATGATGTAAACAAACCTCCCAGTAACAACAGTATTTTAGTAATTTGCATATTTTAGAGCTAGTTAGGTTGAATTGAATATTAAAATCGAAAACAAGAGGAATATCACATTCTACTACTTAATCTCCCATCCATTTTAATAAGGTGGCATATGAATAAAGAAACATTAAAATTCCACGGATCTGCCACAATTCTAAAAAAAATAATGAGTCAAAACTCAATAAAAAAAGGGAGTACAATGTGCGTTGTTAAGAAGACATCAATAAATCAGCCTTAGAATGAGGACTTTACAGTGACGGTGGCTTTGGTAAGCTTGGGGGCAACTTCCTTATGCAACAGATGAAGAGACTGTGACTCCAAATTAAATGAAGGCCAAAAATCAATACAGCACTGTCTGTACCACCATCTACCCCGCTGCTTCACTGCTACATCTAATGACCCAGCAACATTTTTAGTGGTTTATCTGATTTATTATGTCCCTCAGAATTCAGTGACAATCATATTTGGGAAAAAGTTTTTTACATTTTTTTACAGCATGCAAGTAACAGAGGTCCTTCTAAAAATTTTGATCTTAAACCAATGTAATTAGTGGTATATTTCTTGGAAGAGCACACCAATTTGTTATTCAATACCAAGTGGTCAGCCCTAAAACCATGCATACAAATAACATTATACAGACTGAGCAGGTTGCAGTTGTGTGTTCAGGAATACACACACACACACACACACACACACACACACACACACACACACACGTAACAACAATTAAAAAAAAAAAAAACAGGGCCATGAATTTGAAAGAGAGAAAAGCAAAGAGGAATATATGGAAAGATTTTAAAGGATGAAAAGAACAGGGAAAATGATGTAATTATATTATAATCTCAAATAGTTTAAGACATTTTTAAAAATCAAAATATTATTTCCTTTCCTGTTGACATGTTTTGAATACTTGGAGTGAGATGGAGTATTCACAATTCACTGTGCTGTGGAAATTCCTTTATACTGTGAATTTGTGTCACTGTGATTGGTTAATAAAGAAGCTGACTGGCCAACAGCTGGACAGGGAGAGGTTAGGCAGGACTTGCAGAGAGTGTGAGGGAGAAGAACAGGAGTCTGGGAGAATTGCAAAGAGAGGTGAGGAGAAGGTGATAATTTGCCA
Organism: Onychomys torridus; assembly: GCF_903995425.1. NCBI lineage: Eukaryota > Metazoa > Chordata > Mammalia > Rodentia > Cricetidae > Onychomys > Onychomys torridus. The sequence goes on along the minus strand of NC_050444.1, from coordinate 44,987,298 downwards.
TACTGAGAAAAGGTATCGAGCCACATGGCAGAGCATAGTTAAGAAATATGGGTTAATTTAAAATCCAAGTGCTAGCTAGTAACAAGCCTGGGATATTGGCCAAGCATTTATAATTAATAACAAATCTCTGAATGGTTATTTGAGAGTGGCTGCCAAGGTGCAAAGAAACTCTGCCTATATTGTGCTACCTGCTTGTTCTTGTTCAGAAGTACAGGCTCCCAAAGGTTTTGAATGTCATTTATACTGATTCCCTACAGAAAAAGGAGCTTACTATCTAGTGACTGGTTTGACCACATTATCTTGGGCCAATAGAATGCAAACAGACTTGATAACCAGTGTATCCATTAGAGACTTTTCTGATTCATTTCTGTTGTCCCCAGTTTTCTGCCACCACAGGGCCAAATTTTCAGTAGAATCTTTGATTCAAACTAGGTCCCAGGTGATATGAACTTGGACTCCTGCCTACACGGTAGCTACAGCAACACAGGACAGGCATGGCACATCCATGAAAAAGACATACTGTTTAAGACCACTGGAATTTTAGATTTGCTATGCACTGTGTTTAATGAAACCTATGTGTAAATGGGCCTAAGTCTAATTCTGAACCAAAGACCTAGTGTCATTGTGGAAAGCTATCAAAGTAAAAATGATAAAATCCAAGACCAGGAATCTTTCTTATGAAAATGTGTAAATATCAATGTGCCTACAAATGCATTAGTGATAAAAAATTTTTTTTATGTATCGTAGAACCTTATACATGACATATATTTAAATTATGGACATTTGTATTTAGAAATAGGAGTAATGAATCTATATGACAATTCCATAATGTAAAATTATACGAACATGTAGAAAGGAAATGTCACAATTTATCTAGGGATATAATTTTCAAAGTCAATGAAAATTTTCAAACAATGGGAATATAGGGGTTTTTACAAAAAGTTACAAGCCCACAAACATACACTACTTTGTCAATTTACATGATTTATGTTAGATTTACATCAGCAAAAATAATTTGCCTCTCCTTACAGTTTTCAAAGCATCTCTTTGAGAGTCTGCGTTTGCTTCAGATAATTACTGAACATGTTTGAGAAAGTTTTCTTTTTCTTTTTTCTTCAATGTATCCAATGGTAAAGGATTCCATAGGCTTTGAAGAGCCACTTGACTAACAATCATTCTACCACTTGAGCAAAGCTGCCTGTCTTATTATGACTTTTCCCAGAAATTATGAGATGAATGTTTAAGAACTTCATCAGCTGTGGTGACCTGGAGCCAGTTAACATCAGCTTAGGAGAGCAAAGGCTGTGATCTCATCATGCCTCAGCATTAAGTGACTTCATCAAAGACGGCTTCCGATCAGCCATGAAAGGGTTTGCATAACAAAAATTGGCAAGCCTACATGTCCAGGCTTCTTTTCTACTGTGAAATGTTGGTTAACGTTCATTGGTGAGCATCCTGCCTTGAGAAATTCGCTGTCTGTATTAGCTACTTTTCCTGTTGCTGTGATGAAATACACTGACAAAAGCAGTCAAAGAAAAGAATTTCTTTTGGCTCAGATTTGGAAGGTACAGTTCATCATAGTGGGGATGTCGTAGTGACAGGAATGGGAGGAAGATGGTCACAATACTTCTAGTCAAGAAGCAGAGGGTGATAGATGCTTGCAATCCACTTTCACTTTATCCTTCTCTTTGTTTGTCTGTTTGTTTGTGTGTTTGTTTAAGATAATGTCACACTATGTGGTCCGGGCTTGCCTCAAACTCACAAAGACCCATGTGCCTCGCTTTCTAGATGCTGGAATTAAAGAACTGCACCACCATAACCACTTTGCTTCCCCATTTTTATGGAGTTAGGTCCCCTGGATGTGGTACCACTCCCATTCAAAATAAGTTTTCTCACTTCAATTAACCTCGTGACAAGCATGCCCAGAAGTATCCTGGGTGAGTTTAGAGTCTACAAACTAATTCTATTAACCACCACAACTCTAGCCTACTTCTTCAATGAGCTCTGCTCACTTCTGAAACCTTATGAGCTGAGTCTCCACAGTCCATCTTTCTCTCAGCACTCCTGTCCTCCAAGCTTCCACCAGGATGGTCCCTTAAGCTCTGCCTGCAAGTCTCTAGTGCTTTTGTAGTTCACAGTTGTGCTGTCCTACAAGCCAAAGGCCTAAAACCCACATAGTAAGACTTATTATGGTACTGGTCCCATGCCCAGAACCACGATCTGTATTATCATGGTTTTCTAGAAGAACAGAACCAATAGAATTGCTGCAAAGAGAATATTAAACAGAGGATTTGTTAGGTTAGTTACATGATGTACATCTGCATGCTTGAGAGTCGGAGATCCTGGTATCTGCTCAGCTCACAAGGCTGGATGCCTCAGCAGTTCCAATATAACGATGAAGGTTCTCCGTGCAAGCATCAGCTTGCAGCAAAATGATCAGTGAAGAGGCAAGAAGGAAAACTCAGTTCAGCCCAACTTAGTCAGCTAGGCTGGATCAAATGACTGGAGTCTCATGCCAGGAGGCTTATTGTAAGCATAAGCAAGTACAATTTGAAGAATAGTTTCCTGGTGTAATATAATCAATCCCCTGTGAGCAAGAAGGCATAATTACATTGAAATTCAACTCAAAGTGCATGTCATTTCTTCCAAGAAGATGGGTTTTAGAGATAGACTACACATATAAGTTTAAACACCTAGAGAAGGATCTGGCATGGTCTTGGTCACATAGATAGCATGGAGCTCATTTGGGCCATTAGCCACCTCTAGTTCTGGTTGTGGGAGCTTGGGGCAGCCCTTGGCTATACAAATAATGTAAGAGTCATCTAGATAATTGAGTATCTCTGGTTATGGTTGAGGGAGCTTGAGATAGCCTGGCCCTTTAGGTAATGTAGATGACCAGGCTCTTAATTACCTCCCATTCTTAGCTTTCTGGGTGAAAATACAGGTTATACATCTTGTCTATGAAAAGATAACCCCACAGATGCTTAATATTCCTGGTTTCCCCAGTGATCTGTGGGATCAAGGACATTTGTGCTCCCAATAGAAGGCCTTGAGGATTCCTAGAGAGCTGCTGGAGACTGGTTCTGGTATCAGTGAAGAGGTAGCTGCAGTACTGCTTTTCTGAGCCCTTGTATCTAGTTCCAGCAGGAAGGTACTGCCCATGTTGGGGCAGAGTCTTCTCCTTCACAGAAAATACCCTCACAGACCCGGTCAGAGCTGTGTCTCTCCATTGACCCTAGATCCAAGCCTAACCACCACAGCTTCTTTAACATTTGATATTTAAATGTGTAAAACAGTCATTAAAGCAGCAGAATTTGGTTTATGAATGGAGTTTCTGGCTGGGAATGGACAATGAGCGCTAGTGGCTGCTAAAAATACAGAGCTCAAGCCACCAAACAATGTGGTCCAATGAGGTTCCCAAAGCGTTTTCTCACAGTCCAGACCCTGGGAAAACCGATGCACCCAGAGGAGAAAACGAAGCCTCTGATGTTCGCAAACAGTGCAGGTAGAAAACAGAAGGTGTTCAACAGAAAGACAGCCCCCCTCCAGCCTCCTAAACATGTTCTCTTTGCTGTGTAATTACAGGTGGCCACACAAATACTACTGACAGTGAGAATACATGCTAGGTATACATGCTGTGAAGCTTTCCAATTTTTGTCAGTTGTAAGTACTTAGGGATATTTATTTGGGGCTTGACTGGGCAGAATTATTTTTTTTAGAACTTTTCATGTTACCAGAATTTCAAGACACGTGAACTTTACTTATAGTATTTGTCAGCTAAAATGTCTCAAGTAAGAAGAATATTATACCAGTTCTTGGTTCTCTGTTGTAATTGGATCTGGGACTTGTAAGAATTCTAGAGAAAGTACCGCAGAAACAACCTCCCATGCAAAAAGATCACAAAATAAACACTCATTTACTAGAGAGACTTGAAATAGTTGCATATGCATAAACATTTGTGACTACACATAAATATGTCTGTTTGGGAAGAAACTATTGACAGATAATGCAGAAGTCCCTTTAGACATTCCCAACTATCATTTGGTCTAAAATATCAAAACTAAAATCTAACACATAGATAAAAATTAAATTTAGTTACTGAGTCAAAGTGGAAAACATCATACTGACTGGTTTGTTTTGTATGTTTTTGCTGTAGACCCAGGAACCCACAACCTAGAGATACTTTACAAGAATAATGTCACTAAAGTTTTAATCTACTTTTAGGTCTTAAGTGATATGTAAAATATTTTTATTGGTAATAACAAAGCATAGTCTTTGGCAGATTTGTTTAAAAGTTACTGTAGTGAATACCTGTTACTATTTAGTACTACTAAGTGACATTTTCCAAACTATGTTCTGAAACACTAGTCTCCACATATTAACAGATAGTCTACAGGATCCTGGGAAACAGAAACTCTATAGCAGCTCACCACCAGAGTCTCAAGGCCCTGAAGCTCAGCTATCAAGACACCAACTTAACTTCAACCAATACTTACTTCACCAGAGTTTTGCCTTGGCACACACTGATTCTGAAAAATTCTCAGTGGACAGATATCTATACCATGTTCTGCTACTTCAAGCTGTGCCTGGAATAAAACAACCAATATGCAGACCAAACAGATGTACAACTGGTTTAGTTCATGACATTCATTTCATCCCAGCTCAGCATAGTTTACACATGAATAAGAATTTTGAAATAACAGCATAACTTATAATGAGATTTGTTTCTACAAAAACCAAATTCACGATACTTTAAAAATGTAAATGTTATTTTTTATTTTATGTGCATAAGTGTTCACTTACATATATGTATGTTTACCACTGCCTGGTGCCCATGGAGGCCAAAAGAAGGCATCACATTCTCTGGAACTGGAGTTACAAATGTTTTTGAGCTGCTGTGTGACAGCTGGGAAGTGAACTCAACTCCTCTGTAGAAGCAGCAAGTACTCTTTTTTTTTTTTTTTTTTTTTACATTTTTCTTTATTAAGAAATTTTCTACTCACTCCACATGCTATCCACAGCTCCCCCCCCCCTGGCCTCCCTCCTCCTACCCCCCAGCCCTCTTTCCCAAGCTACCCCGCATCCCCACATGCCCCAAATTGAAGTCTCCCATGGGGAGTCAGCAGAGCCCAGCACACTGAGCCTAGGCAGGTCCAAGCCCCTTCCCACTGCACCAAGACTGTGCAAGGTGTCACTCCACGGGCACTGGATTCCCAGAAGCCTGCTCATAGACCAGGGACAGATCTCAATCCCCCTGCCTGGGTGTCCCCCAAATGGTTTGAACCAAACAACCGTCTTCCGTGTCCAGAGGGCCTAGTCCAGTCCCATGGGGGCTCCACAGCCACCAGTCCACAGTTGATGGGCTTCCACTAGTGTGGCTGGTCATCTCTGCACATCCTCCCATCATAATTTCAATGTCCCTTGCCTGCAGTATCTCTCCTCTCTCTCATCAATTGGTTTCCTGGAGCTTAGCCTGGTGCCTAGCCATGGATCTCTGCATCTGCCTCCACCAGTCACTGGACAAAGGCTCTATGGTGACAGCTAGTTTATTTGCAGCAAGTACTCTTAACAGCCGTGCCATCTCTCCAAGCCCCACCATGATACATTTTTTTAAGTGAAAAGAGGACAATATTGTATCAAACTTTAGTTAAGGTTAACAAACCACACAAAATTTTAGTCACAAAGAAGTGCCCTGAAGACTAGTTTACGGTTTACTTAATGGCAAACACAGATAATGAGAGTTTAAAATGCATGCATTCTAATGACACCACATCATGGTCTGAGGTTATCCTTTTCTAGATCAGCATTTCTAAAAAAATTTCCACCAGTGACTCCTTTGCACCTCATAAATGTCTACATCAGGCGCTCCCAACCTGTGGGACACAACCCCCTTGCCAAACATTTATCTCCAAAATATTTACATTACGATTCATAACAATAGCAAAATCACAGTTACAAAGTTGCAACAAAAATAATTTTATGGTTGGGGTCACCACAGCATGAGGAACTGTATTAAGGATTACAGCATTAGGAAGGTTGAGAACCACTGTGCTACATGAATCTGAGTATATACTGGTATATAAAGTAGATATACCAGTCAAGTGCTTATTGATAACAAGTCATAAATAAACTTACTTTAAAATTATTATGCTAACATACAATTTTATTTTAAGATGGAAACAAATGCTGAGTATCAATAAGATGGGTATGACTTATTTTTATACAAAGAATTAAAACTTATCTGAATATTTGATTCTGCAGCATCTGCGACATTTCTAAGAGATGATCGATATTTTGTTTTATAATTGTCAATATTGAGAACACTGCTTCATGTAAATGTGTAGTAAAAAATAGCAGGGGTATGTTTCAGGTCATTTCAGACATAGTTGGAAATTCTTTTCTACTCCCAAACTAAAATTTGTTTAATGATTTTTGAATGAAATTGGTCAGCAACTCAAACAACAAATGTTAAAAATCAAACATTCTGACACAATACAATTCAAAGATGACTAGTTTGGTACTTATATACTAAGGAATGACAGGACAATATTGAAAATTCTTATTCTCCATAATTACATCATTGTTTCTTTAAAGAAAGAGAATACCTATGCACAGTAAAAACACTGTAATTCACAATATACAAGAGTCTGGAATCTGGACCAAGGTGTTCCAGGCAGTTGTTGTTCACTATGGTTAATCTGATGGCACCCACAGTGCAAAGTGCACATGTGTGTTCAGGACTAAATCTGCAGAGAGCACACAATGCAGAATGGTTAAGCATTGCTAGAAACACTGCATATTCTAAGTACATTTGATTTTGAATTAATATTTGCCGTTGGTACATTTGGAAATGTTTGACGGTAGCCTAATTGTGCTACCTCCCATTCATTCGGTTTCAACTCATGAATCCTGGTTGAAGAAGCTGAGGTCTTGATTATAAGGGCTGTGACACAAATCTCTTAGCCCAAACCTTCCATTATATTCTGCAGTGTCCTGAATTGATTAGCTTCAAAAGTGAGCCAGGGAGACATTGATACAAGTTATCCCAAAACACACAGCACAGTGGGAGCCATGAGTGAACATCTTATGCAAACAAAATCCAGAACGTCTTTTAGTTACCTGCACAGAGCCTTCCCTGCATCACAAGAAATGGGCTTTTGTATATTCTACAGTCTATCACAGAATAAGATGATAATGCTGTAATAGTTCTCATTGTTTTCATAGTGATACCGTCAGTCTTTATATCACTTTACAAAACACATTGAAAAACTCCCCTTGAAAGTGTCATTTCTGACAGAAACACCCTTTTTCTTTAAAAAACTGTCAAATACAAAAACCTTATATCCAAAATTCACATTTATAAGCAAGTATCTTGGATATACTCTCTGCTGTGCTAAGGGAAAAACCTGGCCCTACCAATTTTATAAGATATATAACTATTATGATTTGTGATTAAAATAATGACCTTTGCCAGAAGGCTAGCTCTCCAAACTGTGTCATAGTTGAGGCCTAGGAATACAGCAATATATAGTCAGTATGCAAATAAGGCAGTGATTGGCATTTAAGAATCACTGACAAGATTTTCAGAGCAGTTACCAAGTTATGACATATCGCATCAAATGTGCCAAAAGAAAAGAAACTAAATATAATACTGATAAGTGCCTTAACAGTTTTTAAAAAGTCTGCTAGCAGTAACACTCTCTATAATTTCAAGCAAATTAAAAGACAACCATTCATTACTAATAGATTCAGCAACCACATATAATTTTTACTGACTCTACTTACTTTGTTTCATTTACTCACAAATACAAGACTTTTAAAAATGTCTTGTTTGTTTTCCATACATCCTGACTTCAATTTCTGCTCCCTTCCACCCCTCCTCCTCTATCACCCAGATCCAATCTTCCTCTATTCCCTTCAGAAAAGAGCAGACCTCCAAAGTATCCACCAAATACATGTAACAATTACAACAAGACTAGGCACAAACCCTCATATCAAGGCTGGGCAAGGCAACCCAGTAGGAAGAAAAGAGTCTCAAGCACAGGCAAAAGAGACACTCCCACTCCTCCAACTGTTAAGGTTCCCACAAACACACCAAGCTAACAAACTGAACAAATTCTGAGGGCCAAGCACAGACTCATGCAGGATCATTTCAGTCTCTATGAGGCCTGCTTAGTTGAAATCTATGGACTGTGTTTTCCTGGTGTCCTCAACCTGTCTGGCTCCTACATTTCTTCCTTCTCTCTTCCAGGATGTTCTCCAAGATCCAAGGGAAGGGACCTGATGGAGAGGTCCAATTGGGCTCTCTCTTTGCCTAATATTTGTCTGCGAGTTTCTGCATCTGTTTCCATCAACTGCTGGCAGTAGCCTCTTTGATGACAGTTGATTAGGTTCTGAGCTATGAGTATATAAGTGTATCATTAGGAATAATTTTATTGATTTCTATTTTCTATTATATATCTCTGAGGTATTCAGCCTCCAATTCCTGGTCATCTAGGCAGTGTAGGGCATGAGATCCCTCTCATGGTGTGGGTGTAGCTGAAGTTTTCTCTGGTCCTGCCAAGTTCCACAGACCCCACAACTGCTTATAAAATAATCACTCAGAAGCTTATATTAATTAAAACTGCTTGGCCATTAGCTCAGGCCTACCAGTGACTAGCTCTTACACTTAAACTCAGCCCATTTCTGTTAATCTATATGTTGCCACGTGTTCTGTGGCTTTACCTGTTGTCATTACATGTTGCTTCCTGGATGGCGGGCTGGCATCTCCTGATTCAGCCTTCCTCTTCCCAGAATTCTCCTTGTTTGCTTATCCTGCCTAGTACTTCCTAACTTGCTACTTGTGGGCCTTAATTATACTGGTCATTGGTTGTCTGCTCTCATAAGTTATGCTTCTTCATTTTCTCAGTACACCTTGCAAGTGGGATAGATTATAGGTTGAAGGTTTTTTGACTGGGTTGGTGTTCCAGTCCTACCTCTGGAAGTCTTGCTTGGTTACAGAGAATGGCCACTTCTCCATTACTAGGAGTCCTTGCTAGAGTCATCTTCATAGAATCCTGAAAGTTTCTAGTGAACCAGATCATCTCCAACCTGCCCAAATACCCTCCAATTCCAGTTGTCTCTCAGTACTCTCTCTTTCTACCCCCAGCCCACCTGAGCCCACCTGCTCCCATCCCCAACCACCCCGAGTCCACCTCCAAAATCTGTTCTATTTTCACTTCCCAGGGAGAGCCATGTGTCCACCTTAGAGCCCTCCTTGTTACTTAGACTTTCTGGGTCTGTGGATTACAGCATAATTATCAATCTAACAACTAATGTCCACTTATAAGTGAGTACATATCATGTTTGTTTTTCTGGGTCTGGGTTACATCACTCAGGATGATTTTTTTCCAGTTCCATACATTTGTATGCAAATTTCATGATGTCATTTTTTTTTAAAAAAACATCTGAGTAACACTCCATTAGATATCCATTCTTCAGTTGAGGGACATCTAGGTAGTTTCCAGTTTCTGGCTATTATGAATAAAGCTTCTATGAGCATAGTTGAGCGAGTATTTTTGTGGTCATATGAAGTGTCCTTTCAGGCCCCAGTTATCTGAGGAACCACAATATTGATTTCCTTAGTGGTTGTACTAGTTTGCACTCCCATTAGCAATAAAGGTGTATTCCCTTTGTTCTACATCCTTCCAAGCATGAACTGTCACTTGTATTATTGATCTTAGCCATTCTGACAGGTAAAGATGGAATCTCAAAAAGTTTTGATTAGTATTTCCCTGGTGCCTAAGGATGTTGAATATTTAAGTGTTTCTCAAACATTTTGTTTTCCTCTATTGAGAACTCTCTTTTATGATCTGTACCTCAATTTTAAAATTGGATTACTTGTTTTTTTAATATCTAGTTTCCTGAGCTCTTTATATATTTTGGATATTAGCCCTCTATCAGATATGAAGCTGTGAAGATCTTTTCCCATTCTGTAGTCTCTCCTTTTGTCCTATTGATGGTGCCCTTTGTTTTTTCATAAGCTTTTCAGTTTCATGAGGTCCCTTTTATTAGTTGTTAATCTTAGTCTCTGTACCATTGGTGTTCCATTTAGGAAGTGTCTCCTGTGCCAATGCATTCAAGGCTATTCCCCACACTCTCTTCTATTGGGTTCAGTGTATCTGGTTTTATGTTGAAGTCTTTGATCCACTTGGACTTGAGTGATGTACAGGGTGGATCTATTTTCTTCTATATGCTGATATCCAATTAGACCAGCACCATTTTTTGAATACACTTTTTTCCCCTCTATTTTGTATTTCTGGCTCCTTTATCAAAAATCAGGTGTCCACAAGTATGTGGATTCATTTTTGGGTGTTCAACTTGATTCCATTGATCAATGTGCATGAGATATCTTTCCATTCTCTGATATCTTATTCAATTTCTTTCTTCAAAGAACTTGAAGTTTTTATAATAATAGTCTTTCACTTGCTTGGTTACAGCCACCCCAAGACAGTTTATGTTATTTGTGGATATTGTAAAGGGTGATATTTCCCTGATTTCTTTTTCAGTCTGTTTGTAATTTGTATATAGGTGTGATACTGATTTTTTTAGTTAATCTTGTATAAAAGCCACTTCACTGGTATATATAAGCTGTAGGGATTCCCTATTAGAATTTTTGGAGTCACTTATGTATACTGTCAAATCATTTGCAAATAGCAATACTTTGACATTCTTTTCCAATTTTAACCTCTTGATGTCCTTCAGTTGTCTTTTTGTTCTAGCTAGAAGTTCAAGTACTATATTGAACAGAAATGGGGAGAGTTGGCAGCCTTGTCTTGTTCCTGATTTTAGATGACTTGCTTTGAGTTTCTCTCCATTTAATTTGATGTTGTCCTTAGAGTTGCTGCAAATTGCCTTAATTATGTTTAAAGTATGCCCTTTGTGTCCCTGACCTCCTCAAGACTTGTATTTATTTTTAATTTTTAACTTTCTTTTTATTTATTCTTTGTATCTTTTCCATCATGCATCTCAATCTCATTCATCTCCCCATCCCTTCATATCTGCCCTCTGCCTTTGCATGCTCCCCAACAAAATATAATGAAATAAAATTTAAGAGAAGAAAAAAGAGAAAAGAAAAAAAAAAGAAAATTCTCATTGTGGAAGCTGTAGTGTGATGCTGTGGATACATTCTGTATGCTGTGAATGTGTTGCTCTGATTGGTTGATAAATAAAATGCTGATTGGCCAGTAGTCAGGCAGGAAGTATAGGTAGGACAAGCAGAGAAGAGAATTGGGTGAACAGAAAGGCTGAGTCAGGAGTAGCCAGCCAGACACAGAGGAAGTGGGATGTAAAGTACCAGTAAGCTACAAGCCATGTGGCAACATATAGATTAATAGAAATGGGTTAATTTAAGATGTAAGAACAGATAGCAAGAAGCCTGCCATGGCCATACAGTTTATAAGTAATATAAGCATCTGTGTGTTTATTTGAGTCTGAGTAGCTGCCGGCCCGGGCAGGACTGGAGATGGCTCCAGCTACAAATGGCGCCAGAACATGGGCCAAGAATTTCCACTTGAAACCTGAGAAAGAAGACTCTTAAACAGAGCTAAAAACAGCTTCTTCATTGTCTCTCTGAAGTTAGCCACAGCCTGCGGGCTTGAGCTGCTATATGGCCGGTTCCTGCACTTGACCTGCAGTATGGCATGAATGAGGCCTCTGCAAGTGGCAAATTATGCTGTGTGGTGGATTTAGCTTTTGCTAGTTTAAAAACCTAAAAAGGTTTCTGGGCTACATGCTGCTTTGATAGCAGCATCCACTGCTTCTGAGAGTCAGTGGATACCATGGTTCCCTCCCAGTGCTGGCGGTAAATTATCTCCATCATGTTGAAAAGCAAAATTGGGTGGAGCTAACAGCCAAGAATTCTGCTTCAGCACTAGCTGCTGCAGTTTAAAACAATAGGTTCACAATAAGACAGATTCAGATGGAATAGTTTACAGTGTGTGTAAAAATGTACATAGGCTTGAAAGAGAAAAAATGATGTGCAGTTATATACAGTTATATAAAGAAATAGAAAGTTTAAAAAAATAAAGTCTTTAAAAAGACAGTAAAGGCAGTATAAAACATAAGCCACGTAAAGATGGAAATTACACAGAGAATCTGGATTGTGTTGTCTTTGGGATTTTTAACTGCAGAGAGACATTTGATTGTAAAGGCTACTGAGTTAAACCAATATGTATATTTTAAAGGTATGTTGACTTTAAAATTTGGATCTACAGATATGTTGCTTTGGAAAGGAGGCTCTGTTTTTGTTTCCATAGAAAGCCAGAAGCTACGGATTTGTTCCAGATTAAGATACATCAGGTTTGACCAGCCAAGACCCCCTGAAAGGTCTCCGATGACACCATGGCCCAGATGATGCAACATCCAGAATGGTTTCAAGGCAACTGGTTCAGACAATATAACCTCACAGACTACTCCATAATCCTAAAATTTACTCTGTGTCCCCAAAAGATACAGCATCCTCACCCAACAGGAACTAGTATGAGAAGCTATGCTGAAATTCCCAAACACATCAAGCTGGCTTTGGAGATGGAATTGGCTCACTCCTTCTCTAAACCCAGGCATATTGTAAAAAGAAAAGGTTAAGAGATTCTTGTGTCCCAAATCAGAAAAGCCCTCTGGTGTGGGACAGAAAAAAAACAATATTTATATTTAAAGCAAGTTGATTATAAATGCAATCTCTTTCTTTTTTTTTTTTAGCTGAGGATTGAACCCAGGGCTTTGTGCTTGCCAGGCAAGTGCTCTACCACTGATCAAGAAAAGGGGATGTGATATAGATATGATAAGATGAAAGGGTAGATTATAAATCTACTTTTAAAGAGCAATTTGTTTAAAATGCTTTACATTGATATAGATTTTAATTTATTGATACAAATTTAAAGTTAATTTTGTTATACTGTATATATATTTCTACTTTCATTGGAGGTATTGTGTTTATGTAACTCATTTAGATTGAAATTAGTCTTCTATGATAGTCAAACTTGTAGCCATGTTAAGTTTTCTAGGTATACATAGATATATTACAGGTAAATAGGTAATCTTCAAACACTTCAAAGACCTACAGTACATGGCATTTAAAATGTTTTAAAAATTTAGACTTTCTGGACAGTGAGACATGTCTGCTCCTGGCATCATCAATTTACTTCAGAGAGGAGGATAGGCATCGAAGACACTCTGTATGGCGTTTATTTTCTTCTTGGCAATATAGACATTTGAATAAAAAACTGTTCTTGCATGGACTGCTTGAAAAAAATGTATCAACTGTACATGCAGGACCCATAGGAAGGTGACCACTGAACTTTGCTTGGCAAAATGGTTCTTCAGATTCTTGCTTCACAGAGGAAACTGCCAGACATTCTACAGAACACAGAGAGAAGTGACTTAGAGACTCTAGATCTTTAGGCTGAAGACAAATGCCCCAACTTTACAGAGGAACTTTGGATAACTGTCCAGGCTGCCAGCCCTCTCTGTCTACTCTCGCAAAACTCACGAAAGTTGCTTGCATCCTTCTCCCATTTCTTAGGTAATATTATATCCTTCTGAGGTTTGATATAGTTAAAGACTAGATAGTTATAATTTCCTTAGTTATGATAAAAGATAAGTTAGCTATAAAGCCTTAGACTCACAAATATAGGATAGATAGGATATCTTCTTTAATTTTGCCAAATACAAATAGATTAGATATTATAAATAGACTAGATATTTTAACTGTAATTCTTGCTTGATAATTGTTTTGTTATATGTAATTTTACTATGTTAAAGTTAAAACTTTCCTTTTTGAAAAAAAAAAAGAAAAGGGGAAATGCTGTAGATACATTCTGTATGCTGTGAATATGTTGCTCTGATTGGTTGATAAATAAAATGCTGATTGGCCAGTAGCCAGGCAGGAAGTATAGGCAGGACAAGCAGAGAAGAGAATTTGGGGAACAGGAAGGCTGAGTCAGGAGTAGCCAGCCAGACACAGAGGAAGTGGGATGTAAAGTACCAGTAAGCTACAAGCCATGTGGCAACATATAAATTAATAGAAATGGGTTAATTTAAGATGTAAGAACAGATAGCAAGAAGCCTGCCATGGCCATATAGTTTTTAAGTAATATAAGCATCTGTGTGTTTATTTGAGTCTGAGTAGCTGCCAGCCCAGGTGGGACTGGAGATGATTCCAGCTACAGTGTGACACAGTGAGTCACAGAGCATATCCTTTTGTCCATACAATTTCACTTGCAAATGTTCATTGCAAAGCGTCATTGGTCTAGTTCCAGGCCTCTGCTTTCTGCTACACCATTGATACTAGGCCCTCACTGGGACTCCTCTCGGATATTCTGTTGTTGCTCTGTGTCACAGAGAACCTGCAGCTCTGAATCTCATAAACCTGGTTCTGGTCCTGGGTAGTTGCAGGGTTGGTCAGTCAGCTCACCAGCTCTTCTCTATCCTCAACACCAGGCTGACCTCTCTGACATTGCCTGCTTGTTCACCCGTTGCAGTGATGAGCAGGGGACAGGATTGGTTCTCCTGATTTCCTGTCCTCAGGGTTAGAGGGGCAGGGACAATTTCCCTGCTCTTATGACCTCAGGGCCAGCACTCTTAATTATCATAGGCAAGGGACAGGGGACTCCCTCACCCACACCACCATCTGGCAGATGAGGGATGAGTCTAGATCTTCCAAGCTCATGTTCTCAAGACCAGTTCACCCACATCTCACTTAACAGGGCCAGCTCTTCTGTGTTGCTTGTGCAAGGTGCTGGATCCTCTTTCTTGATTGCAGCAGCTGGTAGGGGGAAGGGTCAGTTCTCCCACCTGTCACAAGCAGCAATGGGGGTGGGTGAGGGGGAGGAGGGAATCTTTCCCTCACCCATTTGCTGTGGATATTGCTCTGTGTAATAAAGTTCTGATTGGCCAGTGGCCAGGCAGGAAGTATAGGCGGGACAAGAGAGAAGAGAATTCTGGGAAGTAGAAGGTTGGAGGGAGACACCGCCAGCCGCCGCCATGAGAAGCAACATGTAAAGACACTGGTAAGCCACAAGCCATGTGGCAAAGTATAGACTAACAGAAATGGGTTAATTTAAGATAGAAGAAGTAGATAACGAGAAGCCTGCCACTGCCATACAGTTTCTAAACAATGTAAGTTTCTGTGTGCTTTCTTGGTTGGGTCTGAGCGACTGTGGGACTGGCGGGTAAGAGAGATTTGTCCTGACTGTGGGCCAGGCAGGAATACTCCAACTACAAATGGCGCCCAACGTGGGGCAAGAATTTCCACCTAAAACCTGAGAAAAAAGATTCTAAAACGGAGCTAAAAACAGCTTCATAGTTGTCTCTCTCAAGTTAGCAGCAGCCTGCCGGTTTGAGCTACTATGGTGGGTTCCTGGCGGGTTCCTGGTGTGTGTGTCTGACCTGCAATGTGGCAGGAATGAAGAATCTACAAGCGGCACTTTACTCTGCTGTGTGGTAGATTTAGCCTTTGCTAGTTAAAAACAACAACAAAAGGTTTCTGGGCTATGAACTGCTTTGATAGAACTGCTTCTGATAGTTGATGGTACACATGGCCCCAGACCCAGAGCTGGCGGTAAACTGTACCACAGCCATGTTGGGAAGCTGAGGTGGGTGGAACCAGCAGCCACAGGGGCGTTTCAGTCTTACAAAGATGGATATTACACAGAGAATCTGGTTTGTCTTGTCTTTGGGATTTTTAACTGCAAAAAAAGATTTGACCGTAAAAGCTATTAAGTTAAACAAATATGTAAATTTTAAAGGTACCTTGACTTCAAATTTTGGATATAAGGATATGTTGCTTTGGAAAGGAGTCTCTGTTTTTGTTTTCACAGAAAGCCAGAGGCTGTGGATTTGTTCCAGATTAAGATACATCAGGTTTGATCAGCCAAGACCACCTGAAAGGTCTCCGATGACACCATGGCCCAGATGATCCAACATCCAGAATGGTTTCAAGGCAACTGGCTCAGAGGTTTACCCTCACAGACTACTCCATAATCCTAAAATTTTCTTTATGTCCCCATAAGATACATCGCCCCCTTCCAGCAGGAAGTAGTAAGAAAAACTACGCCCACATTCCCAAAATTATCAAGCTGGCTTTGGAGATGGAATTGGCTCACTCCTTCTGTAAACCCAAGCACATTGTTATAAGAAAAGGTTAAGAGATTCTTGTGTCCAAATCAGAAGAGCCCTCTGGTGTGGGACAGAGAAAAACCAATATTTTTCTTTAAAGCAGGTTGATTATAAATGAGATCTCTTTCTAAAGAAGAAAAGGGGGTATGATACAGATATAATAGGATGAAAGGGTAGATTAAGGAACTTACTTCTAAAGAGCAACAACTTGTTTAAGATGTTTTACATTGGTATAGATTTTAGTTTATTGATACAAACTTAAAGTTAATTTTGTTATACTGTGTGTATATTTCTACTCCTGTTTAAGGTATTATGTTTGTATAGCTCATTTTAAATTGAAATGGATAATTAAAAATAGATTAATAATTAGTCATCTATGATAATCATACTCATAGCCATGTTAGTTAAGTCTTCTAGATATACATAGAGATATTTCAGATAGATAGGTAATCTTCAAATACTTCAAAGACCTACAGAATATGGCATTTAAAATACTTTTAAAATTTAGACTTTCTGGACAGTGAGACATGTCTGCTCCTGGCAGCATCAATTTACTTCAGAGAGGAAGATGGGCATTGAAGACACTTCATATGGGATTTATCTTCACCTTGGCAAAAATAGCCATTTGGGCAAGAAACTGTTCTTGCCTGGACTGCTTGATGGACTGTACGTGCAGGACCCTTAGAAAGGTGATCACTAAACTTTGCTTGACAAAATGGTCCTTCAGTTTCCTGCTTTGCAGAGGAAACTGCCAGATGTTCTACAGGACACTGAGAGAAGTGACTGAGAGACTCTAGCCCTGTGGGCTAAAGACAAATGCCCCAACTTTACAAAGGAACATTAGGTGACTGTCCAGGCTGCCAGCTGTCTCTGTCTACCCTGCAAGACTCCCGAAAAATGCTTGCATCCTTCTCCTGGTTCTCAGGTAATATTATATCCTTCTGAGGTCTTTGATGTGGTTGAAGACTAGATAGTTTGTTAAAAAATATAGATATAAAACCTTAGACTCACAAATATAAGATAGATAGGATATCTTCTTTAATATTGTAATTGTAATTCTTGCTTGATAATTATTTTGTTATATGTAATTGTAGTATGTAAAAGTTAAAACCTTCCTTAAAAAAAAAAAAAAAGAAAAGGGGAAGTGCTGTGGATATTGCTCTGTGTAAATAAAGTTCTGATTGGCCAGTGGCCAGGCAGGAAGTATAGGCGGGACAAGAGAGAAGAGATTTCTGGGAAGTAGAAGGTTGGAGGGAGACACCGCCAGCCGCCGCCATGAGAAGCAACATGTAAAGACACTGGTAAGCCACAAGCCATGTGGCAAAGTATAGACTAACAGAAATGGGTTAATTTAAGATAGAAGAAGTAGATAACGAGAAGCCTGCCACTGCCATACAGTTTCTAAACAATGTAAGTTTCTGTGTGCTTTCTTGGTTGGGTCTGAGCGACTGTGGGACTGGCAGGTAAGAGAGATTTGTCCTGACTGTGGGCCAGGGAGGAATACTCCAACTACACCCATTCCACTTCATGGCAGTGAAGGGGGACAGGACCCACTCCCATTCTCATACCCTCAGGGCCAGCTCACCCATCCCTCCACAAATAGGATCAGCTCTAGTGTGCTGCTGGGTGAGGTGCAGGACCCGTTTTCCAGAGTGCTGCAGTTGGTGAGAGGCAGGAACAGTTCTCCCCAGTTTTGCAGCCAGTGAGGGGCAGGGACAACTCTGTACAGCACTTTCCTCTTGCCTTTGGCAGTATCAGGAGCAACAGACATTAACACAGATCATGGCTGCAACAGGGCCATGAACCTAGACATGGTCCCTGGGAGCAGCCCAGGCACAGACATCACCATGGCCCTGGGTGGCAATCAATGCACCCAACTTGGCCTACTCCTCACTGCTTCCACCTCTTCACATGTGCCTCTGTCCACTGAACATGAACCATCATATCTCTCTCTCTCTCTCTCTCTCTCCTTTTCTCTATCCATCCCTCCTTCCCCCTTCCATTCCACATCATATATTTGTGCATCATAATAGTATCTGACTGCCTAGAGTTTCCTCCTTGGTGCCTGGGTGGAGTGTTCCAGGTCTGCATGTGGATCTCCTCGTTCCATGCAGTCTATAATGGCACTGAGCAGTGCCATACTTCCTCCTCAGGGAAGGTCTGCCTGTGGGTCTGCTTGAGACACTCCCAGGCTTGAAAATCTCCAAGGCTTTTATCATGAAGGGGTGTGTTGGATTTTGTCAAAGGCTTTTTCAGTATCTGATGAGATGACCATGTTTTTTTTTTTCTTTCAGTTTGTTTATATGATGGATTACCTTGGTTGATTTCCTGTTGGACCATCCTTGCATCTCTGGGATGAAGCCTATTTGGTCATGGTAGATAATATTTTTGATGTATTCTTGGACTTGGTTTCCAAGTGTTCAGTATTTTTGCATTTATGTTCATAAGGGAAATTGGTCTGTAATTTTTTTCTTTGCTGAATCTCTGTGTGGTTTGGTTGTCAACATGACTATGGCTTGATAAAATGAATTTGGCAATGTTCCTATTGTTTCTATTTTGTGGAATTACTTGAGAAATATTGGAAGTAGTTCTTCTTTGAAATTGGTAGAATTCTGCACTACAGCCACCTGACCTTGGCCTTTTATTTGGTTGGGAGACTCTTTTATTTATTTATTTTTCTTTGTAAGCATATATTTTATACTAACATAGGTAAAATATTATGTTACAAAGTAGATGTCTGTATAATGCTTATTTTTCATATTATGCAAAATTTTGAAGTAGTATTTTAAAGGAATTATTGTTTACATTTTGCTATAAACACTAAAAAACTTTTTATGGATTATTTGTGGATTTCATATTATGCATTCTGATCCCACCCATTGCCCCATCTCCTCACATCCTTCATCTGCCCTTGCAACCTCCTCCACAAAACAAAACAAAATTTAAAAGAACAACCAAATCCCACCAACCTATTGGTGAAATTATTAAGGCCACTCCACATAGTTAAAAGGGAGGTTTATTTTGTGGGGTAGCTTACAAATGAAGGGATAAGTTGCAGGGTCTGGGAAAGGTATGGCACAGTCCGGCGGTGTTCTCTAGAGAACTCTGCTCGGTCTAGCTCCAGCGTCCATGGTCCTGGAACCAAGAGAGACCTCTCATGATCTCACGGCCAGCTTTCCTACCTACCACAGATATCAAGGGGCATGTAAGGGAGGGAGGTCTTCTCTCCCTTGCCCAGGCCACTATGTGGCCGATGAGGGGTGTGACCAAATCTCTCACCCAGGTTCACAAGGCCAGTCATACCCTCCCCCCCCACACACACAAATCAACAGAGTCAGCTCTAATATGTTGCCCAGGCACGTGCAGGGCCTGCTCTGGTTGAGAGACTTCTATTCAGTGCTTCTATTTTCTTAGGGGTTATAGGTCTATTAAAATTGTTTACCTAATTTTGATTTAACTTTGGTAAATTGTATCTACAGAGAAAATTATCCATTTCTTTCAGATTTTCCAATTTTATGGAGTTCAGATTTTTTTAAAGTATGACCTAATAATTCTTTAAATTTCCTTGGTGTCTATTGTTTTGTCTTTTTCGTTTCTGAATTTGTTAATTTGGATATTTTTTTCCTATGTATTGTAGTTAGTTTGGATAAAGGTTTGTCTATCTTGTTGATTGTCTCAAAGGGCAAACTCTGTTTCGTTTGACTCTTTGTAGTGTTCTATTTGTTTCTATTTTATTGACTTCAGCCCTCAGTTTTATTATTTCCTGCCATCTACTCCTCTTGGGTGTGTTTGCCTCATTTTAGGCTTTCAGATGTGCTAAGTTGCTAGTACAAGATTTCTCCATTTTCTTTATGTAGGCACTTAGTGATATGAACATTCCTCTTAGATTGCTTTCGTTGTGTCCCATGAATTTGGGTATGATGTGCATTCATTTTCATTGAATTCTAGGAAGTCTTTAATTTCTTTTTTTATTTCTGCCTTGACCCAATAATCATTCAGTCAATAGTTGTTCAGTTTTCATGAGTTTAGGCTTTCTGTTGTTTCTGTTGTTGTTGAAATCCAGCTTTAATCTGTGGTGGTCTGATAGGATGTAGGGGTTTATTTCAATTTTCTTGTATCTGTTGAGACTTGCTTTGTGACCAAGTATATGGTCAATTTTGGAGAAAGTTTTGCGAGGTACTAAGAAGAAGATATATTCTATTGTGTTTGGTGAAATGTTCTGTAGATATTTGATAGGTCACTTTGTTTTATAATGTCTGTGAGCTCTAGTATTTCTCTGTTTAGTTTTTGCCTGGATGACCTGTTGTTGAGAATGTAATATTGAAGTTTCCCATTATCAATGTGTGATTTAAACTTTTGCAATATTTCTTTTACAATTGTGGGCACCCTTGCATTTGGGGCATTGTAGTTAGAGTTTTCCTGCCTGGCCCAGTCAGGACAAATCTCTCTTACCCGCCAGTCCCACAGTCGCTCAGACCCAACCAAGAAAGCACACAAAAACTTACATTGTTTACAAACTGTATGGCCATGGCAGGCTGCTTGTTATCTGCTTCTTCTATCTTAAATTAATCCATTTCTGTTAGTCTATACTTTGCCACATGGCTTGTGGCTTACCAGTGTCTTTACATGTTGCTTTTCATGGCGGCGGCTGGTGGTGTCTCTCTCCAACCTTCTACTTCCCAGAATTCTCTTCTCTCTTGTCCTGCCTATACTTCCTGCCTGGCCACTGGCCAATCAGAACTTTATTTACACAGAGCGATAACCACAGCAGGGCATAGATGTTAAGAATTGAAATATCGTCTTGGTGGATTTTTCCTTTGATGAGTATGTAGTATCTTTACCTCTTATTTGGTTAGTTTTGGACTGAAGTCTATTTTGTTAAATATTAAAATGGCTATACCCGCTTGCTTCTTAGTTCCATTTACTTGAAACACTTTTTCCCAGCCCTTTATTCTGAGGTAATGTCTATCTTTGATATTGAGATGTCATTTTTGTAAGCAGCAGTTTTCACATCCATTCTGTTAGTCTCTGTCTTTTTACTGGGGAATTGAGTTCATTGATGTTGAGAAGTATCAATGACCAATGTTTGTTGCTAAGTATTATTTTGTCATTGTTGTTAGTGGTGGTGGTAATGGTGCTATGTGTCTCTCTGTGTGTGAATATGTGTTTGTGTGTCCTTCCTTTCTTTTGGCTTTACTGGTGTGAGATTATTTATTTCTTGTAATTTTTTTGGGTGAAGTTAATCTCCTTGGGTTGGAGTTTTCCTTCTAGGACCTTAGGTAGCACTGAGTTTTTGAGTAGATATTATTTAAATTTGACTTTATCATAGAATATTTTGTTTTTTCTTCTATGGTGATTGAAAGTTTTGATGGGTATAGTAGTCTGTGCTGGCATCTGGGGGTCTCTTGGAGTCTGCAAGACATTAATTCAGGCCCTTTTGGCTTTTAGATTCTCCATCAAGATGTCAGTGTAATCTAATGAGTCTGCCTTTATATGTTACTTGCTCTTTTTCCCTTGCAGCTTTCAATATGCTGTCTTTATTCTGTATTTTTAGTGTTTTGACTATTATGTGGTGAGGGGAATTTCTTTTATGGTCTAATCTATTTGGTGTTCTGTAAGCTTCTTGTACCTTTATAGGCACCTCCTTCTTTAGGTTAGGAAAATTTTCTTCTATGATTTTGTTGAAATATTTTCAGGGTCTTTGAACTGGGCATGTTCTTCTTCTATTCTTATTATTCTTAGGTTTGGCCTTTTTGTAGTGTTCCAGATTTCCTGGATATTTTGTGTTAGAATTGTTTTAGATTTAATGTCTACTTTGACCAATGTATCTATTCCTCCTATTATATCTTCAATGCCTGAGATTATCTCTTCCATTTCTTGTATTCTGCTGGTGGTGTTTGCATCTTTAGCTCCTGTTTGCTTACCTAGATTTTTTTCATTTCCAGAATTCCCTCTGTTTGTGTTTTTTTTATCATTTCAATTTTCAATTTTCAGATCTTGAACAGTTTTATTCATTTCCTCCAACTGTTTGTGTTTTACTGGATTTCTTCAAGAGATTTATTCATTTCCTCTTTAAGGACTTCAACCATCTTCATAACTTGGTTTTAAGATCATTTTCTTGTGCTTCAGCTATGTTGGAATTTTCAGGGCTTGCTGGTTCTGGTGGGGACATATATTGCCCTGGCTATTGTTGATTGTGCTCTTATGCTGGCATCTAGGCTTCTGGGCTTGGGGTGATTATAGGTCTAGATGCTAATTTCTATGTTTGTCTTTGTTAGGTGAGTGTTTTATTTCTTTGTTTCTGTTTCCTCTCTGGTCTTCTTGGTCAGTGTGTCCTGTGGTTGAGCAGGTGGACTGCACATGAGTTGGGAGTATAGTTTGTAAACAATATAAGTCTCTGTGTGTTTTCTTGGTTGGGTCTGAGTGACTGTGGGAGTGGCGGGTAAGAGAGATTTGTCCTGACTGTGGGCCATGCAGGAAAAAAAATCTAACTACAGGGACTAGGTTCCATAACTCTACATTTTGATCAGTTGTGGTTTCCTGTTATGAACTCTTTCTGTTCCAAAGACAAGTTTCTTTTATGAGGGGTGAGGACTACACTGACGTGTAGATATAAGAACAAATGTTTTGATTGTTGTTAGGGATTATGCTTAGTAAACTAGTGGTTGTAGATTCTCTTCCAGTAACCATGACTTCATTAGCACTGAATAGTTAACTAGGTTTCCAGGTCCAGGCATGGTTTCCCTCTTGTTGAATGGGTCTTAAGTTCAATTAGAGAGCTGTTGATTAAAAGTATTTGTGCCGCTGCTGTACCCTTAGGGTTATCATATGTGACCAAGAGCCAAAGACTATTTAATAAAAACCCCAGTACCAAACATGAAGAAGCCCTCTTTTCAGTTGTTGGTCAATGTTGTCCTATTGCTATTGCCCTGGGTTGCCCTGCCCCCCCAGAGATGGGAAGTAAGTCCCTATGGCTGAAGACACCATGCGCTTTAGACACGGGGCCCAGAGACACCTGAGCTGGCACTGACCTGAATGTATTTTTCCTATGGACTAGCTTTCATGATAGCAGGAGACACCATGAAAGATTCCAAAGGAGAGAGGCAGGTGACACAGTCCTACCCAGCTCTGACATCTATGAAGTATATCGAGGACCAGCAAATAAAAGTTTTAAGGCTTCAGGTTATTTGTGGCAAACACTAAAGAAATAAAAATACCTTCACAATCAATTTTTCTTTTCTGGCTCAAACACTGATAATAACACAAAAGTTTATCAGTTACATAAAAGCTGACTAGTCAATTGTCTTCAAATTTTAATGACCAGAAACTACAATAATTATTTATTATGGTAAATACATTAGTTTTTCTCTAATACAGTAAGTTGTGATTTTTACATTTTAAATTGTAAATGATAAAATAAGAAAGATAAGGACTGAGAACAAGTTTGAATTTAGTTTATAAAATGAGAGCTAGACAAAGAGTATCCTAGCAAAAGGCAAGGCATGGTGGCTAGCATCTTTAATCTCAGCTAAGGCACAAGTATTACTTTGAATATGAAGCCAGCCAGCCTAGAGTACATAATGAGACCCCTGTCTCAAATAAAACAAAACATAAAAACAAAAGACAAGAATATCCTAGAGAGAGGGTTATAAAACTGGCTCTTAAGTTAAATAATTACAATATCTGCAAAATAAAAGAACTGTTAATTTGTAACACGTGAAACATGAGAAATTTCAAGTTCTTCTGGCTACTGTTAAATCTCAAAACAGTGAGGAGAAAAGGCCAAGTCCATAATTATACAATTAAAGCAAGCTGTATTTTGGGGTGCACTCAGGACTGGTCAGCTGTCTGTCTCTAAGTTGAGGTTTTAGAGAGCATCCCTTGCTGGCTGGCCTCTTGATGTCCCTTTTATAGGAGAGATAAGGTGTTCACAGTGGCCAGTGAGTTGACTGTTACACATTTTTTGAAAGATACAGTGAAAAGGAAGGAACAAGGGTAATGATGTACATCATGTGAATGAGGTCACAAATCTAATGTAGGCTGAAAAATATTTTGCAGTTTACATCAGATCTAAGAAACAGGAAGTTATTCTTTTTCTTTTATAAATATTAATAAAACATACAATTTTTATATTCTTTCTTTCTTTATTCTTCTCACATATATTACATCTAGACCATAGCCTCCCTTCTCTAGTCTCTCCCCTTCCCCACTCCCCCAGAAAGAGCAAGCCTCCCAGGGACATCAACCAAATACTGCATAGCAAGCCACAATAAGATCAGACATATACCATCACATCAAGGTTGGACAAGACAACCCAGTGGGAGGAAAATGGACCCACAAGTAGGCAAAAGGGTAAAAGACAGTCCCTGTTCCCACTGTTAGGAATCCCACAAGCCACTCAACCATAAAATATGTGTAGAGGACCTAGGTAAGAGCCCTACAGGCTCCCTGATCTCTGCAAGTCCCCACAAGTCCTGGTTAGTTGATTCTGTGAGCCGTGCAGGAACTTATTCTTAATTACAAATAGAAACCTTAACTTGCAAGGACTTAATACAAGATAAACAGGAACTTATTCTTTAACTACAAACAGAAACCTTAACCTAACAAGACAAATAGGGACTTACTCTTTTTTCTTATTATTAAATTTATTTTATATCCAACCACAGTTTCCCTTCCTTCCTCTCCTCCTGTTCTCTTGCCCCCACCTCCCTTCTACACCCCCCCCCCATCCAATCCTCAGAAAGGGTAAGGCCTCCTATGGGAGTCACCAAAACATGGCATATTAAGTTTGGGCAGGACCAAGCTCCTCTCCCCTGCATCAAGGCTGAGCGAGGCATCCCACCTTAGGGAAAAGGTTCAAAAAAGCCAGCTCAGATGTAGGGGAGGGCCTTGGACCTGCCTTGACTGAGTGTATCAGGCTCTGCTGACTCCCCCATGGGAGGCCTTGCCTTGGAGGAGGTGGGAATGGGATGTGCATTGGGGGAGGGCTAGGGATAGGAGGAGGGAGGAGAGAGGAATCTGTGGTTATTATATAAAATAAATAGAACATTACTTAATAATTAAAAAATAAAAATGAATTGCTATAATTTAAGTTATTTTTAAAAAAAGCCAGCTCATGCCCCAAGGACAGGTCTTGGGCCCACTGCTAGGGGCTCCACAAACAGACCAAGCTACACAATGGTCATCCACATGCAGAGGGCCTAGGTTGGTCCCATGCAGGCTCCCTGGCTGTCGGTCTAGAGTCCATGAGCTCCCATGAGCTTGGGTCAGCCATTTCTGGGGGTATCCCTATCATGATCTTGACCCTCTTGCTTATATAATCATTCCTCCATCTCTTCAACTGGACTCCCAGAGCTCAGCCCAGGGCTTGGCTATGGATCTCTACATCTGCTTCCATCAGTTACTGGATGAAAGCCCTATGATGACAATTAGGATAGTCACCAATCTGATTATAGGAGAAGGCCAATTCAGGCATCCTTTGCACTATTGCTAGGAGTCTTAGCTGGGGTCCTCCTTGTGGATTCCTGGGATTTTCCTGGCACCAGGTTTCTCCTTAACCCCATAATGGCCCCCTCTATCAAGGTATCTCTTTTGTTGCTCTCCCTCTCCGGCCCTCCTTCAACCAGACCACCCAATCCCTCATGTTCCTATCCCCCATCCACTCCTCTCTAGTCCTCCCCCTCCTCCCACCCCCCATGCCTCCAGTTTAACCAGGAGATCTCATATTTCCCCTTCCCAGAGTGATCCATGCATCCCTCCTGGGGCTCTCCTTGTCACCTAGTTTCCTTAGGAATATGGATTGTAGCCTGGTTATCTTTTGCTTTACATCTAATATCCACTTATGAGTTAATATGTAGTTAAGGTTTTTTTTAATTCTTTTTCTCTTTTGGCTCTTTGCTCTTTGGGGGCCCACCACCCAGCTCCCAAACAAATCACACATAGAGGCTTGTTCTTAATTATAAATGCCTGGCCGTAGCTTGGCTTGTTTCTTGCCAGTTTTTCTTAACTTTAAATTATCCCATCAACTTTTTTCCTTTTTCCTTTTTCCCTTTGTTATTTCTATATATCTTACTTTCACTCTTACTCCATGGCTGGCTGTGTGGCTGGGTGACTGGCCACTAGTGTCCTCCTCCCCTTGTTCCTGCTATTTCTTTTTTCTGCTAGGTTGTCCTCTCTGCCTCTCAGCCCTTGCCTATTCTTTCTCCTTCCTTGCCACTGGCCATTCAGCTCTTTATTAGACTCTCAGGTTTTTAGACAGGTGAAGTAACATAGCTTCACAGAATTAAACAAATGCAACGTAAAAGAATGCAATACATCTTTGCATCATTAAATAAATGTTCCACAGCATAAACAAAGGTAACACATCTTAGAATAATATTCTAAATACTATGTTCGTTTTTCTGGGTCTCAGTTACCTTAATCAGGATGATTTTTCTCTAGTTCCACTCATTTGCCTGAAAATTTCATGTTATTGTTTTTTACCACTGACTCCATGTGTACATGTATCACATTTTCTTTATCCATTCTTTGGTTGAGGGCCATCTAGGTTATTTCCAGGTTCTGGCTATTATGAATAATGCTGCTATGAATATAGTTGAACAAGTGTCCTTGTGGTATGATTGAGCATCCTTTGAGTATATGCCCAAGAGTGGTATCATTGGGTCTTGAGGTAGATAAATTCCAAGTTTTCTGAGAAACTACCATTCTGATTTCTAAAATGGCTGTATGAGTTTGTACTCCCACCAGCAATGGAGGAGTGTTGCCCTTACTCCACATCCTCTCCAACATGCCATCATCAGTGTTTTTGATCTTAGCCATTCTGACATGTGTATCTCAGAGTTGTTTTGATTTGCATTTCACTGATCACTAAGGATGTTGAGGAATTCCTTAAATGTCTTTTTAATTAAGAGATTTTCTATTCATTTTTCATACCAACTATAGATTCCCCTGTCCTCCCTCCTCCCATCCCCTAGCCTTCTCCCCAACCCATCCCCCATCCCCACCTCCTCCAAGGCAAGGTCTCCCATGGGGAGTAAGCAGAGCCTGGTACATTTAGTTGAGGCAGGTCTAAGCCCCTCCTCCCTGCACCAAGGCTGCTCAAAGTGTCTCACCATAGGCATTAGGCTCCAAAATCCTAGGTCCTGATCCTACTGCCCTATACAGTTCAAGCTAAGCAACTGTCTCATCTATCCAAAGGGCCTAGTCCAGTACCATGGGGGCTCCTCAGCTATTGGTCTACAGTCCATGCATTTCCACTAGTTTGGCTAGTTGTCTATGTACTTTTTTCAGTTATGGTCTTGATATCCCTTGCTCATAGAATCCCTCCTTTCTCTCATCGATTGGACTCCTAGTGCTCCACCTGGGACCCAGCCATGATTCTCTTCATCTGCTTCCATCAGTCACTGGATGAGGGTTCTATAGTGACAGTTGGGGTATTCAGACATCTGATCACCATAGTAAGCCAGCTCAGGCACCCTCTCAACTATTGCCAGTAGTCTATGGTAGAGTCATCTTTGTGGATTCCTGTGATCCTCTCTAGCACTCTGCTTCTCCCTGTTCCCATGGTGTTTTCATCCATCATGGTTTTTCTTCTCTTGCTCTCCCATTCTGTTCCTGTTCCAGCTTGAACCTCCCACTCCCCTAAGCTCTCATCCCCTGTCCCTTGCCCTCCATTACTCCTCCTCACCACCAGTTTGCTCATGTAGATCTCATCCATTTCTCCATCACTGGGCAATCCATGCACCCCTCCTAGGGTCCTCCTTACTAGCTAGCTTCCCTGGAGGTGTGGGTTGCAGTCTGGTTATCCTTTGCTTTATATCTAGTATCCACTTATGAGTGAGTACATACCGTGTTTGTCCTTCTGAGTCTGGTTACCTCACTCAAGATGATATTTTCTAGTTCAACCCATTTGCCTGAACATCTCAATCTTGAACACACTGGCACCAGAGATCACTTCCTAAATATAACACCAGTAGCACAGACACTGAAAGCAACAATTAATAAATGGGACCTCTTGAAAACGAGAAGCTTTTGTAGGGCAAAGGACATGGTCAATAAGACAAAAACGACAGCCTACAGAATGGGAAAAGGTCCTCACCAACCCCACATCTGACAGAGGGCTGATCTCCAGAATATATAAAGAACTCAGGAAACTAGACATCAAAATACCTAACAGTCCAATTAAAAAATGGGCTATAGAGCTAAACAGAGAATTCTCAACAGAAGAATCTCAAATGGCTGAAAGACATTTAAGGAATTGCTCAACATCCTTAGTCATCAGGGAAATGCAAATCAAACCAACTCTGAGATACCACCTTAAATGTCTTTTGGCCATTTGAGATTATTCTGTTGAGAATTATCCACTGAGATCAGTAACCACTTGTCATTGGATTATTTGGTATTTTGATTTCTAGTTTCTTGTGTTCTTCACATCATAGGTGTGTGGATTTATGTTAGGGTGTTTGAGTTCACTGATCCATGTCTGTTTTTATGCCAATACCAAGCTGTTTTTATTACTATATCTCTATCGTAGAGCTTGAAGTTAGTGATGGTAATGCCTCTGGAAGTCAGGAACTTATTGTTAACTGTCTTAAACTGCAAAAAGAATCCTTAACTTGTGAGGTACGTTTTTCCTGTTGTTAAATTGCAAGGTGTATTATTCCTGTATTGGTTTCACATTACAAAAAATTAAATACAGAGTCATTCAGCAGCAGCTACTTTGTGGAATGTATTTCACTCAGTCTTGTGCTATTGAACCGGTGATGTCAATAGTAACCTTTGTCTGCTCTCACAGGTTTAAACATTGACTATCCTGATTTACCCTCCCACACAGCAGTTAATGGGTTGAATTTTATGGCTGTTTTGAACTCAAGGCTGATATGTCCTCAAATACTCTAAGAATGAATGTGGTATTCAGTATCATAGTGAATGGCTTTTGATTCTAGCCTTTACTGCAGACCTGATAGTGTTTTGTAAAAAATTCAACCCAAAACTCTAAAGCAAATATATATGAAACACATTTAAACATCTAGTTTTCTTCATAGCTACATGTACTATCAACAGGTAGACAAGACCTGTACTCTCACATAAAGCTGTAGTTCAAACTAGTTTGAGCAACATGTTAGGAACCTTGATACAAATGCAAAGGCAATTTCCAATTTCCAAATCAACTCAAGTATGTGATAGAGGGGCTTCTATCCAACCTTCAATTGGAAGACCTACCACATGCTAAAAGAAACATATCAAGAGAAAAAAACTAACCAAAAATTCCATCAATGCCTTCCTTCCAGGTGATGAACATGCTTCATAAAAACCATTTTTCACTTACCTGTGTGAGTATCTGTAAAAATTTTCTCTCTCCCTCCCTCCCTCTCTCTCCCTCTCTAATATATATATATTTGTGTACACACACCTATATATCTATGTATCTATGTATCTATATATCTGTATAGATACATATATATGCAAATTCTTATTTTAGACCAGTGTCAGCAGATAAACACTTAAGGGGTTTGTATGTGTGCCAGGGATTGAATATAGGAACTCACACGTGCTAGGCAAGTTCTTTACCACTAACTACCATCCTTAGTTTCTGTAATTAATTTTGATGTTAGGACACAATTAAGTGAAATCTTCCCATAATGTATTCAGTTCTTCTCATTAGTAGAGTCATGTGGCAAAAAGGTTTTCAATTTTGCCTCTTAGCTATCAAAGCCCCATAGTCCCTGTGTAGCCCTGCAACAGGTTTCTTGGCCTCTGCTCTAGAACAGGTTTCCACGCTGCCTTCGTCAGGACTCATCAAGCCTTTCCTGCAGTGATTTCCTCATCTGTAGACACGGGGAAGTGATGGCAGCAATTTTACAGGTCAGTGAAAGGATGACATGAGTCAGCAAATACAAACCTGGTAACAGAGCTTGGCACAAGGTAAATAAGTATTCAGGGATGATAAGCTGCTAGCTCAAGACAGAAGCTTGTAATCAATTCTACATTTCCTACTCATTGGATAAAACATCAGAAATGTTTATATCCATTCAGAGACAAAAAACAAAGCCCCAGTGCATGAAGATGGGAGCTGAGCAAGACTTCCCACCATTCTTGTTTCCATCAAATAGGAGACCAGGCAAGGCACACTGTAGTCTCATCAGGATGGTAATTCTCATACCCCTCTTTTCAGTGTAGAGAGTGTGTAGAGAGCTCTTATTACTTTAAATTTCATATTGCATTCTTTATAGTCTAAAGAATAAACACAGTAGTAGTAATGTATGATATTCATACTTTTAAAATGTGACAACTCAAAATACATATATTACTTGTTAAATAAGTATATATATATATAAACATATAAATATAAATAAATATAATATATAAATATATATACATATATGATGTCATATGTGTACCTGAGCAGCCGTAAGTGAAGTCACCTATATGATGTCATATGTGTAACTAGCAGCCATAAGCCCCTGAGGTAAGTCTGTAGGGCATCTGCTTGGCAGCTGGGGAGTGACTTCAGTCAGCAGTCACCACTTGTATTTGGATGTGCCTGTGTTTTCATACCTAGCAGGCAAACACAGATGCAGACAGAGTGGGAAAAGCACTAATTTTCCAGCTGAACGATTAATACATCAGCTTAAAAAAATCTCATTTGGGAGCTTAAGAAACCTGATGATGCTGGATTTGAGGCTAGCCTGGGTTACACAGCAAGCCTTGTCTCAAAATAAATAGCCAAACAAAAGAAAACCCCAATTATAGCCAAAAGCAATAGTCCTGGACAAAAACCAAGTCTCCCCAGTGGAATTTTTTCACTTACTTTTTTGGTGCTTTGGTGCTAGGTGAGCACTGTGACTCTGAGCTATCTTCTCGGTGCCTCTACTTTCAAATGGCTCTCCCAAGTTTGCATACAGCAAACAAAATACTTGCCGGTAAAAAAGCTTAATAAAGATTCTTTACAAAGAGGAGATGTGCAAAATCAACTTTATTTTTCATAAATATTATGATTATTTTATTGTCCAAAGTATTCCTTTAAAATAAATTAGAGCATTTCCATATTATTCCTTTAACATACAATTATTGATTAAAGCATATCACTGACCGACATAATGGGAAATAACATCAGCAATTCACACATTCCTAAAGAAAAGTGCCTGCAATATTTTAAAGAACATCCTTTTTTTTTTCCCACTTGATTTAATGGGTAATTGTACGTTTCCATTAAATTCTACAAATGTTTTAATTCTCAATATTATAAAAATTAAGCAAAACAAAACCAAAGCCATCTCCCAAATCAAACCCCAGCAAAGCATGTTGATCTTAATGATAGAACAGGTGTTAAGTCACTGAGTAAAGCTCTTTTTTATGAATACTTTTGGAAAGCTGGCATTGAGTTCTAACACAGCCCTGTTATCAATCTGGGAACAGAAGGACACGTCAAGGAGGGAGAGATCTTTGCAAGATTCCAGGAGCTTTCTCAAGGATGCTGGGCTCACCATTCTTGTTCCTGTTTAAGAAGACAAAGCACCTATAAACTATGCTACTAAGAAGTTCCTTTATTTTTAATTTGAAGCTTATATAAAATAAGTAAACTATTAAAGCAAAGCATTTGTAAAACAAAGTACTTTAAATGATTAACAAAATGCTTAACAAAAGAAAAAGTGAATATTCTCCGATAATTTGGCAATGAGAAGCTGAACCTTGTCAGTTCTCTGCCATCTGCCATATCCATTCCTACTTTAACACCTTCTGATTGTCCCTCACCTCCCTACATGTCACCCCAGTGCAAGGGGTTATTCACACCTCACCTTACTTAACCCATAGGCTACCCATATGCTGCCCAGTAGGCAGCAAAGCTGAAAATTCACCCTCCGATTACAGCTAAGCAACTATCCTGACAGTCTTGAGCATCTATTTTATGCCTGGGAATGAAAAGATGAGTGTGCCACATCAGCCTTAGGGAGCTACTGATTAAGATCTACAATAAATAACACTACAAAACTCACTGTCTTATAGTGGATGGCTGGATGACAGATGAAGGATGACAATTGATTTCTGCCTGTGATAAATTTGGAGTGATTATAGTATATCCAGTTGAAGCTAAATTTAATAAATTATGAAAAACATCTAATATATGATAGGCACTTAATAAATATCAAATACTACATGAGCAGTCTAATAGATGCTCTTCTAAAACATACCCTGTTTTAATTATAGCTTTTCTGGGAGAAACAATCACTATCATAATACATATGTACATTTACTGACAGAGGCATTAGGATCTGGGTTATTTATTTGTTTTATGTAATGCTGGGGATCAAACCCAGAGCCTTGTGTACACTAAGTAAGTGCTCTATACTAATCTACAATCCAGACCAGGATAACATATAAGCCTCATTCCATCTAACTCCTTTCCACACCCCTTACTCTCATGGGCTTCCAAGCTGTAATTATATGGTACTTCCTGCCACCTGTTTGTACTTGGTCTCAAGCTAAACCTGCACAGATTCCTCCTGGAACTGGAATTCAGCAAAGCCTTTACTGTCCAGAAATACCAATTCCCAAGGACACAGAAAGCTGGGCTGGCACTGTGATGTTTGGTTGTGTGCACAGAGAAGCGGGGGTGGTTTTTATGAGAAGAGAACAAGCATAACGAGGAGGGAAGCATACTCAAGTCTTTGTGGGTACATACAGGACAGGGGTGGGAGGAGCATGTAGGACAGGAAAGGGAAAGGCTGTGGCAACACATACAAGACCTTCACAGGTTCAAGCCAGATGGGGTCCAGTGCTGAGAGGAAGAAGAGGACACACTCTCCCATCCTTAACCAAGAAGTTATTTATTATTGATACCTAGTGGCAAAAGGAAAACAGTTTTCTCTAATGCAATGTCCACTGGGCATATCAACCACACAGTCCAGAGCAGGCCCCATGCCCAGGAGCAGTTGGCCAACACAAAACAGACTCCATGTTGTTTTTGTGGACTTTTTGTTTCATTGTCTTATTGGTGTTTTGCTTATTTGTTTTGATTTTTGTGGAGAATTTTTGCTTTGTTTGGCTTTTGAGAGAGAGAGAGAGAGAGAGAGAGAGAGAGAGAGAGAGAGAGAGACCGAGACCCAGGAAGCTAGGTCAAAAGGAAAGGGAACAAGGAAATGAGAGGGCGTGAGCCTCCTGCACTGAAGCACAGAGTACTGGGTACAGAACCAACACCCAGCCTGAGCCTTTGTACTATCTCAGTTAAATGCTGGGCTTCAGCTATGGAAGACAATGACACAACTCCAGTAGCTGTTTAGATCAGATAAAATATCACATAACACAAATGAAGCATTTTGTCCAAATCATGTATGACTCCCTGCTTAGTACTTCGAATCGGTCAGATGTAACAATATAAGCATCATCTATGAATGGATCATAACATGGCCATGGAGAAATTTTAATCAAAACCAAACCCAGATGCTGAAAATCTTCAGGTTTTTCCTTTGAGGACTACTAAGTAAAGAGGAAAGAATACACAAGCACTTCTTATCAGTGCTGACGTTGCCAACAGTTCAAGTGCTATGTGTCCATATAATCTGTGATGATGTATGGCCAATAATGCTGGCACTGCTGGCACCTCTGGCACAGCATCCTTGCCAATGAAAGCACTGAAGACACACGGAATTCCAGGATACTGAAGAATTATCAACAGATTTATCTTGTGGTAGAACAATCCCTAAAAACTAGAATTGTCAGGGGCACAGGTTTCAGACCCTTTTTAAAATAGAGTTTACCATTAAAAACGTTAAAATCTAACTTGAATTCATTTTACAAATGGATTCATTTTCTGTCTTTAGTAAAAATGGAGAATGTAACTCATGTAAATCTTACACATCTGACTGAACCCAAACTTGCTAATTATTTAGAGCATGTAAAGCTTTTGGAAAGTTCAACTATAAGATTCTGTTGCTCTATTCACCATAATATTCTCTCTCTGTTTCTGTCTCTGTCTCTAGGCTAAAGTATCTATCCATCTTACATTTTCTACCAAGCAATCTTATCAGGACAAATGTTTATTGCGAGTTGATTTGGCTTCCTTGCAAAAGGTCAATAATTAGGTTTGAGGTCAAAGAGGCAGGCTTTATATCAAATTTATGGAAGGAATTCATCGTGTCCAATAACAATAAAAATCCCTGGGGAGGGGAAAAAATCCCTAATACTAATAGAGGAGAAAGGAAAGAACAGATAATAACCCAATCAACCAGAAGACAACCAATCAAATGACAGGAATTAGTAAGTACCTTCTGCTAATAACCTTAAAGGTAACCAGTCTTCATCTCACCAATGAAGAGACACAGATTACTGGCTGACTAGACTAAAACACTAGATCTAACTATCTGTTGTGTTCAAGAAACACACCTCACTGGTAAAGACATCCACAGACTGAGAGTCAAAGGACAGAAGTCAATCTATCAAGCAAACAAAAGCCCAGATCAAGCTGGTATAACTTCAGCTATCTAATAAAGTAGACTTTAAACCAAAACTAGCCAGAATAGATAAAGGCCACTGTATATTAATAACTACAAAAATATATCAATAAAATATATATGCAAAAATGTTTGCATCAAATGTTAGAATTCATGATTTCATAAAATAAGCACTAATGGGCATAAAAAATATGATAGGTACCCATGTAATAATACTGGGTGACTTCAATATCCCTCTCTCATCTTTAGTTAGGCCAAATTGAAAATCAACAAAGAAATTTCAGAGTTAAGCTATCTAGCAGATCAATTAGATTTAGCAAATGTCTACAGATTCTTCTAACCAGAAACAATGGAATACACAGTCTTCTCATTAGTCCATGGATCCATCTAGAGGAAGTCACATTCTAGGCCACAAAGCCAGTGTTAACTAATACCCATGACTTGAAATAACTTCCCACCTCATCATAGAGGAATAAAACTGAAGTCAAGAGCAAGAGAAAGTAGAGAAATTCTTGGGGATTGAAAAATATGCTTTTGAGTGATGAATAGAGTCACCAAAGAACTCAAGGAATATTTTTTTTTAATTCCTATAACCAAACAAGAATTAAAGCACAACATACCAGAATGTTAGAAAACAGTTCAGGCAATTCTAAGAGGAAAGTTTAAATATCCCCCTTTTTTAACATTAAAAAAAAAA
Source organism: Onychomys torridus (assembly GCF_903995425.1). Taxonomy (NCBI): domain Eukaryota; kingdom Metazoa; phylum Chordata; class Mammalia; order Rodentia; family Cricetidae; genus Onychomys; species Onychomys torridus. Next base: position 44,951,997 of record NC_050444.1, on the reverse strand, counting down.
ATAACCTATTGACATTTCAATGCCTTAGAAGAACAAGAATATGCTACATGCAAAAGCACAAGGTGGCAATAAATAGTAGAGATCAAACTAGAAATTAATGGAAACTAAAATAAGAGAACATAGAATCAAAGACAGAAAGAGAGGTTAGAATAGATTCGAGTGAAAACCAGGAACACCAGAGAATGCTTAGAAAATGTATAAGAAAAGGAAGATCTAGAAGAAACTGACGAATTCCTAGACATGTGTGATGTACCAAAATTAAATCAAGAACACATAAGCAACTTAAATCCATAACAAGAAGACTGAAACATTAATAAGAAAAAAGTCTTCCCAGAAAGGCAAGCCAAAGACCAGATGGATTCACACCAAATTCTATCAAACCCTGAGGGAAGAGCTAAAGATGAACACTCCTCCAACCATTCCACAACATGGAAAAGAAAGGAAAGCTACCAGATCCACTATATAGAGCCACTATTACCCTGCTATTAAAACTGGATAAGCCCACAACAACAAAAACTCTATAGAAGCATTTTTTTTTTTTCCTGATGAACATAGATGCAACAATTGCCAATAAGATAACTCCAAATCATGGGGTCAATGAGATGGCTCAGCTGGTAAAGAGATTTCCACACAAGCATGAATATCTAAATTTGGACCTCTCATAACTTCACAAAGCCTGGCACAACAGTACTCATCTGTCACTTCAACACCAGGGAAGGGAGTGGCCTGTGGTTACAGATGGTGATAGGAGTTGAGCTTGTGGTGCAGATAGGCATATCCCTAGAGCTCACTGGCCAGCCAGTTTAGCCAAATCAGTGATCTCTGGGTTTAGACATCCTATCTCAAAAAAGTAAGATGGAGAAGTGATTGAGGAAATTATTCAACAATGGCCTCTAGTCTCCTCATGCAAGGGTGTGCAACTCCAAAACAAACCCAACTACACTACTCCTATGTATATATTTGAAGGACTCAACATACCACAGAGAAATACCTTCATATTTTATTTTCATAGTTTATTGCTGCACTGTTCACAGCAGTGACTCCAACCAGCCTAGATGTTCATCAATGGACAAAGGAATGAAGAAATTCTGGTAAATATATGTAATATGAAAAAAAAAATGAAATCTTGACATTTGCATGAAATGGAAGCCTTTGAAGATAATTATGTTAAGCAAAATAATAGGTAAGTACCCCAGGTTCTCTCTCATATGTGTACACTAGATTTACATTCGTACATCCTTGTCTATGTCTAAGTAGGAATTCTTATGACAGTAGAAAGGGGACTGCAAGAGGAGAATCAGAGACTTTAAGGGAGACAGGAAGGCAAATAAGAGCAGTGGAATACATTTGCTATGAAGGTCAAAGCAGGTACTCCCTGGGGACAGGGACCAGGAAGGGGACTATGGTGTAATGAAGGGATTTGGGGAGAGGGAAATGACTAAGAATAAAGTAAATTAGTGTATAGGTATGAAAATTCCCCAACAAAACCCATCATTTTGTATGCAAACTTAAAAATATTTCTAGACTGTATGTACCCTTACCTAATATGTCCAGTTGCTGTAGTCTGGTACAATTAGATGCCAGTTCTTCTATGTCTGTGTCACACACAGACCTGTTAGCTGTAAGAAAGAGTTTCTGCAAGTTTGGGAGCTGGCGTGCCAGTCTGGCGAAGCACCCGGTGCTGCTCTGAAGGGTGGGGCACCAGCCGAGGTCCAGTTCCTCAAGAAGCACACACCCAGAAGCCAACTCTGCTATCCCGTTTTCTGTAATATTCTTGCATCTCCACAGATCCAGGGTCCGGAGGTTTTTACACTTGGCTCCTATCATGCTGGCTATCACATCATAATCTTCAATCTGGAAGTCAAACAATTCAAGTCTTTTACATGTCATATGCAGGAATACAAACAGCTTAGAACATTCTTCTTTTTTTCTTCTGGTTTTTCCAGACAGGGTTTCTTTGTGTAGCCTTGACTGTCCTGGAATTTATTCTGTAGATCAGGCTGGCCTTGAACTCACAAACATTTGCCTGCCTCTGCCTCAAAAGTCCTGAGATTAGAGGCATGTGCCATCACTGTCTAGCTGTTTAGAACATTCTTAATCATCTCTTATTGTTGTTTTCAAGTAAACACACCCATGTCCTTGTTAATCCCCATTTGTTTACTCAACCCACATGTTCCAGTGCATCAAAAAGCATAAGGAATGAGCTGGGCAGATGGCTCATTTGATAAAGTGCTTGTCATGTGAACATGAGGATTTGACTGTGATCCCTAGCACCCATACAAACCTAGGCATGGTAGTATACACCTATAATCACAACACTGGAGAAAGAAGAAATAGGGGAATACCTGGGGCTTGGCAGCCAGATAGTTGAGCCAAATAGGTGAGCTCTAGGTTCAGAGAGAGACTGAGTCTCAAAACTAGAGAGGAGTGTTATTGAGTAAGATGCCCACATTAACCTCTAGTTAGCAATGACCTCTGATCTACACATGTATGTGTGTGCATGCACATCTTCACAGACACGTGTACACTCACATACACAAAGCAAAAATAATCACTTAAAAATCCATTTACCAGAACTAGATAGAATATTAATGAATTAAAATCCAAAGCAGTTCTCAGTCTCATGACCAATCCGAGGAGTATGTGGTATTCTTTGTGCCTACAATTTTAACACTCCCACAGCTTTCTGTTGACAGGGCCTAGTTTCTTCTACATTATGCATGATTAATGTACGTAGGTACTTCATCTCTCCCTGACAAAAGTGCACATTCTGGTAGTCTCTAAACTGTGTGGAAACGCTGAAAGTACTGATTAGGGTAACAGTTTGGGGTTGAGTAAGGATTTATAGACTAAGCATACAATAGAAAAGAACTTCAGACTATAATATGCTAATCACTGTCAGGGACTACAAGTCTCCAGTAGTTAACTCATGATAAAGGATAAGCCCTTTATCTTATCCAAGGGTTAAACATTCCTACCCTTGTGGTTTCTATGGTCTAATGTTTCTTTAAGGAGGTTCTCTTTAGGAGGTCATGTGATTTCATTACAATCAGGTATTAAAATAACCACCAGAAGTCAGAAGGAAACAAATAGTATTTATAATGACTTTTTTCTTTTTGTTAATTTCTTTATTCATTTTAAAGAAATATATATGCAATCACTATCGAACAGACCACCCCAGATGCTAGGAACAAGAGTAACTACCCTCATCCCCAAGACATTTTGCTTACAGTTTTAGGAAGACACAGAGACAAATAAATGAGGGAAAATAGTTCAGTGATAACAAGTGTGAAATAACAAAGCAGAGTGATGTAGGAACCCTCAGAGTCAGTAGTTGAGGGTATGAGGAGGGGATGGGTCTCCAGGTATGGATAGGTGCATTCAAGGAACAGCAATGAGATTGGTGCAGCTGAGAACAGTGGGAGAGATGACAGGCTATGAAACAGAGTTAAGCAGGGCCTGGGGATTTAGCTATGAAGGAGCTGAATTTTTATTTCACATGCTGAGGAAGAAAAGGAATATTTCAAGTAACAGAATGGCTATAAGTGACACTCAAGCAAATCCCTTTCTGGCCTTTGTTTGGGGGATGAATGGCCTGTGGTAGGTGGGAATAGAGGATGAAAGGTATTTGAGTGGACTAAGAATGTTCAGGTGAGACTACAGGGTCCTCATTGAGGAAGACACTGACTAGATCTGGGGCTATTTCTGAGTAGGACTAAAGATTGACACAGCAGGTGACTTCTAAGTTCTGGGATAACTAGGCAAGTGTATCCAGTGGACTCATGCAAAGTCCACAACAAACAGGTCGGGGGAACAGAACCACTTCTACAAGTGAGTTCACCTGCATAACACACAGCTGGGAATTAGTACATCCAATCAGTATCTCTAAAAGGAGCAACCGATCTTTTGACAGGCACAATTATGATAGTACTGATTCTGCCTTTGGGAAACTCACTCACATGCAGAATCAGTCTCTGCCAGCACACCACAAATGTGAAATTCCTCCAACAGTCCTGGTTCTAAGTTTCTCACAGCATCATGAAACAAACAAGGAACACAAAATTCAAAGCTGAAAAACTAAATTGAAAGCAACCTATTCTTTTCTTAATAATTACAGCTTATTTGAAATTACAGAAATAATTGAGAAGTGTCTAGCCACACCTATTGTTTTATTTAGTTATTTATTGAGATAGAGGGGCTCACTGTGTACCCTAGGCTGGCTTTGAACTCCCCATCATCTTATCTCAGTCTCTCAAGTGCTGGGATTATAGGCATGGATCACCATACCTGGCTTTCATTATCTAATTTTAAAAAATACAACTGATGTCTCCAAGGAACTACCAGAAAGAAGATAGGTAACTTGACTAGGGGCAAACAATTAACAGGAAACCTAAGGAAATGCAAGCTGGTTCGAGGCAATTTTAAATTACTTCAAGAAATACCAAATAATGCAAAGAGTACATAGACTATTTTTAATCACTCTTTACATAGCAATAATAATAATAATAATAATAATTTCCACCATATGTTTTCTCTGGTCCTAACACTACCATTTCAACATGTTATCAAAATTAAGATATAATGTTTTACATTTTTTTTGATACTAAGCCTTCAAAATTTGGCATGTATCTTACATTTGCATCATACAAAAATCAAAACTAGTGTATTTCCAACTGCCTGTCAGCTACCAGCCTGGACAGCACAGCAGTAGAAGCTACGGATGAATGTAGAGTACTCGGGGTATTACATGTGTTCTCTTTCTACACATTTGTTCCTCTTCCTAGGACCTACTGGGTAGAAAGTAGAGACAGAAATGCATCCACTGAACTTTTTACTTTTCTTTTGAATTTACCTGCTCTCATGACTACTCAGAACGCAGACTATATTTCTTAGCTTCTCCTGCTACAAAGTGTGCCATATGACTGAGTTCTGGATAGTATGAAGTAATCTGAAAAGGCAGGCAACCTCTAGAAAGAGTCCTTACAGGAGAGTATTGTGCCTTTGTGCCTTCCTCACAGTTTGACATGGGAATGAGATGGGTGAACATATAGTCTTCAAGAGCAGAGTCTAGATCTCTCAGAGGAATGAGCAGTCAAGCTGGCAAATTAGCCTGGGTTGTTCACTTCCTACACTCCATTTACAGGTAAGAGAAATAAACAATCTTGTAGAAGCAGTCATTGATAGATTTACCCAATTTTAATCAGTATGCTTGCAAACTTGCCAAAAGATTTTAAAGATAAAAGACTAAAATGAATTATTAAAGCAAGCTTTAGATTACTATGAGGCTTTATTACCTACATGGCCATTATTTATTTATTATAATAGATAATAAAAAGTTGGCTGTATATGGATGGTGTCCCAGAGCTTTTGGAGGTATTCTGGGAACATGGCTTCTATGTGGTGCTGGCTATACGTGCATTTCCAAAGGGAAAGGAGGCAGACAACTATTCCTAGAGCTGATGTTGTTTATGCTTGAAATAGAGCTGAGCTCTCCTTGGGAATGAGGCACGCTTGGGCACACCAGACCAAAACAGCAGAAAAGCCTGGTGCAATCTAAGGAAAACCAGAGTAATGTGGAAACAGAGGTACAGTTCCTGCTAAACACTGAAACAACCTTCCTGACAAAGCTGCTGGACACAAGTTTATGCAATGTGGTGCTTCCTGGGGATTTAACTAATGGAACAGAAATAAACAAACTAGACTTATACTCTAAAAATAAAACAAACCCCAAAAATTTAAATTAAAGAGCCAATCATCTATTCAAAATTATAGTTTTGTTCTCAGCGCAAATTACAGGAAAACCTAGAGTTTCCAAAAAGTGCTAGTGACTAGAAGAAGGTCTAGGCATGTTAGTAGATGGATCAGTATAGCAGCATCTCAGTGGTAACCACACACTTCATTTTAAAAACAGCCTGCTTATCAACAGGCTCCATTTCCTACAGTGTGCTACATTTTAATATACGTAATATGGGCAAGTGAGTTCAGTATTGAGGAAGGTTGGAAAGCAGGGGTTAAGCAAAGGCAAACTGTTTCTTTGTGGGGAATAATACTATGGTAATACCCCAAAGGGAAAACACACCAGTGTCGTTTCCTAATTTTGATTAGGAATCCCTGCTCTGCTCTCACTTACATGTAAACTCTTTTATAATTGAATATTCTTCAGGGCTAATTTTCCACAGATCAATTCTTGGAAACACTGAATTAAAATATATGTAATTTTAACTATAAACATTTATGTACATACATACACATACACACACACACACACACACACACACACACACACACACACACACACACACACACACAATCTGACTCAAGCTGTGGACAGAGCCTGCTTTTCCAGAGAATGGTGCTCCAATTTAAGAAAGGGATGAAAATAGCAAACAGAGCAGAATACTTGGAGTAAAACGAAATACAGCCCTTACCAATGTTAGTGGGGCAGGCTAGCAATACGTAGGAAGCAAAGAAGGTGACCTGTTGTCACAGAAACTGCCATCAAGGGCCACGGGGTTGCTCTCAAATAGCTACAGAGATCTGAAGAAGTCTATGAAGTGGCTTACAAAAGTAAGATTTTGACTTGAAGTAGGAAAATCCAGTGGGTTCCCAAGACTGTTTCTGGGAACTAGGTCTGTTTGGGTCTATATTTGCACTTTAATAAGACCTAGGCACTGAGGTTACAGAATATGATATGTGAAATACATCATTATAAAAGGTTTGTTTAGACAACATTGTCAAATTTTTGGACATCTTTGAAGCAATTGCTAAACTACAAAGATGTCCAATTAGTATCCAAACCTAGGATACCAAATTTCCCTGACTGTCAGCTTAGTTAGGGCCTGCAACTAACTTTATGCAGTGCTGGACAAGTCTGGGAATCCACGTCTGCTTTGGTTGCAGGTACTGGAGCACATAGTAATGGGCTGCTCCACAGAAAGACTCACGTCTTTGCATATGTAGGTGTGTGCACACAGATCCCAATAGTTCAACTGTCCCTTAAGTCTCAGAATAACTTATAAGCCAGCTAACTATATAGTTTAGATTAACAAATTTTAAATTTTCTCATTACCTCTTCCAGGACACACAAAGCTACAGTATAAACATTGAAGGCCTTTAGAAGTTTTCTACTCTAAGAATCAGAAATCTGAACTTCATTCTAGTAAAATTTAAAAAAAAAAACAAACAAAACTCAACTGAATCCTAATACAGGGCATCAATCTTTTTATTGTGCTTGGTAAAGAAGTAAAAAAAAAAAAAGAAAAAAACCCCCACAGACACAACACACTTATCTTCTATTATACTTCTAAGAATTTTAATCTCAGGATTCAAATTGAATTTTGTGACAATCTAATTAAACCACTGACATCTGGGTGTGATACCTGCCCAACACTCTTTGAAAAGGATCCACACAGGTCAACGGCCTGAGATACCACTCTTCCACACACTGTACTCCCCTGCTTTTGTGGTAAAAGAAAGTGCTTCAAAGACATACCCTCCAATGTAAGCGGAAAATATATTTGAATGTGGGGTAGAAAGTATGTGGATATGTACAATGGTGGGGTGGGTTAGGTAAACCCCACCCATGGGAACAAGAAGAGAACAAGCCATTGGTTATTAAGAATTTTCGAGCACTTACCATCACACAGCTGCCCAAGCTGAGGTGCTGAAGCTCTGCACAGAAGTTCAAAATGCTCAGCAGTGCTGTTTGCTGCCATCGGGGACCACATCAGAGGCAAAGGCAGAAAGTGAATGAACGGAACGGGAAACAAAGAGAAGAGGTCAATTAGACATTAAAGGTTGTCACTGCTTTTCTTGAAACACAGCTGAAAACCTAGGTTACAGAGTCCACAGATGCCATTTAATGAGTCCCCAGGTGCTCCCACCATTGACTGGCCTGGTTTCGAGGTAATCATTAGCAGTCTCCATGTAAGTCATCACTTAGTATGGTTTTACATACTCTAAAGACATCTATATTCCCCACGGCCTATCAGTTTATTTCTCAGGTAAGCATCTGGAGTCTGCTTAAGAACAATGAGAGAGAGAGAGAGAGAGAGAGAGAGAGAGAGAGAGAGAGAGAGAGAGAGAGAGCAAGCAACAGAGCAAACACAAGAGAGTGACAGAGGGAGAGAGGGAGAGGGGTAGGGAGGGAGAGAGAGGGAGAGAGGGAGGGAGGGGAGAGGAGAGGGAGAGGAAGCAACCCCACAGGGGGCTGGTGACACTCCTGAAGAGCAGCTGCAGCTCTGACATTCACTGATCAGCTGCAGTCTGATGGAACTGCCAATAGAGTCACCCCAAATCAAGACCGAGCTGGTGACTTTAATGTCAAAGGATTCTCTTTGCTGACAAGGATACCAACAACCATTGAGCACCTGTCAGTAGCAGATGCTGACGGAAACTTATCTAACATGCACTTTCCAGTCATGTTTCTGCCATTTAATCCCATCTATCCTCTGCAATGAAAATGTCTGACCATTAAACATCCACAGGTATGCTAGACTGCTGTACAGTCGTAAGTAAAATGTATTTTCCATTTTTAGTGAGTGTTTGTGTGTATGTGTGTGTTGTGTGCGCTTGTGCCCACAACTGTACATTCTGTGGCCAGAGAAGGATGTCTGCTTTCTTCTTCTATCCCTGCTCTCTACCTTATTCCTTTGAGACAGGATCTGTCACTAAATGGAAGCTCACTATTTTAGCTAGACTGGCTGGCCAAGAGCTTTCATCTGCCTGGCTCTCCTTTCTCTACCCCATTGCTGAGCACATGCAGTCATGCTGTACTTTTCACATGGGTACAGAGGTTTGAACTTAAGTCTTCATACTTGCACACCAAGTACTCTTACCCACTGAGCCATACTGCCAGTCCTAAAAATGTATTTAAGATGCCAACTCATTTCATAACATCTCTACCATGAAAAAGTATAAAAAACAAACAACAACAACAACAAAAAAGCAAAAGACATTCTAGTTTCTCTTTTATTAGAAGAAAACTATTCAAATGTGCATGGCAAACTTTCTAAACATTTAAACTAAATTTTTCTTGTGTGTGAGAAATTTAATATATTAACAAATTGATGGGTGATATCATTTTGTATGCTGTAAAAATGTGTTGGTCTGACTGGTTGAAAAATAAAGCTGTTTGGCCAATGGTGAGGCAGAATAAGGTTAGGTGGGACATTCTAAAGAGAGAGGAAGGAAGACAGAGCAGGGGAGATGCTGCCAGCCACTGGCAGAGAAGCAAAATATAAAGGTACCAGGTAAGCCACAAGTCATGTGGCAAAGTTATAGATTTATAGAAATGAGTTAATTTAAGATAAAAGAACTAGATAACAAGAAGCCTGCCATGGCCTTGGCCTTAGTTTAAAAGTAATATTAGCCTGTGTGTGTTTATTTGGGTCCGAGTGGCTGTGGAACTGGGAGGTGGGAGAGATTTGTCCTGATGGCAGGCCAGCTGGGATACAGGAAAACTTCAGTTGCAAATGGCGCCCAACATGGGGCAAGAGTTTCCACCTAAAACCTGAGAGTTTAAAAAGAGATTATAAATGTAGCTAAGAGCACCTTCCTAGTTCATGCTGTTTATGGCGGGCCTAGGTACAATGATGTGTTCCCTGGTTATGGCGGGTTCGCCGCATGTGGGCTGGAGCTACAGCATGGCAGATTCCCGCCAAGTTACACAGAGGTTTCTACAAGCCATTTGATATGGTGTGTGATGGATATACCTTTTGCTACTTAAAAAAAAAAAAAAAAAAAAAGAGGTTTCTAGGCTATACACTGCTAGATGGAAGCATATCCACTGCTTCCCAGAGAAACTGTTCTTGCCCGGACTGCTTGATGAAATGTTGTATCGACTGGACATGTAGGACCCACAGGAAGGTGACCACTGAACTTTGCAAGGCAAAATGATCCTTCAGGTTCCTGCTTCACAGAAGAAACTGCCAGACATTCTACATAGCCATAGTTTAAAAATAATATTAGCCTGTGGGTGTTAATATTTAGGTCTGAGCGGCTGCAGGACCAGTGGGTGAGAAAGATTTGTCCTGACCACAGGCCAGGCGGGACACAGAAAAACTTTCAGCTACAACAAATTATTAAACCTTCCCTGTGTTTAAGAATTGAAAAGGATCAGCTGAAGGAGGGGAAGGTCTAGCTAAACCCCAGATAATTCTCAATAGGAATGGGGTAATGAAGTACTTCCTACAAAGTAAAATCACTTAAAACAAAAACAAAACACTAATTATAAAAGGCACTAAAAAATACTAGATTTCAGTATATTACTTCATTGAGTATTTTTCAAAGCTAAGCAAAAGTTTATCTTGATTTTATATCCACTTTCTAACACAACATACTTGTAAGACAATCCTAAGTAATTTTTAGAATGTGAACACTAGACAGGCTGTATAAAAACAGGTTAACTTTGATTCTCTAAAGTACTTAACCATACTATCCAACTAACAAGAGAGTGTGAACATCACATCTGTTTCCATTAAAGTACTGGGTCTGGTTTTGTTTTTTGTTTTTTGTTTTTTTTTTTAAACAAATTTGCTCTATAATTTTCCCTCCCAATATTTCTTCTCTGACACACCTACTTTCTTTCTCCTGGAACTTCTGTTTGATGAACACTAGACTCTCTCAAGTACTAGTGTTTGCAGTGGTTTAAACATATGTCCACATGTTATCCAGGTACGGGGCAAACCTCCTCTCTTCAGAGGGACTCCCTTTTAACAAACAGTGTGCAGCAGATATGACTGGTGACTGGACAAGACTGCACAGAGTTCACAGATATTTGATCAAATATGATGCTGTGTGTTTCTATGAGGGGCTTTTTGGACAAGGTTAGCATCTAAACCAGTGGGCTGAGTAAAGCAGACTGCCCTCCCTAACGTATCATCTAACCAGGTTAAGCCTTAAACAGAACAAAAGAGCTAACCCTTCCACCAAACACAGGAAAGAGCCAAGGTCTGAAGAAGAGTTCTGCCAGTTCCCAGGTAGTGAGCCCAGAAATCACGGTTGGCTTTGAGATTCACAGAACCCCAGCAGGTAACCTAGCTGTAGTCTCTCTTCCTTGAGTTTCCTTAGAGCCAAAACTACCAATGGGAACACTCCAGATTCCCCAGTCATAGAACTGCATGAGATAATAAATGTAGGTTGTTTTGGAATAACTGATATATAATGAGGTAAATAATACAGTGATTGATATAGGGAGACTATAACATTTATTAAATGAATGAACAGGGTTCCCTTTGAGAATTAAACATACATAAATTTATAGCAGTGTCTAATGTTCACTGTGTCTCTAAATGAACAGATTCCTCAAACTGTGCTAATTCAGCAATTTATTCTTTGCATCCAGTTTGGAATTCATCTCCTTTATTGACTTTAAAATTCCAATAAGCATCATTTATCTCCTAGACTTCAAATCAGTTCCTTCTTACAAATACATGTTTAGCCTACTTATATTCTGTTAATTTCTAGGTTTTGTTTGAGACAGAATCTCATTTCATAGCACTGGCTCTTCTGGAACTTGCTATGCAGACCTGGCTGACCCCAAAGAGAGATCTGCCTGCCTCTGCCTCCTGAGTGCTAGGACCGTGCACCACTACATAGAGCTTTAGCTTGTTTTGAAGAACTATTTTCATTTACTTCTTGGAACTTCACTCCCAATCCCCATTTTCTATTTTTTAAGTGTATCTTGGTAACACTCTTCTAGGACCAGGACTTCTAATGAGGTCCCACTCTGCAGGAGACACAGGGACACTGCAGAACCAGCAAGAAACTTAGCTCAGTTCTGACCATAACACATGATCAAGATGCAAAGTCCTTCTTGGTATATCTGCACAGGGGCAAATCCTTCCTTTCTCTAAGATTCTCAATCAACAGCCTAGCCCAGAGTAGCCTGGAAAGCCACATCACTCATATCCGCTCTATGGCCCTAGGCTGGAACAGTAATGTTCTCTTGGAATAGTTTAAGATAAAACATTTTAACTTGTCTAGGCTATGCCTTAGAGGAAGCATATCCATCACTGGGTATCTACCTTAAATACTACATTTTTTTTAAAAGTATGCTTTTATTCTATGAAAACTTCATACATGTAAATAGTATATCTCAATCATTCCTACCCCTTCTCCCCTTCTCTACTTTTCCCAGACCTCCCCCACTTCATCTTCCACTCCCAACTTTAGGGCAATTTTATTTCACAAATCAAATTAGCTGCCTATATGATGTGCATGTGTGCAGGGCCATCCACTGGAACATGGGCCATATATCAGGGCAAAATCCTAAAAGAAAACTGACCCTCTCACAGCAGCTATCAGTTGCCAATAGCACCTCAGTTGGGGTCAGACTTTGTGAGTCCCTTCCCCATCTACACTGATTGTCTTCTTGCTCTGGTCAGGTTTTGTGCAGGAACCATAATGTTAGAGATCATGAATACAAAGGTTCTGTGCTGACCAGGAGACACTGTTTCACAGCAGTCTTCCACAACTTCTGACTTTTACAATTTTTCCACCCCTGTTTAGTGGTGATGTTCCATGAAAAGACTGTAACTTCAAGGCACAGACCAACAGCACATCTTCCCAACTCATTTAAAGAACAATTTATTATTTGTTTTTATTTTATGTATGTGAGTATTTACTTGCATGTGTGTATGCTCATTACATGTGTGCCTTGTGTTTATGCAAGCCAGAAGAGGGCATTGGATCTCCTGGAACTGGCTTTCCAGAGGATTGTGAGCCATCAAATCCCAGGCCCTCTCCAGAGTAGCAGGTGCTCTTGACATCTCTTCTTCCTGCCCAACTCACTTTTGAACTAAGAGTCTAGTCTAAAAAACATCTTGATGCATTCTTTCCTCTGAAGAAACTTTTTTCCTTTTTAATTGTATTTTTATTATTTAAAACAATTTTTAAATCTAACTATATTTGATCATATTCTTTCCCTCCCCAAGTCCTTCTCTATTGTCTTCTACTTCTTACTCATACAATTTTAAGTTCTTTCTCAAAAACAACAAAATATACCAACCATAACCCCTCAAAATAAAACCACACACCAAAACAAAACAAAACAAAAAACACCAAACTGTAACCAAATAAAAGCACACACACAAAAACCTGTGGAGTCCACTTTATGTTGGCCAACTACTTACTCCTGAACATGAGATCTACCCTGGAGTGACTGATATCCCCAGTGTCATTCTATTGAAGAAACCTGACTTTCCCTTTCCCAGCAGGTATAAATGACAGTTCAGCTGCTAACCTTTACCCCAGCAGCAAGGTTTTCATTCACTGGTTCATTTAAAAAAAAAAAAAAAAAAAAAAAAAATATATATATATATATATATATATATATATATATATATATGAAAAAACAAAAACTACCACATTGAAGATGGACAAGACAAAGCAACAGAAGGAAAAGAGCTCAAGAGAAGGCACAAGAATCAGAGACCCCACTCATCCATACACTCAGAGATCCCATAAACACACTAAACTGGAAGCCATAACACAGAGGACCTGAGGCAGACCCGTGCAGGCCCTGTGCATGCTGCCTCAGTTTCTGTGAGTTCATATGAGCTTTGCTTATGTTGATTTAGAGAGTCTTGTTTTCTTGGTGTCTCCCATTCCCTCTGGCCTTCACACTCTTTCTACCTCCTCTTTTCAAGGTTCCTTGAGCTCCGAGGGGGAGGGACTTGATGGAGACATCCTATTTAGGGCTGAGTCTCTGCACTAACTTTAACATACAGGAAAGGAAGTTTAGTCTGAATATTTTGGCAAATATTTTACACAAATTTAATCAGTCTTCATATTAAATTGGAAATCACAAAAGTTATGAATAGTAAAGAAAACTATCATTTTTATTCTCACTTTACAAAGGAACTATCATAGAACAAAAGAAGCTTCCTGTTTAAGGATCTCATTCATCTTTTCTGAAAGAGAGATCAAAGGAAGACTGCAATGCAGAAGGATAAGAATAATGACAAAGAAAGGGATGCTGTGAGAGACTTAACGAGGAGTTAAAGAAAGAGAATCCAAAGGCTGGGATGTAAGAGTGAAGTGAGCAAATATAAATGACCCTCCTTTCAAGGGTCTCTCCAGCAGGACTAAGGAGTGGGAAGCCAGCCCCAGGTTAAGAGACTATCTGTGGCATCAGTTTGCAATCTCTCTCCATCTAGTAAACCTGCTTCCTCACAGAACAGTTACACAACAGTCTTTGTCTATGCATTCAGATTTAGAATGAAGGAAGTGATACTCATGTCAAAGCAAAGAGAAGAAACTAACTCTTCTTATAGAAGACGATCAGATTTGGGAATCTCTACAGTTTAGGGTAAGAGTTGGCAAGCTATAACTCAAAGGCAAAATACACTTTGCTACTTGTTCTCATAAATAAAGTTCCATAGGAATTGTTTCAACATTGTCTATAGCTGTTATGTCACTTAGCAATATAGTTGTCTGTGATGAAAAACATAAGACCTACTCAGTCTAAAATACCTACTCATTCAAAACAGTTCTACCACAGTAAGTATTTGCAACATTTCTATACATCTACAGCATACCAACAGGTGAATCAAAACTGTATAAAGTGTACTGTTAAAAAAAAAAGACATTCGCCAGGTGATGGTGGTGCACTCCTTTAATCCCACTACTTGGGAGGCAAAGGTAGGTACATCTCTATGAGTTTGAGGCCAGCCTGGTCTACAGAGTGAGATCTAGGTCAGCCTGAGCTACACAGTGAAACCCTGTCTTGAAAAAACCAAAAAGCCAAAATGAAACAAAAACAAAAGATGTTCAACAGTCGAAGTAAAAAGTTTTACAAGATTCTTTTTAAGGCTCTAAGTACCCTTTTAAGACTCTAAGTCCACAAATTCTACTGGCTACTTCTGAAAAATTTACTCAACAGAAGCACATATAACTTTAAATAATTTAAATAGTAGTTTTAAGAATGCAAGGCAGGATATTCACTTTTAAATGAGTTTATAATTTTCAAGCTTTAGTCAAATTGCTATGAGAAGGAATATACTAAAGGGTGATTGGAACCATGTTTTCTGCATAATGATCAAACCATACTCTAGGAAAAGAATATCATCTAGTAGAATATATGTTCAGAAAAGAAAGAATTCTTCTCCATTCTACCTAAAATCTACCTAACCCATTCAGCAGCTTTATAATTCAATGGACCAGTATTGGTAATAAATCAAGTTTGTTGATAAAACTTCATAACCTAGTGCCATATTATAAGAATAAATATGTAATCAAATATTTAGGTAGATCACATGACTATTGGTAAGATACAAAGTAAAGGAGTGAATGATAATGTATTGAAAAAGGTTGTAAATACAGAGAAAAGCAAAAAGCAATCAGGCAAACACCATAGAATACATGCTCATCATAGGACTGAGGTGCCCGACCACATCCCAGTTATCACAATGTGGTGAAGCCTCTTTCTCTGGCCTCTGTTCCCAGCTGCCCCTTCTTTAGCAGTGTTATTAACAGTGTTCTCCGTGAGGCCTCCAAATAATCAGATACTGTAACAGACACTTATGAAACATAGAACTTCGAAGCTATTGGTTCACAGTTCATGAGTTCCCCATGGGGCTAGACTAGGCCCTCTGCATAGGCGAGACAGTTGTTTAACTTGAACTGTTTTCGTTTTTTAATTTTTACTATTAAGAAATTTTCTATTCATTTTACATACCAACCACAAATCCCCCGCTCCTCCCTCCTCCTGCCCCAGCCTTCCCCTCCAACCCATCCTCCATTCCCACCTCCTCCAAGGCAAGGTTTCCCATGGGGAGTCAGCAGAGCCTGGTACATTCAGTTGAGGCAGGTCCAAGCCCCTCCCCCACACTGCACCAAGGCTGCTCAAGGTGTCCGACCATAGGCACTGGGCTCCAAAAAGCCTGCTCATGCATCAAGAATGGATCCTGATCTCAAAGCAATTCCACTAAAACCAGGAATAAGACAAGATTGTCCACTTTCCACATATTTATTCAATACAGTACTTGAAGTTCGAGCTAGAGCAATAAGACAACAAAAGGAGATCAAGGGGATACAAATTGGAAAGGAAGAAGTCAAACTTTCACTATTTGCAGACAATTATGACATACATAAGTGACCTCAAAAATTCTACCAGGGAACTCCTACAGCTGATAAACTCCTTGAGTAATGTGGCAGGATACAAGACTAACTCAAAAAAAAAAAAAAAATCAATAGCCCTCATATATATCATAGTAATAAAACATAAAAACTGATGTGTGGACCAGTGGAATCAAACTGAAGACTCTGACATTAATACTCACACCTATGAACACCTGATTTTTGACAAAGAAGCCAAAACTGTACAATGGAAAAAAAAGAAAGCATCTTCAACAACTGGTGCTGGTATAACTGGATGTCAACATGTAGAAGAATGCAAACAGATGCATATCTGTAGCCATGCACAAAATTCAAGCCCAAGTAGCTTGAACTGTTTAGGAGGCCCCCTGGCAGTGGGATTGGGATCCGTTCCTGGTGCATGAGAGGGCTTTTTGGAGCCCAGTGTCTATAGTGGGGCACCTTGTGCAACTTTGGTGCAGGGGGAGGGGGGAGGTTAGACCTGCCTCAACTGAATATACCAGGTTCTGCTGACTCCCCATGGGAGACCTTGCCTTGGAGGAGGTGGGAATGGGGGAGGTGGGTTAGGGGAGAAGGCTAGGGGTTTAGAGGAGGGAGGAGTAGGGGATCTGTGGTTGGTATGTAAAATGAATAGAAAATTTCTATTTCTTAATAATAAACCCATCCAACTTCAAGGAAAGCATTGACAGGTCAAAGAATGGTTAATAGACAAGAAATTTTGGTTTAAGCCAATATGAAGTCTCATGTGGTTATAAAGAATTATTACTAATGCATTTCTTTTACAATGAAATTTATTAATAGGTAAAAGAAGACATAAATTCAAATCTTCACTGACAGTTTTTTAAGAAACACCACCTATAAGCTTCATCACTTCTCATTATCTAGACTTCAAACGTACTAAGCAAAAACACTTAAATGATGACATTTATACTTACATAACTTTTAGAAAGTTTAGATTTATGGCTTAGTAGACTTACCTAAGACTATCATGCACATTTCACAATATGTTTGGTAGACTTTATTTCTTATTGTATGGTAACACTGTTACAACTAGTTGGTACCTTTTTTTTTTTAACTTGGTGTTAAAAATTAATTGTTACTTATTTATAATAAAAGAATGTAACCTCCAATTACACACTCAATATTGAAAGACAGGATTCTAAATCAGTATTCTCTACTCTAAGACATGATTCCTAGAAAGCATATTGATAAACGGGCATTAGCAAGTTTATATATTACAGACAGAGAACCTAAAATATAGACTAATGGACACCCATGATCAAAAAAAAAATGTCATTTCACTGATGATAATATCTTCCACACACTTAAGGACAATATCTCCAAGTAATAAGTTTGGATTTTATTAAAGTATATTCACCAAATGAAAATTCATAAATGTACATTTAGATAACTTTGATAAAACTCTAAAAACACAGTCACTCAGCTTAAAATACATGCATACATGTGAATTTCTCTGAACATTTTTATCTTTGAGTGCCAAACTCAGTAAATTTGAAGAAGGGAAAACTTGAAGTCTCTTAAGAACTATTTTGAGTATTTCAGACTATCTACACACAGAAGGAATCATTATTCTAGATTATTTAAATTTAACAGATTTCCTATAAGCTATCTACTACAAATTATTCTCTTTATAAACTTCAAATATGTAACATAATTGCAACTTGAAAATACTGTTTTTTACAAATTGAATTTTAAGATCAATGATACTGTGGTAGAAAAGTTAGACTTCTGTTTAAAAAGGTCAAAGATCATAAATGATATAAATAAATCTAAACCAGACATTTGATGGGGAAAAGGAATGTTCTCTAAACCTAACTACAGACCAACACAGCCACTCAAAACCAGAACCTCAGAACTTTAGCTTTCAGTTCCAATTTCAGTACAAAGTTCAGATGCTTGCCACATTCCAATAATCTGCATGTATAAAGGAACACAATCTAGGACTACATATTTACACCTCAGTCTTGCTCAACCCTCTCCCATCAGAACTTATCTTTATACCATATACACACCATAAATACTTGAATTTATCTTTCCTTATAGATGAGTGAACTGATCAATTTCTTTTACAACTCACATGGATGAAATCAGAAAGGCGCAGTGAAAAAAAAAACATGGTCATTTACACAATGGATTTGTCAGTATTCTTATTGAAAATGTAAGTCGTGTTTCTATCAAAGGACAAGGGGTTAGGCTACACAGGAGCTTAAAATAGGAATCTGAAACACATGTTGTTGACACTATCCATCTAAATGATGCCCAGCTAAGACACTCTGATCTAAAGACCTTATCTTCTTCCAAAAGTACTTCTTTCCTCTTTGTTAAGATGTCACAAAGTGGTATTGTGAACCTAGTCAACTACCTGTGGCTGGTAAGGTCATGGACTCTGGAGAAGAACCCAGTATTGCCACCTTCTTAAACCAGTATACCTTCTCACTGCATTTAAAACACTTATCCTTATACCTACAAAAAAAGTAACTCTCATCTCTCATCAAAGAAGTTTCTTGTTTGCAGTCTCCAATAGATGGAGACGATTATAGAAATCAACAACTGGTCAAAATTCAGAGAACAACTGACTGTGGGTACCCAACTCCAACTGATACATCTATAACTCAACTCCTACAACTAAGGCTCAGTGAATTTCATGGAAGGGGGGACAGAAAGATTGTAAAGCCAGAGATCCGCAATGTCTTGACATAGTGCCTTCGATATATGGTAAGAAAGCTTCATCCATTAAATCTCAACAATATGGTCACCTAAATAAGACCTACAAAATGACACTACTCGTTGACATGCCACCCAGGTTGGCGAGGAGTCTCATAAGGCCCCCATGTAGATGGAGAGCTCAAGTAAGGCAATTGTTGGGTGCTGAGAGACAGACAATATGCCACAAGAGCCAGGTTATGAAATCAGCCAGGATAATCATCACAAGTAAAAGGAAAAAGGCAATGTGTTATATACTTACAATATAGTATTATTCAGCCATAAAGAAGAGTGGGATTAAGTCATTTGCAGGTAAATGGATGGAACTGGAAATCATGGTTATAAATTAGACAGACTCAGAAAGACCTGTTCTCTCATATCCACAAATCCAGAATTTTAAAAATACACATTAAAGTAGAAGATGAACTATGAGAAAGGGGGCCAGTGGGAAGAGGGTAGTGGAGCAATGGTATTTATCGAAGAATACAACATTTATGTATAAACATGTTATAATCCACTGTTTTATACAACCGATATGCACCAATAAAAAAAGATACCAACCTCTTTTATGTTGATGTCTTAAGAGTTTTAATTCACATAACTCTTAGTGTCCTTCCATCCTCATCAAATGACTCTTAATCATGTGTTTGCCCTTAAGACAGACCAATGAGAGACTGGGTACCTTAATTCCTTTTTCTGTTACTGTGATAAAAGCAACTTAAGGGAGAAAAGGTTTATTCTTACTCTCAGTTCAAGGATGTAGTCTTTCATGGCAGGTGTCCTGGTTAATTTTTTGTTAACTTGACAGAAGCCAGAGTCATTTCAGAAGAGGGAATCACAATTGAGAAAATGCCCCCACTAGACTGGCCTGTGAACAAAGTTGTGGGGCATTTTCTTGATTAATGATTGATGTGGGAGGGACCAGATCACTGGGTGGTGCCACCCCTGGGCAGGCGGCCCTGAGTTGTATAAGAAAGCAGGCTTAGCAGCCACAAAGGGCAAGGGAGCAAGCAGAGTTCCTCCAAGTTTCTGCTGCAGTTCTTTCTTCCAGATGCCTGCCCTACTTGAATTCAGGTCCTGACTTCCCTCAGTGATGGACTGTTACCTGAAAATGTAAGCAGAAATAAACTCCTTCTCCCCAAGTGCTCTTGGTCATTGTGTTTTATCACAGCAGCAGGAAGTCAAGGCAGCAGGAAGTGGAAACAGCTGGTCAAGAACAACAACAACAAACCCACAATCAGGTAGCAGAGAAGGTAGAACGCTGCTCTGCTCACTAAGTTTTCTCCACTTATTTAGTGCAGGATCCCAGCCAGGGAATGGCACCACACCCAGTGGGTGGGTCTTCCCACCTCAATTAATGCCACCAAGATAATCCCCCACAGTCTTGTCCAGAGTCCCACCTTCCAGTTCAATCTAGATTCTGTCAAGTTCACAATCAACCACCACAATGAGCTCATCAGTAGTGCCCTTTCCTGGCCAAATTTTTGGAAATTTCTTATACTTGGCTTTGGTCACTGTCATGACTATGGTCAATAAGTCTGTATCTGAGGGGTAACCTCCGTTTTCACTGTAGTGACTAATCAGATCTGTGGTGGGTATTGTGTTCCCTGAAATATTATGTGTTCCCCGAAATAAACATACCTGGGGTCAGAGAAGAGACAGCCACTAGAACAGAGCCAGAAATGGTGGCTAGAAAATGGGAAGAGTAAGCCATAACAGAAGTTGGGCGGTGGTGGTACACACCTTTAATCCCAGCACTTGGGAGACAGAGCTAGCCAGATCTCTGAGTTCAAGGCCACTTTAGAAACAGCTAAGCATGGTGACCCACGCCTTTAATCCCAGGGAGTGGGGGCAGAAAGAAAAAGGTATATAAGGCGTGAGGACCAGGAACTAAAGAGGAAAAAGCATGTAGTTAGTTTAAGCTTTGGAGCAACACAGTTCAGCTGAGATTCATGTGGAGGAGGACTCAGAAGCTTCCAGCCTGAGGAAACAGGATCACCTGAGGAACTAGCAAGGTGAGATAGCTGTGGCTTGTTCTGCTTCTCTGATCTTCCAGCATTTACCCCAATAACTGGCCTAGGGGTTGAGTTTTATTAATAAGACTCTTTAAGATTCATGTTACACAGATCCTGTCACCCTGACCACAACAACCTACTCAGTAACACAAAACTAATGCCACCAAAAGCCTCAGTGTTTCCTTCAAGACTTCTATATGGCCAATCAGGAGAGTAGAGCACAGATAGATTCTAGCCTGCAGACATACATCAAGGACTACAAGAATGGCCATTAGCTTTATTATGTATTCATTAGGTTTTTGTCAATTTGACACCAACTAGAGTCACCTGGGAACAGTTGAGGAATTGCCCCTAAAAGATTGGCCTACAGACAAGTCTCTGGGACATTTTCTTGACTGATGATTGATGTGGGAGGCCCAGCCCAGTGTGTGTGGTCATGGGTTGTAAGAAAGCAAGCTGAGTGAGCTAGGGCAGTAAACCAGTAAGCAACCTTATTTCATGGCTTCTGTTGTCAGCTCCTGCTTCTGGGTTTCTGATTGAGTTCCTGCCCTGACTTCTCTCAATGATGGACCCTTTCCTACCCAAGTTGCTTTTGGTCATGGTGTTTTATCACAGCAACAGAGAGTAAACTAGAAGTGGGATGAGGATTTAAGTTCTCACATCCCACCCCTAATCTCCCCAAAGAATGCCACCAAATGGGGTCAAATGCTCAAATACTGGAACCTATGGGGGGCATTTCCTCATTTAAACTGTTACAATAATGTTATAGTTAATAAACTTGATTCTTTTAAAAACACATTACGAATATCCCTTTGTCTCATGTTCACTAGCTAAATCAACCTATCTGAAATAGAATTTTAGATGAGAGCTAATGGCAGCCTGCATTAGTTACCATGGGCACCCAAAGTTGTTTCTTCCTACCAACTTCAGCTCTTGATCTTAGCTACCAGCATTGGCTCTGCTAAGTGAGAGGCCATTCCCATACTGTGTCTGTTTGCTAGCTGCACTGTGACTACCAACATACAATATGTTTTGAAATCACATTTTAAAAAACCAGTAAAGAAACTAATGGTATCTGCATGTCAGAAAGTAAATTCATGGTACCAAATCAAATCATACTGCTTTTGATAGACAATTTATGTCTTTTGTGGAAAAAAAAATCAAGGCATTTTCACCAATAGGTTGGTACGAAGTTTTATTTTGCAGATTAAAGTGGCATATGAAAAAAAAAGAGGTACACTGTTCCCCAATAGAAGTAAAGATCAACTACTTTTGTTGCATGCTGGTTCATCAAGATGTAAGTAAAGGGGTCCTTGAAACTGTTGACACAGTCTACGAGGCCGGTAAACAGCTGCTGAACTATACTTGTGGATTAGTGACATATACTAGTCCCCCACAAAACCTATAATCAGTTTTTTCACTTCCTCAGATTCTTTCAATTTATGTTCTATCATTCTTGAAGTGAGGCAATCAAAACTGGATGCAGGTGTTCCATTTATAACTCCAACTTTTAAAAAACACTCTTGGTTTTCTTGCCTGCTGCTAAGCAACAGGATGGCATCCTTACTGAGATATCTGTCATTCCATTCTCATTTCCCACTCCACATATTTTTTTTTCCTCCAAAAAAAGTGTACACAGGTTCAAACGGTTAACAATAACCCAGACAGTTCTAGGAAATGCACAGGACTTATCTGCAAGGCACTCCTAATGCATAAATCAGATTACAAATACTGAAAAATACAAATTACAAATCAGTAAGTGGTAAAGAGATTTCATTGTTTTCAAATGAAGCTGCCAAGTTTCTAAAGTAAATTTTCTATGATCTTATGTACTTTTACAAATTTAACTATATCACTGTGGATAGCAAACATAGATTCAAATCTGACTATAAATATTGTTCTGGGCTTTATCTTCTGTAACTTCAATTTCAGCATCTATGAAATGGAAATACTGCCTACTCTCGCTGGAATGGTCAGAGTTAAATATCAATACAGAGTGTCTGGCAAAGCAAACAGAATACATCCCCAATTTATCAATCTTTAGAAATAAAACATGTCTTCAAACCCCTCTAAGTCTCTGTTTATTATACTCATAGACTTAAGTTTTACAAAATTACACAGCATACTATACTTACTAATATGATTTATATAGAAACTTAAAATATAACTTTTATTGTACCATAATTTGACATCTAGCATCACTACTCTATACCAGACTCAATACTCTGCAATATTGATATTTCCTTATTTTTTATTTTGTAGGGTAAAGGTTGAAGTGGCACAGTGGTACATACCTGTAATCCTAGTCACTCAGGAGATAGGGACAAAGAGACAGCAAGAGCTCAGAAGTTGGAGGACAGCATGGACTTCATAGTGAACATGTCATCTTAAGCAATTAAACATGGCACTGTGAAATTTATGTATGGTCCTTTAAAAACAAAACAGTCTCTCCTAGAAAGCTCAATTTCAACCTTTTCTCCTCATATACATCCCCAGGGCAATGACGTGCATTTGAAATCAGATTAGAACACGTTGCTGGTGATTGTGTAGAAAGAGGCCAGTCCCCTTATTGCCTTCTTTATCTCCTTTATTTCCATCCACCAGTTTCACTAACCATTAGGCCATTCACAGGAGGTGGGCACAGAAGGGCAGAGGTGACAAGTGCTTTACTAAGAAATAAGGCACATATCTACAGACTGACTGGAAAGAAAGCGGCTGACAGAACTCCTCCTCTTCTTCACAAGGCATGACCTGGTGGCCATGCAGGACTCCAGTGGAGAGCCCCAAAGGAGGAAGTAATAAAAAAAAAACAGTCACAGTCTATCGGTCTCTTGAAGTGAATTTAAGAAAACCATAGACTAATAATTCATTGACAATTAGGTCACGAATATATAACATTTCAAAAGTTTATTTTCACAAATCATCACCAATATAAGATGCCCTGCAAGTTTGGTTTCACCTTATTTTCTTTTCAAAGACATCTTTAATAGTTAAGTATATCACATTTCTTCTTAAAGTCAAATAATCAAAGAATTGAAGAAAGAGGTATTCGAGGGACCAAGACACCACAAGAAACTGGTCTACAGAATAAACTAACCAGAGCCCATAGGGCCTCACAGAGACTGAACAAAAGATCATGTATGAGTCAGATGGACATGCTCTGCACATATGTTATGGTTGTGTAGCTTGGTATTCCTGTGGGACTCCTAACAGTGAGAATGGGGGTGTCTCAGACTCTTTTGCCTACTTTTGGAACCCTTTTCCTCCTCTTGGGTTGCTTCATTCAGCCTTGTTATGAAGGTATGTGCTTAGTCTTATTGTCACTTGATATAACAAGTTTGGTTGAGATCCCCAGGAGGCCTGCCCTTTTCTGAAGGAAAAGGAAGAGTGGATCTGGGGGAGAGGAGGAGATGAGGTGGAAAGACTGGGAGGAGGGGAAACTTTGACTGGGATGCAATATATGAGAGAAGAATGAATGAATGAATGAATGAATGAATGAATGAATGAAAGGAATGGATATCAGGGGCTATAATTTTGTTCAGAAAAAAGCCAATCATTACAAAGTTTGAAAGGTGGGCAAATAAAGAAAAAAAAAAATCCCCAAATTGTAAAAGAAAGCCTTGTAACTGATTACTGTTTTGTCCTTTAAAACAATTACGGAATGAATTATAAACTTAAGGAAGTCAGAGTAAGGATAATAAAATCTAAATATTATAAAAGCACCATGGGAGCTCATGATAAACTGTGTAGTAAAATAACACTATAACTATGCAATTAGTAATTTCCTTATATCAAAAAGGTAGATAATCTTTCAAAGTTCAATGCGAACGAATTACAAAGTTTTTACATGCAAAAATTCTAAGTAAAAAGTTTTTTTAAAGCAATGCATTGAAAATATAAATAAATAAATGAGGCATTATCTTATTCAGAAGGTTTCAAACTACATAGCACACTGACCAATAAAGTACAGATTTGCTTAAATCTTAAAATAACTATAGTTTATTAATCTAAATTATATAGTCACATAAATTATAACTATCAAGCACAATAGCATAAAGCATATACATCAACAAATTGTATGTTAATATTATATATAGCAAGTATAAAACCATGGCATTTCAGAATGGATGACCTATTTAAGAAAAGACAGTTGAAAAACTTTTGAATAGTTGAAAATTTTACACCCACATAAATGATGGCTCACCTTTCCACAGACCACTGAAACATGGGATAGCTTTAAAGTGGTACTCAGGACAATCTTCTCATTTTACAATTAAAAATGTCTCAGAATGGGAGAATGACTTAGCCTAGATCACAAAGGTTACTACTGGCAGGATCATAACTGGAATACTCTTCTTCCTATGATCCCCGATCACCTCTTAAATTCCAATTCAACAATCTGCACCAAACTGTTCCTAACTGCATTTGGTCAAAGCTCACATACACAATTTCAAGCTTCTATAAATTATAGAAGGAAAGTGATAGTCAGTATCCCCCATGAAACCAAGTGTCTACTCTGATCTACTGCTAAAATGCAATAAGCCTACGTGTTTTTTAAAGTGCATTCTGTCTATTCACATTTATTCAAGTTACTTCCAATCAAAGAGACAATTTCCTAAATACTTTACTAAACTGTGATAGCCTAAGCCTGATTAAGAATGAAAAGATCACAACTAATCTCAGTGAAGACAGCAGATGTAACCAACATGTACAAGCATAGACCTTACTGTGAATCAAGCTCTGCAGTAAATGCTTTGCATACACGAGAACATTGAATCCTTACAGCCTTTCAACACGGTGTATGCCTCCAGTTTATAAAAGGGAAGTTCAGGGAGATAATAACCTCAAGGTACACAGTAGGAAGTGATCATCAGCATCCACAACCAAGTAATATGGTTCCAGAATACTAGAAAACCAACCTAGCTACACACTAACTTTAAAAAATATAGAGGCAGTGTGGAGTACAGCTTTGTGGTAGAGGGTGTGTTTGTTCTGGGTTCAATCCCCAGCCCCCAAACATCAACAACAAACCACAAGGAATTACCCAGCAATATAAGGACTGTGTTAACTGAGGTCCAAAATTTCAATATATTTTATATAAAGTCTTAATTTAAAAGGATATCAAAACCACTTATTAAAAAGTAATACTAAAAAGTATAAAAACAGTAAGCTGTATGAGATGTTGTCAATTTAATTTACTAAGAGTTCCAAGCACCTGAAACCTAATAGGTAGTCAAATATTTGTTATGTGACTAAAAAAAGAAATATTAGAGATTCCCACTGCATTAGGAAAAACAGTGACAAATCTCTTACAATTCTATGATTCTACATCATTTACAAAATTCTACCTAATAAGTAATACTTCGAGTCCTAGAAAAAATATTAATTTCCAGATTATGTAACTATAAGAAAATCCAAAAGTTGTAAGTGAAAAATTACTAGATTATAAGCATCAGTAAGGGGGACAGAAAAGAGAAAAATACATTTAAAGATCCAAATTCCCCTATATATTAATAATAGCCAGTGAAAATTAAATAAAAGGGAAAAATGGCATCTGAAAGTGTAACATGCAACCCATGAGTAGAACCAGAATTACTTAGTATCTAAGTGAAGAAAACCACAATGTGTCTTTAGATGTAAAACAAGACCTACATGAGCAGATGGGGAGCTTTATCACAGAGAGCAAAATGAAATGCAATGACTTCTAAATGAAATCCCTGAGGAAAGATATACCAGGTAGAATAAGCACATAGACACACTAAAAGTTTTTGAATAGAATAGTGAGGAAAGGCTTTTCCTACACAGTAAAACACTATACTAAAAAACTCATGTGATAATGTTACACAATCTTTAATAGTTGGTTATACTCTCTAGGAACTTCCTAAAATACATTACATATAATTCAGCACTCATAATGACCCAATGAACTCTGTATTTTTATCTTAGAGAGAGAAATTGAAATATTAGGATGCTGAATAATTTGGACCAAGTAGCATTCAAGACATGTAAAGGTCCATTATAGTGGATAATACCATTTCAAGAAATATAATTTTATTCATTCATTTAGTAAGTATTTGTTGATGGCCAATTGTGACCAAATCTATTCTAGAATATGGAAACAGCATGATGAAAAAGAAGGGCATCATTCAACACCATATATAAAATTATATGTCCTAATGTGAAGAGACAGAATACAAGAAGGAAAATAATGACCATGCTAGAGCATTGTAGAGATGCTGAAAAGGAAGTAAAACTGGGTAATATAAGAGGTGTGAATCAGAAAAGAGGCTTCCTTTTCAAGAAGCCATCTTTTAAAAGTTTAAATGAGCTAGAACTTGGATAATTATTAAAAAATGCAATATGCCGGGAATATATTGCGGATAAAGAGATGAATGAAGGCCTGAGTTGGGATTAAGTAGGAATGCTGAAAGAACCCAAAGCAGGCCTCCATGTCTGGAGGAGAAGGAATAAGTAAACAGGAAGTCACTGTTTATTATGGGACCTTTGCATTTCTCCTTTAGTCTAGAAGGATCACTGTCCCGTAACGACAACAGTAAGCAAATGGAAACCATATATAGAAGACTGTTACTAGATAGACATTTTATAAAATGGACATGCCTAGAAAAGTAAAATCTCGATCATTTAGAGATGGTTAGTAAACTGTAGTGTAATTCACAATACACAATTAATGCAAAGTCAGAAACTAGCACATACTGGCCTGGAAAGATGTCCTACAGATGTATGTGAAGAAAGCAAGCATATATATGACATGATTCTGTTTTACTAACATGAGAATTTGGAACCAGGGTGCCATTAATTTTACCGCTATGGCTACTTCTAACACCATGCATTTTGCTTCCTCCCAACCAAGCACAAGTCCTCCTGCATGGCACCTGCTGGCCCCTCCCTCTAAGTCATTCCCTTGGCTCACTCCCCCACCTCTGCTCATTTCTTTCCCTAGGATCATGAGGACCATCCCATCAGTAACATTTAAAAGTTTATCATTTAAAGCCAGAATATATTATAATTTTGCTGCAACTAACCAAGTTCTAATGATTCTAGAGTATATAGATGATACCATAACCTTAGCTTATAAAGGAGAAATCACATGAATAATTGAAGGCAATTAAATATTAAGCTGGATGTTCATTAAGAAAAACACAAATGAGTTACTCTTACCTCTATTTTCGTCCGATAGAGAATGAGCCGCTTAAGGCTGCATAACTTGGCAATGTGACCGAAAGCCTGAGGTGGCAGTTTGTCACAGGACGAGAGATTTAAGTCTTGTAGATTTGGGCACATTTCGGAAATAACCTCCAAACAAGTTTCATTAAGGAAATGGCTGCAAGATAACTCAAGGCGTACTAATTCAGATCCACACACCTTTAGAAACCTGTGAAAATAATATTCCATGGAAATTATATAAAATTTGTAAAATATTTTTGCAAGAACTTTGAAATTATATCACCTCCTTAACAGACATGCTTAGGAGAATAGATTCTACTGAATAAAACACATAACTTGATTCACTGAACTTCTTACTGCATGCTGAAATGTTCATGGCTAAGGTAAATCAAGTTGAGAAAGTAATGGATTCACAGGGAACAAAGTCAGTTACTATTAAGTGCAAATTAAGATGGCAGAGAAGACAACTCTACTTACCTGTAATTCACATCTGAGTTATAAAATCAAAAGTATAAAACCTAGGCTCTTGAGATATATCATTCTCTAACAATGCCCATTCAGAATGGGGTAATATCTTTTGAATAAAGCACACAAAATGACAGGTTTAATTAAATGACTTTGAAATCAGTCAGACTGGCTTCCTTTTAATTCAGGAAATATCTAGATTGCTTAACTATACTATGTTCCCCTAGCTGCTGCCATTGAGTAACTGAACAGCTTGATTTCAGAATTAATATAAAATATCCAATTGTAACTTCCCACAAATACATAGAAATATGAAAAGATAAAAGAATAGAAAAATGTTTCATCAGAAATCACATTATTTATCTTGACTGCATGAAAATTGGTGTTGAAATGTTTGTTCAGAGCTGTCACAGAAAACAATCTAAGATCCAGTGTGAATGTGAAAGTGTGCAAATCTTTGAAGCTTGTCAATTGAGCAAGCTGCACCCTCGCACACGCACCCACGACCCCGGCCAGCACTACTTCAGTGCCACACAAACATTAGCACTCTCAACTTCCATCACAACTTTTCTCTAGGCAATTTAAGAACCAATGAAATGCACATTCAAAATAAAATCCAACTAAATCAGGTAAGTCACACTTTAAAAATGACATGGGCTAGATATCAAATATGGATAGTTTTCTTTTGTCCTGTTGGACTCTTTTTTCTATCAATTACCGAGGTGCAATGCTGGAGTGTGTGTGTGGGGGGGGGGCAGTTACCCACTGTCTTAGTCAGGTTCTATTGCTGTGAAGAGATACCATGACCATGGCAACTCATACAGGAAAACATTTAGTTGGGACCCTCAGGGTGCGAAGCATGGTGGCATGCTGGCAGACATGGTGTTGAAAAGGTAACTGAGAGTTCTACATCCGAACAGGCAGGCAACAGGAAGGGAGGAGAGCAAGCCACTAGGCCAACTTGGGCTTCTGAAACCCCAAAGCTCACCTCCTCATGACACACTTCCTCCAACATGGCCATATCTCATAATCCGTGTCAAGTAGCGCCACTCCCTGATAACCAGGCATTCAAATACATGAGCCTATGGGAACATTTTTATTCAAACCACCACACTGCATCTCATCATTTTCTGTTATCAAAGGCACACTTGAAGAGTACTTACCATATTGCTTCACGGTTTTGAACATTATATAGTATATGAAAGCAGTTTGCAAAGCAAAGCACCCCACAAACATTAAAAATCTAAGATAAACTTTGAAAACTTGGTGTGTCCAGGAGTGCAGTTGGAAGATGACTTTGTGAAGTCAAGTCTCTCCAGCTTTCTGCTGCTCCTGGGGATGGGGCTCAAGTCATCAGGCTTGTGCAGCAAGGACTTTTACCAGACTGAGCCGCCATCTTGCCACTCCAGACCTCACTTTTAAACAAAAAAATTTGGTTGTTTCTGATTATCTTTAAATAGCATAAAAGCTCCAGTAGCCCACACATTTACATGTGAAATACCCATTCCTTGCTAATCTTCTGCAATCTGTATTCAGCTCTTCCTAATTCACCTTTTCCTTTCAAACTCTAAATTCAAACAGCCTGTCTTATTAGTGTGATTATCTGTGACATTTCACACAACTGCTCTCCCCTTCCTTAACACTCTGATGCTTCCCCTGTGACTCGGTTACCTGGCTCTCCTACAGCTCTATTTCCTCTGCTAATTATATTACCTAAACTGCAGTCTTCATCCAGCTCTTTCATTCAATCAGTAAATATTTATTGAAGTTCCACTATGACATGCAGTGTATGCTGGGAGACATCCTGGATTAAACACAGTTCTCACTTTCATAAAGCTGACTTACATTTTAGTGAGAGGAAACTAGAAACAAAGAAATAAGTAAAACAGACAATATATTAAAGAGTAAAAAATGTCAAGGGAAAATAAAAGCAAAAAAGTGCAATAGAGGCGTGCTCAGAGAAGTCTCAGCAAATGAGCAAGGTAGGTCTGACCCAAGAGGAGGTAACCCAAGCAGGCACCAGAGAAGGAATATTCTAGGCAAACGGAGGGGCAAGTGTACTGTGGGGCAGAAACTGATGCCGGAGGCCCAGGGTGAAGAGCAATGAGGACATCAGAGGCAGGAAACACTTTCCTGTGTCACTACAAAGGCCCTGGCTTTCATTTGGGGAGAGAATCTTTGGGCAGAGGAGTGATGTCATGCCTGGGTTCTACCAATATTGTACTGGTTTCTGTATAATTTAACTAAGAGGAACAAGGGCAAGAGCAGGATGCCTTGAGGACACCCCAGCACTTACAGAAGAAAGGAGAGCCCACTGGATCCACAAGGTAGTACCAAACATGGTGACAGCCAGGTTCTGAATCTCCTTCCCAAGGTGGCAGTGCTGAATGGTGAGAGACTTCCAACACACCAGATCCAACTCCAGTACAGTCTGTTTTCCATTGCCTTTTAAGTACAATTCACTTATTTATTAACATTTTATACTGAGTTCTATAAGCTTCTTCATGTCCTTCAGCAACTGAAACAGATCCTTGGTGCATATAGTCCTTAGCATTACTATAGGATGATGGCTAGTACTATCAACTTTACAGATGAGAAATCACTGAGAAGACAAGCCTCTGGGTATGTCTATGAGAGATTATCTAGATTCCATTAGCTTCTGGGAATATGTGATGGATTACTGTGTCTATCAGCCTTTAGGCAGGTCTGTGGAGGGTGATCTAGTAACATTGACTGAGGTGGGAAGAGCCAACTTTCCCTGAGGACAGCACTATTCCAAGGGCTGGGGTCCTGGGCCAAATAGAAAGGAGAAAGTTCACTGCAAACCAGAACTCTGCTCTGTGCTTCCTGACTGCAGGCACAAGGGGACCACCTGCTCCAAGCATCTGCTGCCATGACACACTGCACCCAGAACCGTGAGCCAAACAAACTCTTCCTTCAGCTGCTTTTCTCAGGGGATTCTGTCACAGCATCAAGACAAGTAAGAGATACATTTGGCATTTAAAAAGCCGTTGAGTAAATCTTCCAATGATAAAGATCCACTTCATAAATTTAACTGTCCTTTTGTTGAAAGTAGATTTTTCATACAATATATTCTGATCACAGTTTCCCCTTCCCCAACTTCTCCCAGAGCCTCTCTCTATATCCACCCAAAGCCATGCCCTTTCTTTCTTTCTCTCAAAAGAAAACTGGCACCAATAACAAAAACCCAGAAATAAACAGAAAAAAAAGAGCCAAAGAAAGAGCACAAGAAACACATATAGCCACAGCACACACACATTCACTCACACAGAAATCCCATAAAACACAAAATCAGAAACCATAATATATAAGCAAAAGATACTTGTAAGGTTAAAAAAAAATGTCTAGACAAAGCATTATAAGAAAAATAAACTTCCAAAAATACCCTTGAGTTCCTTTTGTGTTGGCCATCTCCTCCTGGACATGAAGCTTGCCCTTGGGTGGGGTTTGTATACCCAGTGATACTCCACTAGAGAAAACGAATTTTTCCTTTGCCAGCAGCTGGCAATTAAAGAAAACTTATGGGTTAGGAACAGACACTTGTGTCTACTTCCCCTCTCAGTGCTGGGGTCCTATCTGACTTTGACCTGTGCAGACCCAGTCTTAAAGTTTTAGTGAGTAAAGGTACTTTTCTTTTCACAGGCTCAAATTACTTCCCCAAATTGGACAAATTAACATTGCTACTTCACTTTGTGTACACATTAGTTATGGTGAGTGATTCACTTATAAATTAGCAATCTAAGAATGAATGTTGGCTTTCAAAAAAATCAAAAGGTCCTATTTTTAATTTAATAATTTCCAAAATGATTTGCAGATTAGCAAAGTTAAACAGAAGTACGTGAACTCTGAGAACTAGATGCATTAGTTTTCTTATCTCTTTATGGTCTTCGCTACTGGGCAAGGCACTTTTATTTACATTTCTTTTTCATACTTAGGTTAGAATGACTTGACATTCCTTTTCTTTCTTTGCTCTCATTATGGAAAACTTTTCCTCCAAAGAACATATAGAGGAGTGCCAAGTTAATCACCAAAAACCTCATCATTAACAGACGGGAAAATTTCAAGCTGATGATAGATGATAGAATTGGAAGGCACAAGGAAGACAATGCCCATTCTTTTTTTCCCTTTTTTTTCTTTTTTCTTCTTTCTCTCTCTCTCTCTCTCTCTCTCTCTCTCTCTCTCTCTCTCTCTCTCTTTCTTTCTTTCTTTCTTTTTGACAAAGTTTTTCTGTATAGTCCTTGCTGTCCTAGAACTCACTCTGTAGACCAGGCTAGCCTTGAACTCACACAGATCCACCTGCCTCTGACTCCTGAGTGCTGGGATTAATGGCATGCACCACCACTGCCAGATGACAATGACCATCCTTATATTACTCTTTTACCTTTCCCCCCTCCTGCCAAGATTCAGATACGCATTACTTTTACTCTGAGTAGGTTAACTAATTTATATGCTCATATTCTCTTTCTGACTTTACATAATGTATCAATCCCACAAAGGCAGCAGCAACAGACTCAACCAACCATGCATGAATCATGTCTTAATGTGCTCCATGGAAGGTTTTTTGTTTTTGTTTTTGTTTTGTTTTTTTTTTTTTTTAGCAGATAATTGAACCCAGGGCCTTGCATTTGCTAGGCAAGTGCTCTACCACTGAGCTAAATCCCCAACCCTGGGACTTTTATTTCAACGAAGTTACACAGATATTTCTGCATTGATCAACTAGTTATTCATCTCGATTATGACATGGGCCATATGACTTGGAAGGAAAATAACTTACTTCCCCCAGCCTGCTTGTTCTACATTGTGAATTCTCATCTAGTATTACTCGATGTTAAGTTTATTTACTTTTTTTTAGAACTTCCTTTTTAAATTTTTCCCCTTTTATTAAAAATAGATTCTTGCTGGGCAGCACTGGGATACGCCTTTAATCCCAGTACTCAGGAGGCAGAGCTCAGTAGATCTTTGTGAGTTTGAGACCAGCCTGGTCTACAGAGCAAGTTCCAGGATAGGAACCAAAACTACACAGAAAAACCCTGTCTCAAAAAACAAAACAACAAAAGAGATTCTTTTCTCATACACTATATCCTGATTATAGATTCCCTCCCTCTACTCCTCCAAGTTCCTCCCCACCTTCCTTCCCATCTCATTAGAGAAGAACAGGCTTCTACAAGATAACAACAAAACATAACAAAATATAATATAATAAGATAAAACAAAAACTATGACATCAAAGTTGGACAAAACAAACCAACAGAAGGAAGAGCCCAAGAAAAAGTACAAGAATCAGAGACTCTCTCTTACACAATAAACTGGAAGCCATAATATATACTCAGAGGATCTGGTACAGACCCCTGTGAGCCTTGTACATGCTGCCTGTTTCTGTGAGTTCATGAGCTTTACTCATGTTAATTTAAAGGGCCTTGTTGTCTTGGTGTCCTCCATCCCATCTAGCCCTTACACTCTTTCCACTTCCTCTCCTATGGGGTTCCCTAAGCTCTGAGGGGTTTGATTTGATGGAATCATCCCACCTGTGTGTTCCCAGGTTTCTCTCTTTAAGGGTTTTTATGAGCCTACATTTTGAAAGACAACCCTGGATTAGGTCTGCTGCTATGAAAAAGGGGGTTTCTGGAAAGAAATGAATTGCTTATTCTTACAAGCTGAATTAATATGTCTAGAGCAGTGGTTTTCAACCTTCCTAATGCTGTGACCCTTTAATACAGTTCCTCTGGTTGTGGTGATCCCCCCAACCATAAAATTATTCCATTGCTGCTTCATAAGTATAACTTTGCTACAGTTATGAATCATAATGTAAATATCTGATATGTGACTCCCAAAGGGGGTCACAACCCACAGTTTGAGAACCATTACTCTAGAGGAATACATACATAAGGAATACTTTACTAAATAATTTGTACCCTAAAATAATTAACATCACATGAATGAGTATTTTAATGTGAGTTTATTAAAAACAAAATAAAAGGTGGTAATGATCAAAATCTGCCTGATGCATAGAGATAAGAAGAAAATTAGATATAAATGTCCATGGTTTCTGATTTTTAATACTATGTTTTGCTAGCTGCGCCTACAACTGTTATGATACAGCAAACTTAGGATGTTTTTAATTCCAAATAATTCAGAACATTATTTAATATATATGGTCTAAAAAGAAAGCTATTAAGCCCCAAACTTCTTAGTTATTCTACATGGCACTATCCACCAATGGTAGCTGTCCTAGTTAAGGTTACTATTGCTGTGATGAACCGCCATGATCAAAAGCAAGTTGAGGAGAAAGGGTTTACTCAGCCCACAACTCCAAATCATAGTCCATCACTGAAGGAAGTCAGGGCAAGAATCTAGAAGCAGGAGCTGATACAGAGGCCATGGAGGGGTGTTGCTTACTAGTTTGCTCCTCATGGATTGCTTAGCCTGCTTCCTTACAGAACCCAGGACCACTATCCCAGGGATGGGACACCCATAATGGGTTGGGCCTTCCCCAAGCACTAGTTAAAATTTTCATTTGAGACTCTCTCCTCTCTAGTGACTCTAGCTTGAGCCAAGTGGACATAAAACTAGCCAGCACATATAGATAGGAGAGAAACAAGTTTCAAAACTGTATTACTAGAAGCCAACAAGCTAAGAGACAACCACTTATAATATGGGCAGGTAAAAGATAAGCACACAAAAGGTTTTAATATACTCCTCATGCTATAAAACTCAAACTCTGTCAAGACAGCCATTGTGCTTTGAATATGAAATGTCCCTCCTAGGCTCATATGTGTGAATAGCTAGCTGATCCCTAGCTCTTTTGGAAGGTTGGAGAACCTTTGGCACGTGAAGTTTCACTGGAGGTAGTGGGTGACTGGTTGGGGGAGCAGGGGAAGGTGGCTTTATATATCTGATTCCTGTTCTTTCTGCCTCCTCAGTGTAGATGTACAGTCAGCCTCCTCCTCTTGCTCCCATGTCCTCCCCATTTACTGCCATACCTTCCTCACCATCATGGGCCATACCCCTCGAGAACAGTAAAACAAAATACCCCTCCCCCCAAAGAGCATTTTATCTCAGCAACAAGAAAGTAAATAAGGTAATAACCAATAAAGCTCTTGAACCCAAAAAAACATCCAAAAATGTTTCCTGATGAAATGAGTATGAACAGATATAGAGGCCAGGGATAAAATTCTACATCGAGGGAGGGATATCAAAGAGACTCGGCACCTATTGATTTAAACGGCACTGCTAAAGTGGACCCTAGGTTTTTAAGCAGAACATTATGATTAAGCGTTAAAGCACAAACAGGCAGAGAGGCAAGTGAATACACAAGACTTTAGTGTCAGGATGTATAGCAAAGGAGAATTAGATAGAATTGATTTTCACAAGTAATGATATGCATGGGCAGTACCCATAAATCTGGGACTGGAAGTAGGTTTTAATAACTGATTAAAATTTTTCTTTATTCAAATTTAACCATTTTCTTTGTTTAAAGGTTCTGATGATAAAAGGTTCTAAAAGTTCTTTAAAATCTACCCAGTTATAACTTTCACAAATAAGATTTTAGACCACAAATGGCAGCCAGCTTCTTCCCAAATACTCATCCAGAACAGCACCAGTGGTCTCTACCATAAAATGTGCTTTTTTTCTTCGATGTATTATATAAATAAATCTTCACAGGAATGCATATAAATAGAGCACTACTTATTCATAGATGATTCATTAATAATCAACCCATGCATATTTATTGTTTATTCTGAGAAGGCAGCCTCCAAGTCATAATGACTGTCAATTCAGTCAAGTCGAGGAGCCAAAAGCAATCAGCAGACAAAGTTGCAGCATGCCCTACCCTACCTTTCTCTCTTTGTATTTAAATACATTTCTAAATGAGAACAGAGGCTGTACCGAAAGAAATGCTGGCAATGTATGGTTTGGCTAGATGACGTACTGCAGTAAGATATGGGTAACTGAAATGGATAGTAGTCTGTGACCATGCAGACAGCCCCAGAACAACAAATTTAGGTGAACTGAAAACCCGAAGCAGAACTGCTGATGAGAAAGCAGACCGGAGCCCGAACTGCAAACAAGACCCTACCCACTGCCAGTCTAAATAACCAGCACTGTTGAGATTCCTCCTCACAGCTGAGGCTTCTTCTCTTGCTTATTTCAAACTACAGTTTCTAAAAACTTGTTTGATATAACTTTTACAGTGCACTCACTGTTGTTATGATCATACACATCACTGTGTAAAAGACACACCTCGGTTTCTCAACACCATTTTCCTTAATGTCTATATACAGTCACTAGCTGCCACCCTGGTTTTTTGTTTTGTTTTTGTTTGTTTTGTTTTGTTTTTGTTTTTCAAGACAGGACTTCTCTGTATAGCCCTGGCTACCCTGGAACTTACTCTGTAGACCAGGCTGGCCTCTAACACAAGACATCCACCTGCCTCTGCCTCCCAAGTTCTGGGATTAAAGGTGTGAGTCATCACCGTCCAGTGTGAGTCATCACCGTCCAGTATCCTGTCATTTTCAATGAAAGTATGCAAAGACTATGCTTACATGTTTATCTTCATAGCTTTTTCTTCATTTGTAGAAGGAAGTCCTATATTAGATGTCACAAATATCTTTTTACATGGTCAATAATACCTGCTACCATGCCTTGACACATAAGGTGAAAACAGTTAAGGATCTACTTAAAATTGTTTTTATTACACTTATTTGTCATAAGGGTTAATATGTTTGGGTGCATGCACAACTTAGTGTCTGTGAAAATCAGAGGACAATTTGAGGATTCCATTTTCCCCTTCTGTCTTGTCAGTTCCAGAGATCCAACTCAAGTTTTCGGCAAAGGCAGCAAGAGCCCTTATCCACTAAGTCATCTTGCCAGCTCCTAACTTCCTAATTAATTTTAATAACAGAAAATTAATTTCTCTAGTGGAAATCACTGAGGCAAGAGCTGGGCCTTTATAATGTAAACCATCTTTACTGATACCATTTGTTCCATCTCATATTGTTTGACTTAAGTTTATGATCAACAGTATATGCTCAAAACAGCCATAATTAGTTTCAGTTCTTATCAGTCTTATTAGCAGTGAGGAAAATTTACAGATGGAATGTTTGAGACAGAGAGAACTACCATTGGAATTCAAGGACCCAACAGAGATACTTGGCCTTTGAAGTACTTTGGAAGAACAGTGGAAGGTCTCAGAAGTGGCCTCAGAAGCAAAGTTCATCTGGCTTCTCCTGCCTGCTTATCTCTTCCCCTTAGACAGAGTCACAAAAAGCAGTATTCCTCTTACCCAAGACAGGTTAGAGAAATTGAACTTCATCCTCCCAACTCGTAACAAAACCTAAACCTGTTATTCTAACCTTTCCTTACCTTCCTGTCCACAGTCAAGATCTCTGGCTGGCCCTACCAGCACAGCCCCGCAATCTCAGCTGCTTAGGGGGCAGAAGCAGGAAGATTCTAAGCCAGATATCTACTTGATTACAAAGCAAGTTCAAAACCACCTGGGTGGCTTAGCAAGACATTGTCTCAAAATAGAAAGTAAAATAACAGTAACAAGAAGAGCTAGGGATATACAGATCAGTTCACGAGCATTTGCTTGGCATGAATGAGACCTTAGGTTCAGCCCCAGCAACAGGATAAAGGAACATTTATTAATTTGAAATAACAGAGAGTGTCTCCAAAGTTTCTCCTCCATGTTTGACTTTATGGAAATGATGAGATCATATGGCACATACAAGAACAATCATCAAGGTTAAGATAAAAGCACCTGTTTGTATCCTAGGAAAAATTACTATGGCATTACTAAATGAATATGCACTTCTGCTAGCTTTCGAATGTTTAACAGGTGACATTTAATAGTAAGGAAACTAAATGCTTAAATAGAAAGGAGCAGAAACACCTGGGCAGGTCTGCAAGCGCCGTCCTCTATTTAGCATGCAATTTCATTTTCAACATAAT
This sequence comes from Onychomys torridus, assembly GCF_903995425.1. Lineage (NCBI taxonomy): Eukaryota > Metazoa > Chordata > Mammalia > Rodentia > Cricetidae > Onychomys > Onychomys torridus. The sequence goes on along the minus strand of NC_050444.1, from coordinate 44,913,538 downwards.
TAGCTTAAATGAGCTTCTAAATTTGGGTGATGTATTGCACATGTAATTAAGATTTAATTAAAAATGTTCTGTAATAAATTGTTTTCCATTTCTGACAAATCACATTAGAGAGGTAGATTTTGATTTGGAAATAGTTTTTTAAACGTGTTAATCATCTGTGCTGAAAATATGAGAAAGAAAAAAAGCAGTTCAGTTGAAAGTCACTTGAGATTTAAATAAGAGGTAAAGGATACAGCTGGCCCTTACATCATTATGAAGTTTAACTGAAGAGGATAGTTCACTCATTCGTTTTTATAAACATTAATATTCTAACCATGAACTTGATTTTTTTTGATTCTTATAAAATATACAAATACAGTTTACTGTACTGTGAAAGTACTTACATACAAGTCTAGTCTCTTGATAAAAAGCTTCAAGAAAGTTTTGTAACTACCTGCTAAATCCTGACACGGAGATGAAACCCCTGTTGCCAGTCCAAGACAGATTAAGCCACTGGACGAGAGCACATCGAGCCTGTAGGAACTCCAGTGAAGTATCGTCTAGCTTCGCCCAGTATGGCTGCAGATTGAGGTGGATATACTGCAGAGGATCGCAGCAATGCTGGTGGAGAAGTCTGCAAGTCTGTGCTAATCTACACAGGTCTGGTAGTGAAAGATGGTTCAGAATCAGTTGAATGAGCTATATAAAACAGAAAGCCAAGATCATCAAGAGTGAAGGACGGTATCACTTTTTTCAAACACAGAATGTGGTCTAATAAAGAGCAGTATCACAGTTTCAAACAATATCTTCACAAAACAGATGAATCAACATTCACCGAAGTGTCCAATAGAAACATACTACACACACATTAGATTTTACTTAATTTAAAAACTGCTCAAATTCTCAACTCATGTTGACAACTCATTTCATACTGTACAAAGATACATACACTGGTAATTGGTGGATAATAAAGATGTTCATAGACAACATTATCTACATGCCGGTCACTGGTGAGAACAACAGAAAAGAACTTCCACTCGGTTCTGGTGGTTTCAGTAAGCAGGATGTTTTCCTAACACTGACAAAGATAAGCACACAGTGTCATTGAAGACCTACCAGGTCCTGACTCCAGAGAGCAAGTAAACTCCTGCTACACAAGTGCCATTTATAGGTGGGGGCAAAGCCGGTGAAGAGTCCAGTGGTGAGAACGGGGTTACCCAGAGCTTCACTGGACTACAGAAAAGGAATGAGGACTATAGAAGGGATTCAAACTACAGTGGCACAGCGAGCTTTGTGAAAGAAAAAGAGTAACCACACAGGGTGCTCCGGGAAGCTGGAAGGAGATAGCTAGGAGCTGAGAACTGAATTCCGGGACAGGAGGAAAGAGGAATCCCACCGATGGCAGCTAGCAGCAATGATGGGGCAACACTCACCATCAATGAAGGGGAGACAAAAGATAACTTGAATTACAATTATCTCTTTGAACTAGTCTAAGATTTGTTTTCCAGTTGGGGCTTTCTAAACTAATTTTCAAGAACAATGTCTTAAGTGGCCTAAACTGAACCAAGAATCATAATGAAAAATTGTGTATTTGCTTAATGATAAAAAAATCTTTAGATGAGAGAAGGTAAGTTTTTTAATTTAACACAAACTATCTATCTGAATTTTCTCCGTAAGTAATTATACCATTTAGCATAAATGATCTTCTTCAACTGATCATATAAATTCAGTATTAATGTTCGATCAGAATTTCACTGTTTTGTACCAAATATTTTAACATTCAGATGAACAATAGTCTTTAAAGTTTCAAGGGTATTTATAAAACAAGAGCAGTTGTTGGTTAACATGTTGTATCTAATAAGGTTTGCTAATTACTTTTAGCATTGAACTTGGCTGTAAAAATGACTTGAGGATGTGGTACGTTTGCATACATACTTATTAGAAAAATAGAAATAAAAATTATTTGCATAAAAGCTAAAAAGATTCTCTTTGACCAATACTTAGTCCATTTTCTAAACTTTCTCCTGGGCCTATTTTTTGCTACTTTATAAAATCCAATTTTACAAAATGAACAAAATACAAAATCATTAAGTTAGCAAGAATCCTAACCATCCTCCATGATGATATAGGTATAGTTGGGTTACCTGTCTCTAAGTACAGATCCCATTATTTCAGGTCAGCTTAAACCACCCCTTCTCCTGATAATGCTTTTTAGCACTTTCCCATCCCCTGATTCTCAACCTGCTCACTAGTTTTAAGTGCCCATGATGCAATCAATAAGAGCCCACTGAAGAATCCCTATCATACCCAAACAATTTAACAAATTTCCATCATCCTGATAGCCTTGTTAACATATACAAACAAAAAACATGCAGGTAAAAAATTAGAAAAGCCAAACCAGAAGAAATGTGGAAAATGAAGTAACACTTCCCCAACACCAGAGGAAAGCACTACTGATAGTTCTTTTCTGATCTCTTCCAGATAAATGACCTTCTATTCTTGGTTATGCACTAAAACAATGAGACTACATTCACTGCTTAGCATCTTGCTTTTCTTATCCAATGACATATCCTGTAGATCTTTATCTGTACACACAGACTTACCTTATTCCATTTCACACACGTGACAAAAGAACAATAAAAGAGTTGCTTATTGATGTATTTCCTGCTGTTTTCTTATTGCAAATAATATTGCAGTATCCTTGTGTGTATGTATGCATGTTCATCTTGGCAAACTGGCAATATATCTTTAGAGTAAGTTGCTCTTCTGAATGTTCACATCAATTTATATATTCATAGTGTATACAAGTATCCATTCACTTACATATCTGACAATACTGGTATTAAACTTTACCATTCTGCAAGGCACAAGGGCAGCAAACACACTGAGCTGTCTTTCTTCCTCCTCCTCCACCTCCTCTTCATCCTCCACCACCTCCTCTTCATCCTCCACCACCTCCTCTTCCTCCTCCACCACCTCCTCTTCCTCCTCCACCACCTCCTCTTCCTCCTCCACCACCTCCTCTTCATCCTCCACCACCTCCTCTTCCTCCTCCACCACCTCCTCTTCATATTCCTTTCTACTTTTGCTACCATTGTAATTACAGAAATTTAATCCCAAATGTTTTCTTCTTTCCTCCTGGTCTATTCAAGGACTCAACTATTTATCTATCTACCATTTCTCTCATTTCAATAACCTTCGATGTGAACCAAGTTTTCTTCTACAGTTTAAGTGTGTATGTTAGAATGAAAGTGAGAATCATGGCCACTTTTCCAGAATTTTCTTCATTATTTTCATTTTCGTGGGTGAACTTTTCAAATAAAAAAAATCTGTTTTTATTTCAGTTGGGACTTCATTAAACACACTGCAACTTTAAGAAAAGTTGACACAGTGTTTGAAGGAGCCATGTGTATGTGGATACACATGCATGGCACTTTTGTCTTATTGTATCCTTCTTGTCAAGGGCAATGTATGACTTAACATTTAATCTTTTATGTCCCAGGAGTTTCTAAAGCTATGGGTATTTATCTATAACTCTGACATCTGTCAACCAATTTTTATTTCCAAATTCTCCTGAATATTCTAATATATAATCATCTTGTCTGCAAATGATTTTATAGCCTACTTTTCAAAAATTACACCTCTTATATCTGTCTCATGTCTATAGTACTAACTAAAACTTTCAGAATAGTATTAAATAACATTGTTTGTAGATTCAATTTAATTCAATTCACTTAATATGAGCCATGAAGGTGAGATACATATGTAGTTTCAAAACTTTAATAAACCTATTTTTTAAAGACATAGTCTCATTCTGTAGGCTTGGCTGGCCTGGAACTCACTTTGTAGACATCTCAATTCAGCTACATTTTTCAAGTGTCTCAAGAGTACATAAGGCTACTGGCTACTAGCCAGCACCTGGTATTTCTAGTGTTTCATAACTATATATTAGCTAAGTTAGCAAACAACAAAGTACTTACTTTAAAAAGTAGATAAAAATACAGATACCTTTCCAGCTTTGATTCTGCCAGCTAGTTTTGCTACCTACTAGAGTAGACCCTGAGATTTTGTCCTTTTGACTTAGTGCTGTAGTATTATCATCTTGACTCTCTAATAGAAAAATATGCTTAAATACCAGGAATAAATCTTTGAAGATCTTTGTATTACTTTAAAATAATTCTATTTTGCATTATTTTACTTGTGTAGCAATAAATAAATATTAACAAAATGGTCTGAAGTTATCTATTCTTGTTTAGTCTTATACAGTAATACTGGTTCATAAAAATTAATTTTTCTTTATTATATGTAAGTTTAATATTGATAGACTGTTAAATGCTTGAAAGAAAATATGAATTATCTGACCTTGGCAAATGAGGTACCTTAAAATTTACAGAATAATGTATTTTTTAACAAAAATATTCAAATTAATTTTCATAGAATTCTTTTCTTTCTCTTTCTTTCCTTTCCTGAGACAGGGTCTCACTATGTAGCACTGGCTGGCGTAGAACTCACAGAGATTCATTTGCCTCTGTCTCCTGAGTGCTGGGTTAGGGTATGTACCACCATGCTAGCTCCATAGAACTTTTAAATAGTTATTGTAACAAGACATTCTGGACCAGAGGATGAATTGCTCATTTCTTCCTGGTGAGTCAATACTTAAACAAACCCTAGCATCTTCTGGCACAGTCCAAACCAAAGCCTCCATATTAAAAGGTATATACTATGTGAAGACATAAAATATTAATATATGATATTCTGATACTTAATATAACCTTTTGAGAAAATATCAAAATATAAAAAGAATGAAAAGTCACTAAAACTATGACACTAATATGTGAAGGAGCTGTTTTGGAGTTTGATTAAATAAAAGATGACAGATTTTAGACCAAATAGACACAGCTCGTAATCGTCACTAATATAGTATCTACTGTGTATTAAGCTGTGCTCATAGGGACATCTTAGCATAAAGCACCTTTAGAGGAACACAATGAACAGAGGATGTGATGTATTCAAATGGATCCGAAACCTAGCTGATCTACTGGCTCTTGAACCTCAATCTAGTCCATGAGACTGTTCAGCCCATTTTACAACACTGATTCTTTACCTGACACCCTTTTTCATCAAACCTAATCAGTGCCCCTTCAAGAATACCAGTTCTGTCTCCTGGCTTCTTCTACAGAGTATGTTGTATCATGTATTTGAAACTCTCTACAAACTCTTACCTTTTACCATATAAAGCAGCTAAAATTTTACAATCCATTCCACAGAGATCTTCCTATTCTACTGAAGCTCCCCCATTGCTTCCTTTCACTGAGGCAGATTATACCTACAATAAATTTATACACACCTTCTCTCTCATTTATATCTCTTTTTGTTTGTTTGTTTGTTTGTGTTTTTCAACAAAGGGTTTCTCTGTGTAGCCTTGTCTATCCTGGAATTCACTCTGTAGACTAGGCTGGCCTCCAACTCATAGAGATCTGCCTGACTCTGCCTCTCAAGTGCTGGGATTAAAGGCATGCCCTACCACTGCCTGGCTCACTTAGATGCTCTTAATTGTGGAATAAAACACAAATATAAAATTGCCTGAATATTATGGGCAATTTCTGGAATATCAGCTATTATTCTATATACTTCTCTTCCATTCAAAAAGTTATACAAAAAGTGTAAAGCATGAAATTATAATCATGTATCTTCTCTAGATTTTTAGCAAATATTTACTAATTCAAAATTATCCAAATCCCCATCCCAATCAATTTTACTAAGCACTAGAGAATCACAGCACCTTACAGCCCCTGGCTGGCTGGGAAAAAGTGCAATGCTCTTGGTAAACTCTGAGGATGGTCTTTGATGCAGTAGAGCAGGTGGTTCTGCAATGCAAGCAGTCCTACAGCTGCTGTCTGTGTGCATGGGGCATCTCCCACACTTTCCTTGTCAGCTCTAACTGCAGGCATGCAGAAATACAGGCTACAGCCGTTCTTCTCACCTCTGAATAGTCACTTCTCTCTGCCTCCATCACTCCTTTTAATGCTATAAACTAGGTAGTATTAGGTTTGGATAAAACTCAAAATCATTTACAATATATTAAATCTAAATTCCCATCTTAACCATTTTTGGAAGTAGGTAAAAATGAAAAGTGATTCACTTTCTAGAGGTGAACTGCTGCCAAATAGATCTTAGAGCCCCCAAGGAACAGCATATCACCATCTCAGCCCATCTCTCCCTACTCAATCTTCCCATGTAGCCTCCCTCTACCCTGTAAGGTATGGATGACCTTCCAAAATCTGTGATGTCCAGAAAAGTCTGGGTGAAACCCTGGGTCTATGCCTACTGACTGACACTTTGGACTCTTAAGTTTTATACCTAACAACTTTAGCCACTTTAGAGATGTACCACAGCATCTTAATGATAAACTGTTCAAGAGGTTGCCTAATCATTCCATGCAAGTTTAGCTACTTGTATCATTATGATCAAAAGTAAAATACTCATCCAATTATAAAAATGATATCTAGATGGGTTATTTGGATCTAAAATTTTCATATCAAAAAGGATCACACTGTATTTTAGCAGCACACAGTTTTCAAAAGAAGACATAAATGCCTAGTCTACTTGATCCCAGGGCATTAGAAACAGGTAGGGAGATATTTTGCATCACACCTCTACAGAATATTCCTGGCATTTAATGTCTGGAGGTAGGGAGGTTAAATAACCATAGAAAGACTCCCAAAAAGACACCCTGAAAACAAAATTTCAAACTAGATCTCAAACAGGTATTTCTAATGAAAGGAACACTGGGCCAGCCTAGACCAAAATTCATAGTTCAAATATAGACTAGAGATGGTAAAGAGGATGACCCTCAGGTAGGCTGTGCTATTAAGTGGGATAGGCATTCTCCTACTAATCTTCAGCCTAATGGGTATAAAGTCAAGCACAGACTGCTATACTATACAATTAAGAAAAGGGAAGTACAGTTTATTATGGTGTATGTACTGGGTTCTTACCAAGTACTGACAGAACAATACATGTTTAATAGTTTATCCAGAGTCTGAAGTCAATCCAAAACAAAAGTAAAATTATTTAAAATAAGTTTAATTTTTTCCAAACCGCAAATCTCTAACACCTGAGATTTTATGCGTCTCACCAATGCTATTCCTCTGACACCTAGCAAGGCAGGCATTTGTTTCAGCATTACAACTCTGTCGCGCTACATTCAATATGGCAATTACTTCTGGCTTACCTCATATGGCAGTTTATCGAAATACCCATTATTTGGCCCATCCCCAAGGGCAGCACTGCTAAACTTTTTGTTAAGACCATCCATTCCACAGCCATCCTTTTCTTCATAGTCATCATCTTCTAGATCATTCATGTCAACAAGGGAAGTCTTGAGAGAGAGCAGTGGCTTGTCCTTCGTACCATGTAGCACAACTGCATCTAATTCGGTGTAATAATCCAGAAGAGAACTATTTACTTCCAGTCGTATAAGATTTGTGGGGAAATTTATCTGCTTAATACAGGGTTTAAACTGGCGAGCCTGGGAAGCATTCACCTTCGTAGGTCTCTCTGACCAAAGAATCTCCCATCTGTCAAAGAAAGAAAGGTCCCTACAGTTTAGAATGAGATCTACCAGTACTGTTAGGGTACAATCCCCCACTCAACTAATGCAGTGTGAAGTAAAGGAAACAAAAAAAGGTGAAATCAAACACAAGAGCCACTTCAAGAATATTATTTTTAAAAACAAAAAGAACTAAATGTCATATAGCTCTACTTAAAGTACTTTTACAAGCCCTCCAAAACATCTTTGTATTTCCCCCAAGATTACATATTGGTTAAAGACTAGAATCAATAGTTAAAGGTATCTGAAGAATCAAATTCAGTTTTACAGAATAATAAACACCAAGAGAAAAGACACACAAAGGACAAAGACACCCAGTGTGCACATTCTCAGCCAAGTCAGAAGCAAAGCTGATCCTTGTACTTCACAAAGGTCTCCTCTCCAGGATTTATATTTTCATTTCTAGCCTCGTACAAACTCAAACTTCCATGCTCTTTCTGTGTATGGGATTGTGTATGTGTGCAGGTGCATATATGTGGAGAAGAGAGGATAACCAAGAGCATCATTCCTCACGAACCGCCCACCCTGTCTTGTTTGGTTTTTAAAGACTGCCTCCATTTCTGCCCACACTGAGCTTACAATTGTATACCACCATGCCCAGCAGTTTTCACAGGAGCTCTGGGAATGAAACTCAGGTCCTCAGGCATTTTATTGACTGAGTCATCTCCCTAGCCTTCAAGCAATGTTTTCCGGGTTTTGAAATTCAGTCAGTAAATTTTTGTCTAGATTTTGTCAGGAACTGTCTTATATGTCCTCATCCTGAATTGTCATTTCATTATTCTTTTAGTCACACCTATATCCCTAACACGTAGTAAGTATCTAACAAATAACAAAAGAGTAACATTCTCTCCTGTCCTTATGATAGGACTCCTACTTCTCAGCCAAATTATCCTTACTTTTTTCACAGTATATTTATAACTAATTTGAATCTAAGCTCATGATGTCTTCTCCAACAGAATGTCCAATGTACTTTTATTACTCTCCCATGTCCACGTGAGTCTTCTTATAAAACTATTCTTCAAAATCCACAAATCTCATCCTCAGTTCTGTAGCACAACACCTGCAGCAGCCCCTACTCCCTCTCTGCCCCATTTCCAGATAACTAAGCAGACCCCTGTCACCTCCTTCTCTTAGCCCACACCCATTCCTATGTGTCAGCTCCCAAAACCTAAATAAATAAATAAATAAATAAATAAATAAATAAATAATGACACCAAATTCTCAATGGAGACTCTAAAAGCCAAAAGGGCCGGGGGCAGATGTGCTGCAGATTCTAAGAAACCATAGTTGCCAGCACAGACTACTATACCCAGCAAAACTTTCAATCATCACAGATGGAGAAAATAAGACATTACATGATTAAATCAAATTTAAGCAGTATCTATATACAAATCCAGCCATGCTAAAAGAAAATTCTACCCAAAAGAGGTTAACTACATGAAAGAAATAATAAGAAAACACAAGGAAATAAATAATCCAGGCCAGCAATGTAAAAAAAAAAAAAAAGGAAAACAAACACAAATATATACCATACACACACACACAATAAATAACAGGAATCAACAATCATTGGTCATTGATATGTTTCAACATCAATGGTCTCAATTCCCTATTGCTGGTGGGAGTGCAAACTTGTACAGTGTGGTGGTTCCTCAGGAAGATGGGAATCTGTGACTCTAGGCATATACCCAAAGAATGTTTCATCCTACCCACAGACACTTGCTCAACTATATTTCATTGCTGCTCTATTGATAACAGCCAGAAAGTGGAAACAAACTAGATGTCCTCAACAGAAGAACTGATCAAGAAAATATGGTACCTTTACAAAACGGATTATTCTACCAGTTTAAAAAAATGAAATCATGATTTTTGCAGGCAAATGGATGAAACTAGAAAAAAAAATCCTGATTGAATTATCTCAGACCCAGGAAAACAAAATGGTATGTATTTATTTACATGTGGTGCCTTAGTCAATGTTCTATTGCTGTGAAGAAATACCATGCCCATGGCAACTCTTATGAAGGAAAGCATTTAGTTAGGGCTTGCTTACAGTTCAGAGACGTAGTCCATTATCAGCATGGTTGGGAAGCATGGTGGCATGCAGGCAGACATGATGCTGGAGGAGCTGAGAGTTCTACATCCAGACTGGCAGAGAGCACAGAGAGTGCCACTAGACCTGGCTTGGGATTCTGAAACCCCAAAGCCTACCCCTAGTGACACACTTGCTCCAACAAGGCCACACCTACTCCAACAAGGCCACACCCACTCCAACAAGGCCACACCTACTCCAACATGGCCATACCTCCTAATCCCCCTCAAGTAGTGCCAATCCCTAACGACCAAGCATTCAAATAGATGAACCTATGGGGTCATTCCTATTCACACTATTACATTTCATTCCCTGGTCCCCATAGGGTTGTAGCCCTATCACAATGTAAGCATGCATTCAGACCAACCTCAAAAGTTCCTACAGTCCATAACAGTCTCAACACTGTCTAACAGTCCAAAGTTCAAAGTCTCTTCTGAGACTCACAACAATCTTTTAACTGTAACCCCTACAAGATAAAAATAAACAAGCCAGTCACATACTTCTAACATTCATGGTACAGAATATACATTACCATTCCAAAAGGGAGGCAAGGGAACACAGTGAGGTGGACCAAAGCAAGACTGAAACCAGCAGGGCAGAAGCTGCCAAGTTCTTCTCTTGCTGGAGCTGGAACTTGGCCCCATTGTTCAATTACATCTGTATCAGCTTTCTTTTGTTGATGATTTCCTTCTCTGCTTAAGCTTTTCTTCAATTCCTTTTTAAAATTTGGAGGCTTAGCTAGGTAGGGTCTTGCCTGAGGCTACTGCTCTCTTTATTTCATTCAGGATCAGGCTTTTCTTTAAACTTTTGAATCTCCTTGAACACAGGATTTAGTTCCATTCCATTTCCTGGTACCCCTTTTCTCCTCAAACTGTATATTTTGTATTTTTCCTTGTTCCTTTTCATTATAAATCCGCATAAGAGTAGCAACTAACAACCACAGGACCCAGTCAAAACTGGCTGTCTTGAAATCTCCTCTGCCAAAGCCATTAATCCACAACTCTTCAATTTAGCCTCAGGCAGACTTTTAGGACAAGTGCAGAAAGTAGCCACATTCTTCACCAAATTATCACAAGAATGATTTCCAGGCCACTTATTAATAATCTTCCCCTCTGCAATCTCTTGAGCCGGACTGCCATAATCTACATTGCTTTCAGCACCAGTCTTCCATGCTTCTTACTTGTATGGCCCATTAATACGACACTTAAAATGTCCAAATGCTTTCCTAATCCAAAGTCCCAAAGTCCACATTCCACCAACCATAATCAGGAACAAGTCTGTCATACATAGTAAATCCCCTGCTCCCTGGTACCAACTTCTGTCTTAGTATTCTATTTCTATGAAGAGACACCATGCCCATGGCAACTCTTATAAAGGAAAGCATTGAACTGGGGCTTGCTTACAGTTTCAGAGGTCTAGTTTATGATCATCATGGTGGAGAGCATGGCACTAGGCAGGAAGACACGGCACTGAAAAAGTAGGTGAGAGCTACTACACACCTGATCCACAGACAGCAAGCAGAGGTGGGCATGGCTGGCTTGGGCTTCTGAAACCCTAAAGCCTATCTCCAGTGATATACACCTAAGTCCATACCTACTCTAACATGGCCACACTGCCTCACCCTCTCAAGTGCTACTCTCTAATGAGTAAGCATTCAGACACATGAGCCTATGGGGGCCATTCCTGCTCACATCACCACATGTGGATATTAATGTCAAGTCATTGATAACCAAGCTACAATCCATAGAACCACAGAGGGTAGGTATAGTATTATGGACTAGAGTATACTGATCTCATTAGGAAAGGAAAATAGAATAGATAATTATGAGTGGGTGTGAGGGCTTGAAGGAGCAGATTAAGGGGGTAGGGTGAAAGAAGAGGGGGACAAAGAAGAGAATACAGGGAAAGATAACTAAAATTAAGTGGCATTTGAGGAGTTGTAAGGAAACCTAACATGGTAAAAACTTCCTAAAATATGTACATATATGAAGGTAATCTAAATGATATCACTAAATAGAGGAGACAGAATACCAACTAACCACCTTTTCTCACCAAAGGAAGTAGGATTAGATTACATATAGTTGAGTTGTTAGCCAAAAGGAGTCCCATGGGAATCCTGAAACAACCCAGACTATTGCCAAGACAATACACTGCTCTCCACAAACTGACATTTGTGGATGCATTGCTGAAGACAACATGTACACAACTCACTGAACATGGAGAAGGTACCTACACATGCAGCTGCTATCTACAGTCTTCATCCCTATATTCTAACATCTTTGGTAGAGGAAAGTACTCTGCACATTACTAAAAGAGAAAAGTAAACACCAAGCCTGCCACAACCCCTTTGATCGAAAATGGTGTCTTGCCTGTAAGATATGCTAGGGCACTGGTGGAACAAAGCTTGTTGGAAGAAACAACCAATAAATGATTTGACTTCATGCCCACTCTACAAAATGGAAGCTATACTCAACACTGCTTGGGTGATCAAGAACCTAAGCCAAGACAGCCCAGGGACCTAGGTTAGAACCATACACTATAGGTCAAAAAGGCAGTGATAACATGGCTCCAGTGATATTCTGCTATACTCAGAGATGGGTGCCTTGTTCAGCTATTATCAGGGAAGCTTCCTCCTGCAGCATGTGGGAACAAATGCAGAGACCCACAGACAGACATTGGGGGATGGGGAGTGAGAGAGAGAGAGAGAGAGAGGAGAGAGAGACAGAGACAGAGACATATCTTGGAACACGCAGACATAAATGGATGTCTCCATCAAATTCCCTGACCTCAGAGCTCAGGGATCCCTGTAGAAGAGGAGGTAGAAAAAGTGCAAGAGCCAGAAGAGATGGAGAACACCAGCAAAATAAGGCCCTCTAAATTTACATGAGCAAAGCACATATGAACTCACATATGAGCTCATATGTTCTGTCGTGCTTGGTTGTTATCTCCTAGAAGCCTGTTCTTTTCTAATGAGACACAGAAAGAGAGTGGTTTCTGATTAGAAGGGAGGTGGAGAGGAACTGGGAGGAGTAGAGAGAGGGGAAACTGTAATCAGAATATATTATGTGAGAAAAGAATCTATGTTTCAATAATAAAAAAGGAATACTTTAACTCTCTATGTACACTATTTTAAAAAAATGATTTATGAAAGACATAAACTATGAACCAATAGCTGAGGAGCCCCCATGGAACTGGATCAGGCCCTCTGGATAAGTGAGACAGTTGATTAGCTTGAACTGTTTGGGAGGCACCCAGGCAGTAGGACCAGGACCTGTCCTTAGAGCATGAGCTGGCTCTTTGGAACCTAGGGCCTATGCTAGGACACTTCGCTCAGCCTGGGAGGAGAGGACTGGACCTGCCTGACTGAATCTACCAGGTTGAGCTGAATCCCCAGAGGAGTCTTTGCCTTGGGAGAGGTGGGAATGGAGGGTGAATTGGGGGGAGAGGGCGGGCTGGGAGGAGCGAGGACAGGGGAATCCGTAGCTGATATGTAAAATTAAATTAATTATAAATTTTAAAACAAAAAAACAAAAAACTGCAGGGCTGGAGAGATAGCTCAGAGGTTAAAAGCACTGACTGCTCTTCCAGAGGTCCTGAGTTCAATTCCCAGCAACCACATGTGGCTCACAACCATCTGTAATGAGATCTGTAATGGTGCCTTCTTCTGGCTTATGGGATACATGCAGGCAGAACACTGTATATGTAATAAATAAATCTTAAAAAAAAAAACAAAAAAAACTGCTTTTGCTGGGCAGTGGTGGTGCATGCCTTTAATCCCAGCACTCGGGAGACAGAGTCAGGCAGATCTCTGTGAGCTGGAGGCCAGCCTGGGCTACAGAGTGAGTTCCAGGACAGGCACCAAAATTACACAGAGAAACCCTGTCTTGAAAAAAAACAAAATCAATCAATCAATCAATCAAAATTGCTTTCCAAAGAGCTTATGGCAGGCAGTATAAAAGAATGACCACTGCAAGCATCACACATTGTTTATAGTAATCTCTAATGTCATCGTGAGTCATTTCTCCTTAAGATAGAATCTGTAATTAATAATACTTATTAAATATTTAATATATTATCTACTAATACTGTTCATATTATATAACAAACTGTTTATTTCCTTGACCCAAAGGAAAAATAAACTAGAGTAAGGCATGTAGAATCTGAAATAGACAAAGGTTTATAAAACTCAAGAAAGAATCTATACAAGGGAAGCCACTGATGTGTAAGCATCCTGATAGTTTTTAGTTGACCAAAATGGAACTAAGAACATATGCCCCCACCCTGAGAGAACAGAGATGGGAAATATGGTCATTTCTACTTCAATAATCAAAGCATAAGTTCAAGTGAGAATTACTTTTTAAAAACTCTTCTCTAGCATGCATTTAGGGGAGCTAATATAACATTTCAATTAACCATGCAATATGCAGTGATCAAGCTTAGGTTCCCCGACTTACCCCAGACCCCATACTACTACTCTCAATCTCCAGGAGTCACTATTGCCCTTTTCCACTGACTTTATTTATATGGCTTCCATGTCTGAGGAAGAGCACAGAGCTCTGGGCTTTCTGCATCAGGCTTACTCCACTTAACTGGAGAACACATAATGTCCTCCAGTTCCACCCATTTTGCTGCAAATGACAAAATTTTATCCACTGAGCATGTACGCCACATTTACTTATCAATTCATCTGTTGATGAGCACTTAGACTGATTCTGTAGCTGAGCTACTATGAACAGTGCTGCAGTGAACATGGGATGACTGCTGCCTTTGGGAAGATCATTCTGGATACATTCAGAAGTGGAATTCCATGGGAATTCTGGGAAACTTATGTCCAAGGGGATCACGAACCACAAAATGAAGAGCAGCAACAGGAACTTTTATAGTCTATAGACAATAATAATAACCACTCCTCTATTATCTTTTGAGGTTTTCTTCCGAATATTAAAAACAAAACACATCAAACAAAAGACCTTGCATTTGTACTTAGAGACAACAGTCCAGCTCATCATTAACTGGAAAGTAACACACTGCCATTCCCTGTGAAAGGTCTGGCCAATTCTGACTTCCTGATAAAATCACAGGCCTTGGGCTACAAGGACAAGGGAACTGGGACTTGGCAGTTCATGAAACTGCTGCTTAAGCAACTTCCTTTGGCAGCAAGTTCTCCCACGGTGGCTCCACTCTCTTGTCTTCACTGTATTAGAAAAGTATTTGGAGCACTCATAACCAAACAAACAAATCTTTAAACTTTATCCTCCAAATAACATAATCCCAGTTTCTGTAGTATGACAGCAACTTGCCATTTTCTAACTTCTTCCCCATCTTCTTTCTCTTCCCTCTAAACTGTAACCCTGAGTGCGGCAGAACAGTATTTTAAGGTGTGTTATTTTGTTTATGTTGCATCTGTTTAACTCTGTGAAGCTGTGTTACTGTGTCTACATAAAACACCTGATAGTTTAATAAAGAACTGAATGGCCAATAGCAAGGCAGGAGAAAGGATGGGTGGGGCTGGCAGGCAGAGAGAATATATAGAAGGAGAAATCTAGGAGGAGGAAGAAAAGAGAGTGAGTAAAGAAAGGAGCCAGAGAAGGAGGAGGACTCCAGGAGCCAGTCACCCAGCCACACAGCAAGCCACAGAGTAAGAGTAAGATTTACAGAAGTAAGAGAATGGGGAAAGCCCAGAGGCAAAAGGTAGGCAGGCTAAGTTAAGAAAAGCTGGCTAGGAACAAGCCAAGCTAAGGCATCCTAAGTAAAAAAAAAAAAAAAAAAAAAGACTGTGTCTTTATGCTTTATGTGTTGTTCAAAGTAGAAAAACAATAAACAACACCTGAGCTAGCCTATTTTCTGATCCTCAGCTACACGTCACTCTGTACAATCTCTTTTCTTTTCCTTTTAAGAAGGCACTAGGCAAAAAGCCAAAAGACACCGAAATCCAGCAGAACTGCCTATAACTTCCTATGCTGCTGGCTAGCAATGAAAATCACAAGAATAGGAAAGGATGGCTTTTTAATTTTTGAATGTTTGAGACTATACAAAGTTCATTTCCTGCACATAAATCCTGGACTACTCCAACACACTCTAACCCAGGAGTTTGTTTCAATTCCTAATGTTATGAAACTGGTCAATTAACAGAAGAGGCAACAGTCCAGTACATGACAGAGCTCTCTTGAAAACAAGAGAAAGGGTGTAGTTACCTTGTTATGTACAGATAAAGGTACACAAATTATCGTAGAACTGTTCTTTATTCGAGTCATACTAATGTGATACAAGTGGTAGCAATGTGATGATGAATGGTATTGTTATTGCACTTGTCTTCTAACGCCTGCATACTGAGCAAAGTCAGGGACCTGACAATTACCATGTAATCTAGTTGGCAGTAGCTGACTCCTTTCTCCCACTCACAGCCTCGGGTCTCTTCTGGCATCCATCCTCCAGACAGTCTTGCTTTGCTCTTTGGGACCTTCATCTGTGACCCTGTTCACAAAACTATCACGTGCTCCTGAGCAGCAAAACCCAATGTTTTCAGTCCTCCTTCCATCCCACACAGAGCTGTACCCGAGCTCCCCCCACGGCAAATAACTGCATAGGAGCAGGAATCTTCCTGTAGCTTTCCAGAAAGCTACAGCCAAGACAGCTTTACGATCTCAAATTCCAGAAAACCCAATTTAGATTTTCAATTGTTCTTCCGACATTTGCAGCCCACAATAGCTTGGGCTTTCCCCACTTCTTCAAATGCTGATCTCACACTATTAAAGGTGCTATCCAGGTTTCTTAGCCCTGCTGGAGCAACCCTCAACCCTGAGTGAATTCACTTCCTTAAAGAAACTGCTAGATTAGCCGGGCGGTGGTGGCGCACGCCTTTAATCCCAGCACTCGGGAGGCACAGCCAGGTGGATCTCTGTGAGTTCGAGGACAGCCTGGTCTCCAAAGTGAGATCCAGGAAAGGCACAAAGCTACACAGAGAAACCCTGTCTCGAAAAACCAAAAAAAAAGAAAGAAAAGAAAAGAAAGAAACTGCTAGATTAGACTTTCTAGAGCACCACACACATTAGTTTTTCCCCTGGCCAGTACACTTCCCCTAAAATGTCACAGTTCTCTTCCAGGATGGCTGTGAGCTCAGAACAAAAGCCATCTTTGTGTGGCTCCGTTTTGTTCCCAGCAAAGAAAGGACGGTCAATGAATGTTTCCCACTGTCTAAGGAAACTCCCCAAAATAGTAACAGTCATGAACCTGAGCAGAACTGTAGGTACCTTTCTTCTCATTCTTTTTTTAGACAATGAAGCATCTATTGAGCTCACAACCAGTGAAACTTAAGGATGCTGGTTTTGAGCTAAGTATGGAGGGAGATTCACGTCTGCAAGCTCAGCTCTTGGAAGATGGAGGAAGGAGGACTGCTGTAAGTTCCAGGCCAGCTCGGGGCTGGAATGAAACTCTGTCTCTAAAAACCAAAACAAAATTTCTTATGCTGCAGGAATACAAATTGATCTGACCCCTTTTCTCTTAATATTTATTCAAGTTTTCTGAGGAGTAAAGCTAATAATCAGCAAAGCGAATCAGAGGCATCTACAAATTAATTTTAAAATTACAGTCAAATTGGTTATGCGGCAATGTTGGGGATCAGAGAAAAGGCTGTGCATGTTTCATAGACCTCAAATCTGTTCACATTTTTTAAAAAATGCATATAACTTTATAAGAAAAGCAAAGAATGACAGAATATTATAAATAATTCTCACGAGAAAAGATCTTGTCCAAATTCCTGCTTTTTTTTTCCTTTCAGGAAACAGCCTATATATAAAGGATGATTGTTTTGTGTTTTCACTAACACATGGTGTACAATAAATTATCAGTGCAGTTTCCAGCAATAGTTGAGCTGACCTCTGGATTTATTTCCTGGCAAGATGGGAATATATTCCCTTAGAACTAAGGACAAAGATGCAGGCCAGTAGTGTGTCCTGGGAGCTGTTCTCTGCTCCACTTCTCCTATACTAGCATCTGGGGTCCCACAGTCCATTGCTGCCTATTCAAAGGCACCTACAAACCACTGTCAGCTAGAATGAGCTCGTGGGGCAAAGGTTTTTATTCTGTACATTGTTGTTGATATGTCCTCAATACTCAGAATAACACAGAACATGGCAGATATTGTGGTCAATGAATGAATAACTTAAGATTGACATAAAGATCTAAAAACTAAAGATCGGCTGATATATGAAATTAAGTTAATTATAAAATAAAAATATTAAAAAAAAAAAACCTAAAGATCAACAAGTACCGAAGAATAGGCAAATAAAATGATCAAATAATCCAAGGAAAAGGTTATATAAATTGTTCTTAGATATAGGAAAGGATATTCAACCTCTGAGACAATAAAATAATTTTAATAAAGAAATAAAACATAACATTTTCACCTAATAAATTACGAAAGTATGAAACTTACTAACACTGTGATCTTTTGACAAAGCATGTCCATATTATACTTCTTGTGGAAATATAAACAGGTACAGATGCTTTATAGGGAAATTTGGCTCCATGCATCAAAATTACAAATATGTACCTCCTTGGTCAAGCAATTCTTCTGAGACTCTTATCCCACACAAAGACTGACAGAAGAGTGAAGTGATGTGTGGTAACTTTATTCTCTGCATTAGTGTTTACAATAGCAGAGGACTGGCAAAAGGTAAGTACCTATCAGTTAAGGAGTAGTTCATAAGCAGGGCACACAGGTGGGCCACACTGCATGCAGCTACAGGAAAGAAACAAAGGAGCATTCGGCTTCACTGCTACTGCTCAGTAGTGGAACAAATCAGATACAAAATGACCTGAGTGGTAATTATTGTCTAGATAGAGAAAAACGCAAAATATATTTGATTCCCTTATATCTGCACAGAGAAATGAAATGATACAGAGAAAACTTCCCAAGTGGTTTCTTTAGGGGATAAGATGGGTTGCAGGCACATGGAGAGCATAGGTATTAATGGCTACATTGTGTACATTTAGATAACTGGCCTATGTGAGTGTATCACCTCCTCAAGGAACTGTACAAAAACAAGTCATAGGGGCTGCTCAACAGGTTAATGATATAAACAGACTTCCAGGGGAAACACTGCAATTCCTTAAAACTTACCATGTATTTTTAAATGGATGTGCTGACTATGGAAGCATTCTCCTAACATTAAGGCTAATGTCCTAAGGACCCCTCTATAGCATCACTCTACAGGCCTATCCTGAGTTGTACTTAAAAACAATTAGCACGATGCTGGCTTGAAAATAAGTTTACAAGTCCTGCTACCTACTGACATTGCAGACTGTACCATTACCTTAAACTATGCCTTTTCATTTATGGTAAATTCTGTGACAAGCAAATAACACAATCTGTAATTATAATGTGTGGTGTTTTAGGTAGAAAACATGCATTACATTTTCATGTGAGTGATCACTCTTCTTCATCAGGATCTTAAGAAAATAAATCTCAAAATCATAGGTGCCTAGGTGATTTAAGAGGATGTTGCCAAAAAGGAAACAGAAAAATCACTTCAGTGCTGACACAACCCCAGCCTTCCATCCACATGACTTGGCTGATTAACAATGAGAAAGTGAGTCTCACCTTACTTCGGCTGGGGGGTTTGGGGAGTAGGGATTTGCTGAACAAGCCAGAATTCTGATGACTGCTCCAGGATGGTAGGTCTCCAGCACATGAACAGCTGTAGGATATACTTGATGCTCAAAAGTAAGTTCCACATAATCCTGGCTCTGAAAATTGGATGGTGTTCTTCTGAATGGCAAGGAAGCACTAGGACACTGGTCCCACCAGGTTCCGTAAGTTCGAAACACAGCTGTCTGAGTAAAGTCACCAGAACTTGGGAAGACATTAGGTACACCTGCCAAATTCCCCATGGTGTAGGACATGCTATTCTCACTGCCATAATGGGAACTGAAATCCACCACTTCTTTGGCGTACTGGACTACCTCTGCATTGAGAGGGGAAGTCCGGCTGTTGGATACTAGAGTCCTATGGCTGTTCATCATGTCTCCTCTTGTAGCTGTCCTGGCTCGGCGCCGAAGGCACATATAATAAAACATGGTCAGAACTGTTAACATGGGAAAGACTGGTGACATCTAGTCGTGAATTATAAAGCTTCAAAAGGTCAGGTGTCCTCAGTGAGATGCATGAACTCTGAAGGATGGTCTACAAAATGAATGGCTTGGTGAGGTAAAATCACTTAAATAAGCAAACAACAACAACAAACAAACAAACAAACAAAAAACAAATGCATGAATACAGCAACAAAGAGGCTTATCCCAGTGTCACTTCCCAAAATGAAATTTGAAAATGCAAGTTTTCAACTATAAATATGATCTCTGGCATAAACAATATACCAAATGTAATTTGTAAGAAACTTACATACTTTATGCTAAAGGAGGAACAAACTGCTGATGTAAAGCAATGGAAAACATATGAGTCCCAAAGCCATAGTTTATATAAAATAATCACCACTCAAGAAATACCAAATCCATGAATTCCCCCCCTCCTACCCCCCGAGACAGGGATTCTCTGAGTAGCTTTGCGCCTTTCCTGGAACTCACTTTGGAGACTAGGCTGGCCTCAAACTCATAAAGATCCACCTGCCCCTGCCTCCCGAATGCTGGGATTAAAATGTATGGTGAACTACTACAATACTACTTTTACCCCAAATAATCTTCGGCCCTGGTATACTTTGACATTTTAGTGAACAATCCCCTATTGCTAGGCACAGTGAGTACCTTTAGCTGCTAGGTAAACCGCCTGGTCCTCTGTCCCTGTTTTTAATTATTCTTCATTCCCAGACATGCTATGTTCAGATTCTACATTATGGGAATACAGGTTTTGAGACGACAGTTAATTCTGACCAACTAGATTAACTGCAATACATACCAAAGACCAGCAGACAGTTCTCATTTCTACCAGTGTTACTTGTTAAGGCAGTTCTCGGAGGCCAGGCATCTCATTGGCTGCAAGCTACTCTCAGGCATCACTCACCCCGGCTGGAATGGTCACAGAACACACACAGGAAGTGCAGGAGCTGGCACCCATCCACAGATCCAGAACACACATGCTGCTTTCAGGTACAGATGCTGAAATGGGACAGCCTGAAACAGAGTTTAAACAAATATTTTTATTCCAATGTTACAAATTATTCTTAGAGAAGTATGTTTACAAAACATTGACATGTTGATAGAAAGTGATATGGGGGGGGGAAGCATAAAATAATTAAAAAATAAAACCTTCCAACTAAGCTATAGTTTTTTTTATAGTTTGTTTATCAGAATTTCCTGAAAGTATAACAAACCATACCTAACCGCAGGGTTTTAAACTATGGTTTTATTTCGGACTATGCCTGAAGAAATATCTTAGGAGAACTGAACAGTGTTTTTTAAATTTTGAGACTAGTCGAGAACACCCCAGGGGGCAACGCATGTTTCAAGCCATCTCTATTCACTTGCGAGGCCTCCTCACCAAGGAGCCAACACCCTGTCTATAGGAACAGGGAAACCTACACTTGTTTTGTACTTGAAGAGTCCTGGTTCCGGCTTCCTCTAAACAGAACCAAACAGAAGGAGAACACACATACTCTGTGTTTGTTTTTAGTATAGCAACGTTCTAGCCTCCAAAACCTGAGCACTAGCACTAAGATCACATTATATGACCTGTATTAATTCATTCAACCCTCCAATGACTCTTTCTGATATGGTAAAGGCTTCACTCAAGGCAGATAGCACTTCTTTGCTAACCTAGAAAATCCAGTTCTTTTTTTTTTTTTTTTCCTTTTTTTCTGAGGCAGGGTTTCTCTGGGTTGTCTGTCAGTCCCGGTGATACTCACTCTGTAGATCAGGCTGGACTCAAACTCACAGAGATCCACCTGCCTCTGCTTCCCAAGAACAGAGATAAAAGGTGTGTGCCATTCTGCCAAGTAGAAAACCCAGTCCTAACCCTTATATTTTACTGAGTATCTCAATACTTGCTTGTTTTCCACCCACAAGGCCTGGAGGTAGCAAGCTTACTCTCTGGTACCAAATGGTCCTGCATTTTTCTCAGCAGACTTTTAGCAGGGTTTATATTTAGGAACATTTTTTCTTTTCTTTTTTTTTCCCCCCTTTGGAGCAGTGAACTGCGGCAAGGATCTTCATTTCTTTCCATTTTTTAAAATTAATTAAATTTTTGGTTGTGAGCCTAGCCTTTAACGGCTGAGCCATCTCTCCAGCATGGATCTCTGTGAGTTTGAGGCCAGCCTGGACTACAGTTCCAGGAACGGGGCAAAGCTACACAGAGAAACCCTGTCTTGGAAAAAAAAAAAAATTTTTAATTAAATTAAAATTTTTCATTTACTTTATGTCCTAAAGGCAGTTTTCCCTTCCCTACTCCCACCTCTTTTTTGCACTCCCCAAATCCACCCCCGCTTCACCTCTTTTCAGAAAGGGAAGGACAGGCCTCTCATGGGTGCCAACAAAGCACGGCATATCAAGTTGAGGTAGAACTAAGCTCCTCTCCTTGTGTTAAGGCTGGGCAGCCAACACAGCAGTTCTTCATTTCTTAATATATAGCTCGGTGCGTACTCTGTATTTCAGCATGTTGATAGAAAGGTGATGTGGAACACAACCCAAAGTGCATAAACTAGTCTAAAAACACACAGCAGTATCTATCTTCTGCATCTCAGTGCCATCCAGGTCTAAACTGAGATGCTATACAAAATGATAACTAGTGCAATAGTAACAGGTTAAGCTTAAAACACATGTGGAAAATGCAGTTGTGAGAAACAGAGCAGACTGACTGGGGCTAACTTGATTCAGGTTATTTTATCAGCCAGAATGGTTACAACAGAACACACTAAGCAGAGAAAAAATTACTGTCTTCTACAAACCCAGATCATGTTTGGAAGGACCTTCACGAAGCCTAACTCAGGAGGAATCCTGTCCATGGAACCAGGATCAAAACCAGCTCACTTGCCAGATGTCCACAGGCACGCACAGTATCAACTCAATCAGGTATGTGCCATGCACAGGGCCTGAACTTGCACCACCTCCGTAGTTTGGAATTCCTCCCAACAGAGTGAAAAACATTGGAAAAACAAAGCTAGTTCCAAACTGGGGACATTTTTGGACATGGAAGGCACAAATATGAAGCCTCTTTGTAATGTTTTCACACTGGAAAAAAACGGAACCCTTATAAAGATGCAGGCCAGTGGAAAGTCAGTCACTATAAAAAGAATGGCAAAGGGGCCTGCTGGTAAACCAGCAGAGAGGAATTTGCACCCTTAGGTGCAAAGGACAAGAAAATTTTGGACAAGCAGAGCAAGACCTTGTGGGGAAAGGCAGAGAGGCATTCAGGGAAAAAGAGCCATGTGCCACATGACAGCACTCTGGTCAAGTGGACAGAGTCAGCACAGCCTACAGCCATCGCCTCTCATTCCAAACTAAGCTCCCTTTCCTTCATTTCTCAAAACTGCCACTCAGAAAGCAGTCAGTTTCATGAAACCTAGGAAACATCTACAGAACAAGGTATCTTCATTTATGTCAATCCTCACAACCACTCTTGGCAAACAAAACCGTAAAAGTTAAATTTTGGTTGATGTACCATGGCACAAATTTTTCGACAGTTTCTCAACTAGTTTTTACCATTGCAGATTACAGGATAATATAAAATCAACAAGACTGTCATATGGGCAATATTATTTTAAGCTGTGTAAAAGTTAAGTAAAATTTGCATTGAAGTAACATATGTAAAACCTGAGTTATAAATTGTAAATATATGTTATACTGTCAAGTTTCATCAGATTAGAAATATAAAATGGAAATTTTGTTTTCTTCAATTCTGGATAAAAAGAATCTTTAGTTAATTTTTGTAAAATAAAGCTAAAAATGATATAGAATACTGGAATACTACAAAAAAGTGATTATAAAGTATATACCTTTAGGGAGAAATTTGCAAGTTCATACAAAAAGCTATTCTAAAGACTCTCAGTGAATATAAAAATGTGACTTTACAGTTAATAAGCCAAAATTAGCAACAGAGTGGCCTTCATTTTATTGTTGCTTAATCCAGTTTCTTATCAATAGTGATTATGAGGTGAGAAACTGTGGGGGTCTCCACAACACACAACACAGGAACAATTCTCATAAGGCAAGAAAGAAATCAGATTCAACATGACTTAGCTGTTCAAGCTTCTAGAGTCTGACACCAGGCAGTTTATTTTAGACATATTTAAGTACAATACAGTTTTGGAAAAAGGTTTCCTGGTAACAATTATCCCAATCTCATGTGCACAATAAAGCTTATGGTATGACTAGAATCAAAATTCTCTGCGAAGTACATGCAACCTCTACCATGAAGGTGATTTCTATAGCTGAAGAGCCTAAGATCTGGTGTGGTTTTGGTCACACGTAGGGGTCACCAGGCTGTAAAGTACAAGTGACATCTCCCCAAAGGAGGGGTTCTACTGATTGGGAAACAAAGCTAAATTAAAGGTCTAGGGAGGAAGGGTCTGGGGTAAACAATATGTCTGGTTCTACAGACAGCACAGCCCACCAGGCTATTAACTACATCTACTCCCAGCCTTTTGTTGAAGAGACAAGCCTCCGTGCTTAACATTGCTGCTTTCCCTAGAGCTTACCCTCTACAAGAGACTCCCCAGGACACGGAAAACGTCCCACATTATAAAGTGCTTATTATTTCACTTGGTTAAGCACTTTATTATGTGGAAGATGCGATTGAAAATAAAGGTTGTACTATATTAAAACCATGTTGTAGAACACAGGTTGTTTCCCAAGGACTGTGAGAGTAGATACAACTTAAAATGGCAGTTGCTTTGTGTTTCTTGATTGTACTTGTGGGACCTTTGCAGTGGAAAAGAGAAATTAAGAGGTATAGGCTGTTATATTTGATCCTCCCTTGAAACCCCACCCCTTGGCGCTGCCCTGTGTCCAGACATAAAAAAGCCTCATTCTAAGGACAAATTCCTGCCATTTCTCTCTTCCGCTTTTCCTCCCATGAGGTGCACACCAATCCCCCCCGTCTCTCTCTTTCTGTCTCTCTATTTTTCTATCTTTCTCTTCATTTCTTTATTACAATAAACTCTCCATGTGTATGTATCCTTGGATATCCCATCCAATAATTCATAACAGTGACACCCAAAGTCGCCTGGCAATCCCACTGCTTTCTCCTGCCCACTGGCAGA